>NC_138300.1:74017500-74355000 GCF_965601325.2 Salmo salar
AATACTCATCATAAACGTTGATAACATTTACAACAGTTATTGAAAGAATTATAGATACACTTCTCCTTAATGCAACCACTGTGTCAGATTTTAAAATAGCTTTACGGCGAAAGCACATTTTTCAATATTCTGAGTACAGAGCTCAGCCATCAAAGCAAGCTATACAGTTACCCGCCAAGTTCTGGAGTCAACTAAACTCAGAATTAGTATTATAAATCTTCCCTTACCTTTGCTGATCTTCGTCGGAATGCACTCCCAGGACTCCCACTTCCCCAAGAAATGTTATTTTTGTTTGAAAGACTCCATATTTATGTCCAAATACCTCCTTTTGTTCGCGCGTTCAGATCACTAATCCAAAGGCATAACGCATGAGCATAAAACCAGAGACGAAAAGTAAAATAGTTCCATTACCATTCGTAGAAACATGTCAAACGATGTTTACAATCAATCCTTAGGGTCTTTTTAACATAAAACTTCGATAATATTCCAACCGGACAATAGCGTATTCATTACAGAGAAAAAAGAAGGAGCGGCGCGCCAGCGTGCCTGCGAAGTAAAGTCACTGGTCCCAGGCAGTCCACTGATTGACTGAGCTCCTATTCTCTGCCCAGTAACAGTAGACGGACGAAACAAGTTTCTAAAGACTGTTGACAGACAATGGAAGCCTTAGGAAGTGCAAAATGACCCCACAGACATTGTAGTTTCGATAGGGATTAGATAGAAAAACTACAAGTCACTTCCTGGTTGGATTTTTTCTCAGGTTTTTGCCTGCCATATGAGTTCTGTTATACTCACAGACATCATTCAAACAGTTTTAGAAACTTCAGAGTGTTTTCTATCTAAATCTACTAATAATATGCATATCCTACCTTCTGGGCCCGAGAAGCAGGCAGTTTAATTTGGGGACGTTATTCATCTGAATTTCTGAATACTGCCCCCTACCCTAGAGAAGTTAAATGGAAGAAATTTGGAACCACCAAGACTCTTCCTAGAACTGGCCGCCCAGCCAAATTGAGCAATCAGGAAAAAAGGGCCTTGGTCAGTAAAAGGCACATTACAGCCCGCTTGGTGTTTGTCAAAAGGCATCTAAAGGACTCTCCGACCATGAGAAACAACATTCTCTGGTCTGATGAAACCAATACTGAACTATTTTGCCTGAATGCCAAGCATCACGTCTGGAGGAAACCTGGCACCATCCCTACGGGGAAGCATGGTGGTGGCTGCATACTGCCCGATGGGATGTTTATCAGCAGCAGGGACTGGAAGACTAGTCAGGATCGAGGGAAAGATGAACAGAGCAAAGTACAGAGAGCTCATTGATGAAAACCTGCTCCAGAGTGCTCAGGACCTCAGACTGGGGTGAAGTTTGACCTTCCAACAGGATAACAACCCTAAGCACACAGCTAAGCCAATGCAGGAGTGGATTCGGGACAAGTCTCAATGTCCTCGGATGGCCCAGCCAGAGCCCGGACTTGAACCCGATCAAACATCTCTGGAGAGACCTGAAAATAGCTGTGCAGCGATGATCCCCATCCAATCTGACAGAGCTTGAGAGGATCTTTAGAGAAGAATGGGAGAAACTCGCCAAATACAGGAGCCAAGCTTGTAGCTTCATACCTAAGAAGCCTTAAGGCTGTAGTCACCGCCATTTACAACATTAACAATGTCTACACTGTATTTCTGATACATTTTATGTTATTTTAATGGACAGTTTTTTTTGCTTTTCTTTAAAAAACAATGACATTTCTAAATGACCCCAAACTTTTTAAAGGTAGTGTATATTTTTTTAAATTAGCAAACATTTTTTAAAACCTGTTTTTGCTTTGTCATTATGGGTGTCGTGTCTTTGGCTATGCCGGATTAAGTGATATGACATGCTATTCTATAAAATCATTTCTCTGTAATTAATATTACCTGATTAAGCTAATCAGGTAAATATTTAACTAGAAAGTCGGGGCACCACAAAATGTTTGTAGAGCTGTTATCTTCCGACTTAACACTTAAAGACCTAGTCATCTTTTACATCAGTAGCAATATTTAATCCTCGCCTTATTCGGCCTCATCTGAAAGTTGTAAAAAACTTGGTAATATCTTCACGAACCCTGGCTAACAAGTTGAATCAGCAATACAAAATTTGGTTTAATTATTTATTTACTAAATGCCTAAATAATCACACAGAATTACATATACACAGAATGGATCATACATTGATTACAAATTATGTCATAAAGAAAACGTCCCTGGTGGACGGAGCCGACATGACGGCTGGTTACACAAAGGAAAGGGGGTTGGGTTTGAATGAAAGAGCGGGAAGACTGAGGAACAAAGGGAGAAGCTATGTCTCTATTGGGCCGTAGGCAGCTACTCTATCGTAAATACAGAATCTTCTAAATTCTAAATAACCGCCCATTTGGAAAAGGAAAATGCAATAAATATTTACTCTGAGCTGCGCTGCGATCGGTTGGTCGTAGATGGGAGGCCAGGTTGTCCAGCATGGATCTCTGGTCCTCTGAAGACTGTCTAGTGGTGAACTGGAGCGTGGTAGAATAGATACGTCGTCCGTCCTTTCCTAGCCCACGTTTACAGCGACTGCTGCTAACTCAACGGCTAGGAGGTATCACTTCTGGAGTGAATACGAGTTCAAAGTTCATACCAAGTTGCCATACTTTTAAGCTCATGCTATATTCTGGCTGGTATAGTCGAAATTCATCCTTTCGGCGTGTTGACCATCATCGTCACATTGAAATTCGATGCTGATTTCATTAGGTTATCTGAGCCCTTTTAACGTAGGATCGTCGCCCTAATGTCCTCGGAACAGAAAGTTACATTTTCATCAAAGGCTTTATATAGGAGGGGAGAGAAGGGCGTGTTTCATAGTTTATAACCAATGTCTGTTCACATGGAAAGGGCCACTGAGTTGAGCATAGTTCACTCAGGAAAACCCAATTCTCTCATTTGGAAGCTAAAATTACATTTCATCTTTTCACAAATAGTTTCATATTTAAACATTTAAATTGCACAACAATTCCATGTGAATTTGATAACTAGAATGTGTAGACTTTCCAAGATACCGTTTGTCGTCCTATCATCAGTAATAATGTCTCAGACGCCAACTGATCTGGCATCATATTCATTTAGTACCAACGCATATTTTCAGCTGATTGGATTACCGAAATATGGTTCCATTCCCATCTTTTGATGTCACCAGACTCTCAATGTTAACAAAGGGATTTTCAATAGTCACATCGGTAGAGTAGAGAGAGGAAAAAGGGGAAAGGTATTTATGGGGGTCATAAACCTCCCCCACTCAGGCCAACGTCATGACATGGGGCATTGTGTGTAGATTGATGAGGGGGGAAAGTATTTAATCCATTTTAGAACAAGGTTGTAACGTAACAAAATGTGGAAAAATTAAAGGTGTGTGTCACGTCCTGACCATAGAGAGCTCTTATTTTCTATGGTAGAGTAGGTCAGGGTGTGACTGGGGGGGTTAATCTAGTTACATTTTTCTATGTTGGGTTCTAGTTTATGTTTTTCAATATTGTTTTTTTTGGATGATCCCCAATTAGAGGCAGCTTGTCATTGTTGTCTCTAATTGGGGATCATATTTAAGTAGTTGTTTTTCCCACCTTTGTTTTGTAGGAGATTATTTTGAGTTAGTGCATGTTGCACCTCTGTCGTCACGGTTTGTTGTTTGTTTATAGTTTGTTTGTATTGCGAAGTTTCACATTCTTTTCTCTCCTTCTCCTCCTCACAGGTGACAATCATCACTCCCAAATCAGTCATCAATCAGTCCCCAAACAGAAGTCACCTGCTCCTCTTCCCTCACCCAATCACAGTCCCTTTCCCTTGGTTTAAAACCCCAGTCAGTTGCAATCTCTCTCGCTGTCCCTAGCTCATTATCACTCTGTGTTTAATCTCTCTCTGTGAGATCAATCTTTGTGTTCATTCTCTCAATCGCTCTGTGTCCAATCTCTATCTCTCTGTGTCCCCCTCTCTCTATCTCTGTATTGATCTCTTTTGTTTTTACAACTACATGTCACATTTGTCCGGTAATCCTGTGAGTATTGTTTTGTTGTTTGACTGTTTGTTTGGTGGGAAAAGGGGGTACTAAGACAAGTCGCCCATGGGCATACATTACCCGTAGGAATCCTTTGTCTAAGTACCCTAGTTAGAACTGGGCGGACCACCCACTGTATTTTTGGTTAGTTAGCTAGCTGTTGTGGAAATAGGCTAGTCTAGCTTAGGGGTGTTTTTGATTATTGTTTCTTTGCTTGGGTCCAGCTCAGCCCCTTTTCTCACATCCCTTTACCGTGTGTTTAAAATAAACCTTTCGAGTTTGACGGTAGATTTCAGTTTTCTGTGGTTTGTTGGTTCTCACTGTTACTTGTCATGATTATAATTTGCATGATTTATGTTACGGGTCTCGTATCCATCCCCCCTAGACCGCTGGGCCAAAGAGATTCGTAACATATATATACTGTAAATATATTTGTGGTTTTTTGTTAAACAGCTGGGGCTCAAAGCAGGTGGGGTAGGTTGAAATATGGAAATTGTAATCCAAATGAAGGCCATAGGCAGCTCTATGACCTACATGAGACGAGGTGTCAAAAATGCTAAGAACATTACATATTTTTCTGTTGACTGTAATTATAATATTGTAGTATTATAATAACATCTTCATTATAATCATCATCACCAGCACTATCATCATAATTACCATTATTACCTTTTTAAAATATACAGTCGGTCTTTCTCAGAGGCTAGACAGATAATGAAATAAGTATTCTAATCCTCAACTCAACATAGAAAGGCAAAAACCTTGGAAATGTCTGCCCCAGATATTTTTTGCTACCCAGTGTTCCCCAATGCTGTGTTTATTCTTTGATCTTTTCTCTTGGATATTCAGAGCCTTTTTGTATCTAGTAACTTGCTGGAGCATTTTCCCTTCATGTCTCCTAATTTATATAGGACTTTGTTTGGAGGAGCCACAGTTCGAGTTGAAAAATAGACCTGTTGAACCCAGAGGGAGTGGTATTTCAAAATAATAAATTACTATATTTTCATCTTTAATCAGACGCAAACCTCCCTAAATCCCAACACAGGGTCTCATGAATAATAAGTGTTTAGCTGTATATCCTCAAAAAGCTTGCAGATGCTAATGTGATGATTTGGAGGATAAAGACTCATTAAGGAATTCTATGTAGCTGCATAATACTCATACTTATTTAATTCAATATTCCTAGATATTTTCATTGGTGGGGTAACAATTTACTTTGACTATATATCCATAACGGATTTATTAATCATCTATAAGCGAGAACGTGTTATAACAGGACCCAACTGCATTATTAAAGGTTAATATCTCTAGCATATCTATAGCGCATTCATGTCATGCTATGCAAGAGCTCATATTTAGACATCTTAAAACCTGTTGGGGCTAGGGGGCAGTATTTTCACTGCAGGATAAAAAAACGTACCCGATTTAAACTGGTTACTGCTCTTGCCCAGAAACGAGAATATGTATATAATTAGCAGATTTGGATAGCAAACACTCAAGTTTCTAAAACTGTTTGAATGGTGTCTGTGAGTATAACAGAACTCATATGGCAGTCAAAACCCTGAGACAAATCCTAACAGAAAGTGGAAATCTGATGTGTGGAATCACTTTCAAGCCTTTGCCTATGAAAAACGCTTCCACTAGATGTCAACAGTCTTTACAAAGTGGTTTTAGTCTTCTCCTGCAAAAACTGACCGAACGAGAAGCCTGGAAAGTTTGTCATAAGGGGAAGGCGATTACGACTACTATTTTATCGCAAAGTGTGATTACCCAGTAAAGTTAATTTAAAATCTGGTATGACAGGTGTTCTCAAGAGATATTCATCTATAAATGTTAGATTGACAATATAAATTTAAAAAATCGTTATCGGATAGTAATTTAGGGAATTGTAGCATTGTTTACCGGGACGCATTTGAGGGGAAATTATTTAGTCAACGTCAGACGCCGATGTAAAATGCTGTTTTTATATATAAATATGACCTTTATTGAACAAAAGAATGCATGCATTGTATAACATGATGTCCTAGGGGTGCCATCTGAGGAAGTTTGTAAAAGGTTAGTGCTGCATTTAGCTGTTTTTTGATTATATGTGATGCAAGTGGTTGGTCGGAAAATGGCTATGAAGCTGCTTTTCCTGTAAAACCTTTTTGAAATCGGACGACGTGGGTCGATTCAGGAGAGGTGTATCTATAAAAAAATATATATATATATTATTATTATTTTTTTTAAATTATGATTTTTTTTTAATGCTAATTGGCGATATGATTTTTCGCTGGATTTTGATCCCGCTGACGGGATGAGACACTGGAGAGGATAATCAAGAAGGGGAAGAAATTGTCAGACAGGCCACTTCCTGCATGGAATCTTCTCAGGTTTTGGCCTGCCATATGAGTTCTGTTATACTCACAGACACCATTCAAACAGTTTTAGAAACTTTGGAGTGTTTTCTATCCAAAGCCAATAATTATATGCATATTCTAGTTACTGGGCAGGAGTAGTAACCAGATTAAATCGGGTACGTTTTTTATCCAGCCGTGTCAATACTGCCCCATAGCCCTAACAGGTTAACATGTTTGAACGACCGTAAATGTAAAAAAATTGTACTTTCGTGGCGACATGTTCCGCGCGCTTCGTACATTTTGAGTAGCCTTCGGAACGCGCTAACAAGAAGGAGCTATTTGGACATAAATTTATGAACTTCTTCGAACAAAACAAAATTTTTTGTGGACCTGGGAATCCTGGAAGTGCCTTCTGATGAAGATAATCAAAGGTAAGGGAATATTTAAAATGGTATATTTGATTTTAGATGACTCCAAGATGGCGCTTGTCTGTATCGCCTTGCCTATTTTTCTGAGCATAGTACCTCGTTTATTGCAAAGTGTGATTTCCCAGTAAAGTTATTTTTAAATCTGGCAATGCGGTTGCATTCACGAGATGTTAATCTATAATTCTTTGAATGGCAATATTATATTTTACCAATGTTTTCGAATAGTAATTTTGTAAATTGTAGCGCTGAGTCACCGGCAGTTTTGGAGGCTAAATATTCTCTGAACATCACCGCCATTGTAAAATGCTGTTTTTGGATATAAATACGAACTTGATAGAACAAAAAATGCATGCATTGTCTAACATAATGTCCTAGGAGTGTCATCAGATGAAGATTGTCAAAGGTTAGTGCATAATTTTAGCTGGTTTTCTGCTTTCGGTGAAGCCTGTCTTTGCATTGAAAATAGCTGTGTGTAATGTTTTGTCAATGTACTGTCCTAACATAATCTAACTTTATGCTTTCGCCGTAAAGCCTTTTTGAAATCGGACAACGTGGTTAGATTAAGGAGATGTTTATCTTTCAAAGGGTGTAAAATAGTTGATTGTTTGAGAAAAAAAAATTATTAGATTTTTGCTGTTTTGAATTTCGCGCCGTGTATCTTGTCAAGCAATCCTGTTACCGGGATCTGAACGGGAAGGGGTGGCATCCCCAACCCACCTACTGTTGAGGTGGCTCAGGCTCTGGCCTTAGGCCCCCACCTAACCTGTCCACCCCCGCTGAATGCCTCTGGCTGAAGCGCATCGCTGTAGACCTTGGGCTGAAGCACTTCGCTGTAGACCTCGGGCAGACGGACGATTCTGGGAGCTCCGGACTGTAGGGCGACTCTGGCTGCGCCGATTCCGGACTGTAGGCCGTCTCACTCGGTTCCGGACTGTAGGCCGTCTCACTCGGTTCCGGACTGTAGGCCGTCTCACTCGGTTCCGGACTGTAGGCCGTCTCACTCGGTTCCGGACTGTAGGCCGTCTCACTCGGTTCCGGACTGTAGGCCGTCTCACTCGGGTCCGGACTGTAGGCCGTCTCACTCGGGTCCGGACTGTAGGCCGTCTCACTCGGGTCCGGACTGTAGGCCGTCTCACTCGGGTCCGGACTGTAGGCCGTCTCACTCGGGTCCGGACTGTAGGCCGTCTCACTCGGGTCCGGACTGTAGGCCGTCTCACTCGGGTCCGGACTGTAGGCCGTCTCACTCGGGTCCGGACTGTAGGCCGTCTCACTCGGTTCCGGACTGTAGGCCGTCTCACTCGGTTCCGGACTGTAGGCCGTCTCACTCGGTTCCGGACTGTAGGCCGTCTCTCTCGGTTCCGGACTTTGGGCCGTCTCTCTCGGTTCCGGACTTTGGGCCATCTCTGGACGGGGTACTGTCGTCGGAATCTCTGGACGGGGTACTGTCGTCGGAGGCTCTGGACGGGGTACTGTCGTCGGAGGCTCTGGACGGGGTACTGCGCACTGAAAGCCTGATGCATGGGGCTGGTAGTGGAGGTACCAGACTGGAGACACGCACCCCAAGGCTAGTGCGAGGAGCAGGAACAGGACGAGTTGGACTGGGCTGACGCACTGGAGGCCTGGTGCGTGGGGCTGGTACTGGAGATGCCAGACTGGATACATGCACCTCAAGGCTAGTGCGAGGAGCAGGAACAGGACGAGTTGGACTGGGCTGACACACTGGAAGCCTGGTGCGTGGTGCTGGCTTTGGATGTGCCAGACTGGTAACACGCACCTCAGGGCTAGTGCGTGGAGCGGGAACAGGATACACTGGACCATGGGTAAGCACTGGAGGTCTGGAGCCCACCTCCTGCACAACCTGTCCGGGCTGGATGGTCATAGTAGCCCTGTACGAGCGGAGTGCTGGCACAGGGTGAACTGGGCTGTGCAGAGGCCTGATGGTTGCCATGCATAGAGCAGGCGTAGGATAGCCTGGGCCTAGGAGGCGCACTGGTGGCCAGATGCGCTGCGCAGGCATCCTCCTTCCAGGCTGGATGCCCACTCTAGCACGGCACTTGCGAGGGGCTGGGATCACTCGCACCTCTCTCCATGGTCCCTCTCCTGCTAATATCTCCTCCCAAGTCCAAAACTCCCGATAGTCCACCTGCTGCTCCTTTCCCCGCTGCTTTGGTCCGTTTGTGGGGGGAAGTTCTGTAACGGTCATCGTAGTAAGTGGACCAAAGCGCAGCGGGTTGAGTGCTCATTATATATTTATTTTGAACACTTAAGAAAACAAAACAAGAAAACGTACGAACGAACAGGATTACAGGCTAAACACAGCTATGCAATCACAACTTCCCACAAAACCCAAACAAAACACACCCCTCTATATAGGACCTTCAATCAGAGGCAACGAGGAACAGCTGCATCCAATTGAAGGCCAAATCAATTAACTAAAAAGACTAGACTAGAACATAGCCCAAAAACCCTGGAAAACACTAACCAAACACCCCTCTACATAAACACACACCCCGAACCAAATAAACCAAATACCCCCCCTGCCACGTCCTGACCAAACTACAATAACAACCCCTTTACTGGTCAGAACGTGACAATGATAAGCTGTAGACCACACTATCGACCAAGAGAGTTCTCATCTATATTATTCCTAGCTGTCTATTTACCACCACAGAACGAAGCTGGCACTAAGACCACTCTCAACCAACTCTATAAGGCCATAAGCAAAGAAGAAAATTCTCACCCAGAAGCGATGCTCTTAGTGGCCGGGAACTTTAATGCAGGCAAACTTAAATCAGTTTTACCTAATTTTTACCAGCATGTCACATGTGCAACCAGAGAAAAACAATCCTAGACCACCTTTACTCCACACACGGAGATGCATACAAAGCTCTCCCTCGCCCTCCATTTGGCAAATCTGGCCATAATTCTATCCTCCTGATTCCTGCTTACAAGCAAAAACTAAAGCAGGAAGTACCAGTGACTCGCTCAATACGGAAGTGGTCAGATGACGTGGATGCTACACTACAGGATCGTTTTGCTAGCACAGACTAGAATATGTTCCGGGATTCATCCAATGGCATTGAGGAGTACACCACCTCAGTCATTGGCTTTATCAATATGGCATCGACGACTTCGTCCCCACAGTGACTGTACATACATCTCCCAAACAGAAGCCATGGGTTGCAGGCAACATCCGTACTGAGCTAAAGGCTAGAGCTGCCACTTTCAAGGAGCGGGAGACTAATCCGGATGCTTATAAGAAATCCCGCTATGCCCTCAGACGAACCATTAAATGAGCAAAGCATCAATAGAGGATTAAGATTGAATCCTACTACACCGGCTCTGACGCTTGTCGGATGTGGCAGGGCTTGAAAACTATTATGCACTACAAAGGGAAACCCAGACGCGAGCTGCCCAGTGACGTGAGCCTACTAGATGAGCTAAATGCCTTATATGCTCACTTCGAGGCAAGCTACACTGAAGCATGCACGAGACCACCAGCTGTTCTGGATGACTGTGTGATAACTCTATCGGTAGCCGATGTGAACAAAACCTTTAAACAAGTCAACATTCACAAACCCGCTGGGCCAGACAGATTAACAGGACGTGTACTCAAAGCATGCGCGGACCAACTGGCAAGTGTCTTCACTGACATTTTCAACCTCTCCCTGACCGAGTCTGTAATACCTACATGTTTCAAGCAGACCACCATAGTCCCTGTACCCAAGGAAGCAAAGGTAACCTGCCTAAATGATTACCGCCCCATGGCTCTCACGTCGGTAGCCATGAAGTGCTTTGAAAGACTGGTCATGGCTCACATCAACAGCATCCTCCCGGACACCTTAGACCCACTGCAATTTGCATACTGCCCGAACAGATCCACAGATGGTGCAATCTCAATCGCACTCCACACTGCCCTTTCTCACCTGGACAAAAGGAACACCTATGTGAGAATGCTGTTCACTGGCTACAGCTCAGCATTCAACACCATAGTGCCCACGAAGCTCATCACTAAGCTATGAACTCTGGGACTAAACACCTCCCTCTGCAACTGGATCCTGGACTTCCTGACTGGCCATAAGAGTAGGCAACAACACATCTGCCACGCTGAGGTCAGAGAACTGGCAGTGTGGTGCCAGGGCAACAACCTCTCCCTCAATGTGAGCAAGACTAAGGAGCTGCTCGTGGCCTACAGGAAATTGGCGGGCTGAACATGTCCCCATTAACATTGACGGGGCTGTAGTGCACCGGGTTGATAGTGTCAAGTTCCTTGTTGTCCACATCACCAACAAACTATCATGGTCCAAACATTCCAAGACAGTCATGAAGAGGGCACGACAAAACCTTTTCCCCCTCAGGAGACTGAACAGATTTGGCATGGGCCCCCAGATCGACAAAAGGTTCTACATCTGCACCATCGAGAGCATCCTGACCGGTTGCATCACCGCCTGGTATGGCAACTGCTTGGCGTCTGACCGTAAGGTGCTATAGAGGGTAGTGCGAACAAGCCAGAACATCACTGGGGCCAAGCTTCCTGCCATCCAGGACCTATATAATAGGCGATGTCAGAGGAAAGCCCATAAAATTGTCAGACTCCAGTCACCCAAGTTAGAGACTGTTTTCTCTGCGTCCGCACGGCAAGCGGTACCGGAGCGCCAAGTCTAGGACCAAGAGGCTCCTCAACAGCTTCTACCCCCAAGCCATAAGACTGCTGAACAATTAGTAAAATCGCCACCGGACAATTTACATCAAATTTTTTTAGGATCAAAAGAAATGGAATAGAACTCAAGAACTTGGCAAAATTCTTGAAGAAAGCCTGGTTCATTCTGCTTCCAACATACTGTGTACTGGAAGACAAATTCACCTTTCAGCAGGACAATAACCTAAAACACAAGGCCAAATATACACTGGAGTTGCTTACCAACACAACATTGAATGTTCCTGAGTGGCCAAATTACACTTGTTACTAAAATCGGCTTGAAAATCTATGGTAAGACTTAAAAATGTCTGTCTAGCGACGATCACTAAAAAACTTGACAGAGCTTGAAGAATTTTAAAAAGAATAATGTGCGCGAATATTGTACAATGCAGGTGTGCAACGATCTTAGAGATTTTCCCAGAAAGACTCACTGCTTTAATCGATGCCAAAGGTGATTCTAACATGCATTGACTCAGTGGTGTGAATACTGCCGTGTCTTTGTGAGATGCAGAGTAGGTGAATGGATGATCTCTGCATGTGTGGTTCCCACCGTGAAGCACGGAGGAGGAGGTGTGATGGTGTGGGGATTCTTTGCTGGTGACATTGTCTGTGATTTATTTAGAATTCAAGGCACACTTAACTAGTATGGCTACCACAGCATTCTGCAGCAATACGCCATCCCATCTGGTTTGCGCTTAGTGGGACTATCATGTGTTTTTCAACAGGACAATGACCCAACACACCAGGCTGTGTAAGGGCTATTTGACTACGAAGGAGAGTGATGGAGTGCTAAATCAGATGACCTGGCCTCCACAATCATTCGACCTCGATCCAATTGAGATGGTTTGGGATGAGTTGGACCGCAGAGTGAAGGAAAAGCAACCAACAACTGCTCAGCATATGTGGGAACTACTTCAAGACTGTTGGAAAAGCATTCCTCATTAAGCTGGTTGAGAGAATGCCAAGAGTGTGCAAAGCTGTCATCAAGGCAAAGTGTGGCTACTTTGAAGAATCTCAAATATATATTTTGATTTGTTTAACACTTTTTTGGTTACTACCTGATGCCATGTGTTATTTCATAGTTTTGATGTCTACATGTAAAAATAAAGAAAAACCCTTGAAGGAGTAGGTGTCTTGACCGGTACTGTATGTAAATGAGATATTTCTGTATTTCATTTTCTATTACGTTTATTAACCGCATTGGAAAATGTGTTGATATTGTGCCAGGGGCTTAGCTAACTTAGCTAGCTCGTTAGCAAACGCTACATTAGTGAGTAAGGGGGAAAGGATAGCTAGCTTTACCACCCTGTGTTAGTACATTTTAGTCACTAAAATAGTTATTGATAACTATATGAAGCTGAAATCGGGAATTTAATTTGAATGCTTTGAAAATTAATCTTTGTTAAATCTATTCAAGAAAAGTCAAATTGAAAAATGTCAATAGGATTCTTCGGCGATGCCTCAGCAATTGCTTTCTGTGCTTGCTAGCTAGCTAATGTTACATCTGGAAATTGTTAATAAAAATGTTATATTTCCTTTAACATTCTGTGTTGGGTCCATATTCTTTTTGATAAGTGAGGCATGTTTGTGAATGCTTTATAAATGCTTTATGAATGGGAAAATAGAAATGACATTCCATTGACTGCATAAAATGTATATAGACCTTTAATGTTGTTATAGATCAGAATGGCAAACTCCACAGTTAATTACCATGAAGTGCTTAGCTATAAATGCTTTATGAATGGGAAAATAGATTTTACTTTAAGTTGACGGCATAGAATTCATACAAAGACCCTTCGTGTGTGCTTTATAGACCAGTATGAACATCTTAATTGTGATGTGGAGGAGGGCTGTTAATGAGTTACAAAAGCATTAGGAAAAGACCCTCAACTACCCGATTTAATATGTAAAATGTACCCTCAGGATTCAGCCCTGTTGGGGAAGAAGCAGAAGAAGAAGTCACGGGTCTATAACGGCCAGTGGAGGGAAATGGGGCTGGTACAGGCTGTAAAGCAGCAGCATTTTCATAATGTGGTTTGACCTTTTGGCCTATTCACTGACAA
Organism: Salmo salar; assembly: GCF_965601325.2. Taxonomy (NCBI): domain Eukaryota; kingdom Metazoa; phylum Chordata; class Actinopteri; order Salmoniformes; family Salmonidae; genus Salmo; species Salmo salar. Next base: position 74,031,090 of record NC_138300.1, read on the forward strand.
TGGTATGACAGAAGCACACTTTTGAGAATAGCCATAAAGATGACACTACACTGTCATTGTAATTATGCATCTATTAACATACCAAAATCTGAGCTCTTGCATAGCATGAATGCGCTATAGATATGCTATGGATACTTATTTTAATTAAAAAAAAATGTAACCTTTGTTTAACTAGGCATGTCAGTTAAGAACAAAGTCTTATTCACAATGACGGCCTAGGAACAGTGAGTTAACTGCCTTGTTCAGTGGCAGAACGTCAGATTTTTATCTTGTCAGCTCAGGGATTCGATCTAGCAACCTTTCAGTTACTGGCCCAACGCACTAACCACTAGGCTACCTGCCGCCCCAATATATTTCATTAACCCTTAATAATGTGGTTGGGACCTGTTATAACACATTCATGAAATGCTTATAGATATGTAAGAAACGCGTTATGGATATGTAGTCAAATTAAATCGCTACCGAATAGGTAGAAGTTTCTTAATTTGATTTAGTGATTCACCTATTTGGACTGAAGAAAGGACAAAGAAAAGATTTTCCCCTCATTCATGACTGTCAGGTTCCCTTCCTGTTGTCATTCTGCGCCCAAGCTGTGCCCAATCTGTCTAAAAACATCAAACTGTGAAGTGAAAGAAAACATTTCCAAACTTTCTTTGGATCCGCGACACGAGTGGTGGGAAGCTGGTGTCGCAGTGCAGGTGGCAGCTCATCTGACAGATGGTTTAAAATTATTTGGGGTTTTTTCACGTCCTTTCCAGCACAATTAAGGTGGATGTGTAACCAGTCCAGCTCACTAAAGCCAGGCTTGTCGCATTTTGGCCCTATAGTGGTGTGACCTGGGCTAATTTACTCTGACAATGCCTGCTGTAATTGCTTTGTTGTTTCATTCAAGGGGCGAATTTGTGGGGTATATATTGGGGGGGAAGAATGTTAGACAGGGGGTATTTTGAGGTGTATATGGAGGGGTATTTTGAAAGGTTGACGGATAAGTCGTCACCATCATTAATGAATTTCAAGTAAAAAAATTAAGAAGACACAAAAGATGAAGAATGAGTTGTATTATTATGATGCACAAATGCATAAACAGTTGAAGTCGGAAGTTTACATACACTTAGGTTGGAGTCATTAAAACTTGTTTTTCAACCGCTCCACAAATTTCTTGTTAACAACTATAGTTTTGGCAAGTAGGTTAGGACATGTACTTTGTGCATGACACAAGTAATTTTTACAACAATTGTTTACAGACAGATCATTTCACTTATAATTCACTGTATCACAATTCCAGTGGGTCAGAAGTTTAAATACACTAAGTTGACTGTGCATTTAAACAGCTTGGAAAATTCCAGAAAATTATATCATGGCTTAAGAAGCTTCTGATAGGCTAATTGACATAATTTGAGTCAATTGGAGGTGTACCTGTGGATGTATTTCAAGGCCTACCTTCAAACTCACTGCCTCTTTGCTTGACATCATGGGAAAATCAAAAGAAATCAGCCAAGACCTCAGAAAAAAATTGTAGATCTCCACAAATCTGGTTCATCCTTCATCCAAAAATAGAACTGTTTGGCCATAACAACCATCGTTATGTTTGGAGGAAAAAGGGGGAGGTTTGAAAGCCGAAGAACACCATCCCAACAATGAAGCACGGGGGTGGCAGCATCATGCTGTGGGGGTGCTTTGCTGCAGGAGGGACTGGAAGCTTGTGGAGGGCTACCCGAAACGTTTGACCCAAGTTAATTAAACAATTTAAAGGAAATGCTACCAAATACTAATTGAGTTATGTAAACTTCTGACCCACTGGGAATGTGATTAAATAAATAAAAGCTGAAAAAAATCATTCTCTCTACTATTATTCTGACATTTCACATTCTTAAAATAAAGTGGTGATCCTAACTGACCTAAGACAGGGAATTTTTACTAGGATTAAATGTCAGGAATTGTGAAAAACTGAGTTTAAATGTATTTGGCTAAGGTGTATGTAAACTTCCGACTTCATCTGTATACAGTGCATTCGAAAGTATTCAGACCCCTTGACTTTTTCCGCATTTTGTTACATTACAGCCTTATTCTAAAATGGATTCATTAGGCTTTTTTTGTCATCAATCTGCACACACAAAAAAAAAAAAATGTTTTTTAGAAATGTTGGCAAATATACAGAACCAGTCAAAAGTTTAGATCCAAGATGGCATAGCAGTCAGATGTCTTTTGTCCTCGTCCTGTCGTGTCCCGTGTATAAAACGTGTATATATCGTTTTATATATTTTTTCGAAGCATATATTTTTCTTAACCTCAACATACTCTCCTGCAATCCGCCTCACCCAATGAGATATGGATCTGCTATTTTCTTTACTTTGAACCGAAACTCCTAACAGAAACTAGCCAGCTAACTAGCTAGTAGTCAGCTAGCCACTGCTAGCGGTCATCAGCTACCTTTAGCCCGGACAACTCTCGCCAGTCTGCACAGCGCTACTCAAACCAGAGCAAATCTGACTTATTTTTCTCCATATCTACGGATTCCTACCGCAAGCTCTGAACCTTTTTACCTGGATCATCGCAGCTAGCTAGTTGCTATCCGAGTGGCCACTCCTGGCTAACGTCTCTGTCCCAAAGCAAGAACCAACTCGCCTGGAGATAGCCTTTGCTAAGCCCATCTCCCAGCTAGCTTAAGAGGTCCATTTTGCCAATTGGCCTATTTTGCCAATTGGCCGACCCATCACGAGTGGACTACCAACGTAATTCGACCGAGGGGTTTTTTCAACTGGCTCCTCCGTCGCGACGTCCCCTGAATGCCCATCTGCTAGCTTGCTAACCGCAGCCCGCTAGCTGCCTAGAGCATATCGGACTGTTAGCTTAAGAGGCCCATCAGACAAATTCTTTGGCCACTATACATATTTTGTCAATTGGCCTGGACCCTTTCACCACACGGAGCCCTGCTGATCCATGACGACTGGTCTGCCGACGTTACAGCACGAGGGGGCTACAAGTGACTTCTTCCGTCGCAACGTCCCTTCAAGGCCCTTCTGTTAGCTTGCTATCCCCGGCCCGCTAGCTGCCTGAATCGCCGTGTCTCCGGCCCGCCTGAGCCACTCACTGGACCCCTATGATCACTCGGCTACGCATGCCTCTCCCAAATGTAAATATGCCTTGTCCATTGCTGTTTTGGTTAGTAATTATTGCCTTATTTCACTGTAGCCCTGCTCAATACGCCTCAGTTAACCCTTTAGTTCCACCTCCCACACATGCGGTGACCTCAACTGGTATAAAGTATGTTTCTAGAGACAATATCTCTCTCATCGTCACTCAATGCATAGGTTTACCTCAACTGTATTCACATCCTACCATACCTCTGTCTATACATTATGCCTTGACTCTACTCTACCATGCCCAGAAACCTGCTCTTTTTACTCTCTGTTCCGAACGTGCTAGACGACAAGATCTTATAACCTTTAGCCGTATCCTTATCCTACTCCTCCTATGTTCCTCTGGTGATGTAGAGGTTAATCCAGGCCCTGCAGTGCCTAGCTCCACTCCCACTCCCCAGGCGCTCTCATTTGCTGACTTCTATAACTGTAAAAGCCTTGGTTTCATGCATGTTAACATTAGAAGCCTCCTCCGTAAGTTTGTTTTATCTGGAGTATTTCTTATCCAGCGTCCTGTGTGAATTTAAGTATGCTCTCTAATTCTCTCTCTTTTTTTCTCTCTTTTTCTCTTCTTTCTTTCTTTCTTTCTTTCTCTCTCTCGGAGGACCTGAGCCCTAGGACCATGCCTCAGGACTACCTGGCCTGATGACTACTTGCTGTCCCCAGTCCACCTGGCCGTGTTGCTGCTCCCGTTTCAACTGTTCTGCCTGCGGCTATGGAACCCTGACCTGTTCAACGGACGAGCTACCTGTCCCAGACCTGCTGTTTTCAACTCTCTAGAGACAGCAGGAGCGGTAGAGATACTCTGGGTGATTGGCTGTGGGGGGCCAGCTGACATTTGCTCCTGGGGTGCTGACCTGTTGCACCCTCGACAACCACCGTAATTATTATTATTTGACCGTGCTGGTCATGTATGAACATTTGAACATCTTGGCCATGTTCTGTTATAATCTCCACCCGGCACAGCCAGAAGAGGACCGGCCACCCCTCATAGCCTGGTTCCTCTCTAGGTTTCTTCCTAGGTTCTGGCCTTTCTAGGGAGTTTTTCCTAGCCACCGTGCTTCTACACTTGCATTGCTTGTTGTTTGGGGTTTTAGGCTGGGTTTCTGAACAGCACTTTGTGACATCAGCTGATGTAAGAAGGGATTTATAAATACATTTGATTGATTGATTGATTGTTTTACTCACTGCCTTAGCACACTCTGCCCGCCCGGATGTCCTAGCCGTGTCTGAATCCTGGCTTAGGAAGACCACCAAAAACCCTGAAATTTCCATCCCTAACTACAACATTTTCCGACAAGACAGAACTGCCAAAGGGGGCGGAGTTGCAATCTACTGCAGAGTTAGCCTGCAGAGTTCTGTCTTACTATCCAGGTCTGTGCCCAAACAATTTGAGCTTCTACTTCTAAAAATCCACCTTCCCAGAAACAGGTCTCTCACTGTTGCCACTTGCTAGAGACCACCTTCTGCCCCCAGCTGTGCCCTGGACACCATATGTGAATTGATTGCCCCCCATCTATCTTCAGAGCTTGTGCTTTTAGGTGACCGAAACTGGGACATGCTTAACACCCCGGCCAACCTACAATCTAAGCTTGATGCCCTCAATCTCACACAAATGTTCAATGAACCGGGCACCCTCATAGATATAATCCTAACCAACCTGCCCAACAAATACACCTCTGCTGATTTCAACCAGGATCTCAGCGATCACTGCCTCATTGCCTGCGTCCGTAATGGGTCTGCGGTCAAACGACCACCCCTCATCACTGTCAAACGCTCCCTAAAACACTTCAGCGAGCAGGCCTTTCAAATCCTGGAAGAATATTGACCTCATTCCGTCAGTAGAGGATGTCTGGTTATTCTTTAAAAGTGCTTTCCTCATCATCTTAAATAAGCACGCCCCATTCAATTTTAAAAAAATCAGGAACCGATATAGCCCTTGGTTCACTCCAGACCTGACTGCCCTTGACCAGCAGAAAAACATCCTGTGGCCTTTTGCATTAGCATTGAATAGCCCCCGCGAATTGCAACTTTTCAGGGAAGTTAGGAACCAATATTCACAGGCAGTTAGGAAAGCAAAGGCTAGCTTTTTCAAACAGAAATTTGCATCCTGTCGCACAAACTCCAAAAAGTTCTGGGACACTGTAAAATCCATGGAGAATAAGAGCACCTCCTCCCAGCTACCCACTGCACCGAGACTAGGAAACACTGTCACCACCGATAAATCTAAGAAAACTGAGAATTTCAATAAGCATTTTTCTACGGCCGGCCACGCTTTCCACCTTGCTACCTCTACCCCGGTCAACAGCCCTGCGCCTTCCACAGCAACTTGCCGAGCCTCCCCCATTTCTCCTTCACCCAAATCCAGATAGCTGATGTTCTGAAAGATCTGCAAAATCTGGACCCCTACAAATCAGCCGGGCTAGACAATCTGGACCCTCTCTTTCTAAAATGATCCGCCAAAATTGTTGCAACCCCTATTACTAGCCTGTTCAACCTCTCTTTTGTATCATCGAAGATCCCCAAAGATTGGAAAGCTGCCGCGGTCATCCCCCTCTTCAAAGGGGGAGACACTCTAGACACAAACTGCTACAGACGTATATCTATCCTACCCTGACTTTCTAAGGTTTTCGAAAGCTAAGTTAACAAACAAATCACCGACCATTTCGAATCCCACCGTACCTTCTCCGCTATGCAATCTGGTTTCCGAGCTAGTCATGGGTGCACCTCAGCCACACTCAAGGTCCTAAATGAAATCATAACCTCCATCGATAAGAGACAATAGTGTGCAGCTGTATTCATCGACCTGGCCAAGGCTTTCGACTCTGTCAATCACCACATTCTTATCGGCAGACTCAACAGCCTTGGTTTCTCAAATGACTGCCTCGCCTAGTTCACCAACTACTTCTCCGATAGAGTTCAGTGTGTCAAATCGGAGGGCCTGTTGTCCGGACCTCTGGCAGTCTCTATGGGGGTGCCACAGGTTTCAAACCTCGGGCCGACTCTTTTCTCTGTTAACCCCTGTGCGGCCCAGTCCGAGCGGGACGGACATCCAGCAAAAAATCCCTTCGCCATTAGCATAACAAAATGTAATAATGTTTTTATTTTATTTTTTATTTCAAATTATATCGTTTTATAGATACACCTCTCCTGAATCGAACCACGTTGTCCGATTTCAAAAAGGCTTTACAGCAAAAGCAAAACATTAGATTATGTTAGAGGAGTATATCGTAAAAGTAGCCACATAGCCATTTTCTGACCAACCACATGCATCACAAATAACCAAAAAACAGCTAAATGCAGCACTAACCTTTGACAATCTTCATCAGATGACACACCTAGGACATCATGTTACACAATACATGCATTCTTTTGTTCGATAAAGTTCCTATTTATATATAAAAACAGCATTTTACATCGGTGCGTAACGTTGACTAACTATTTTCCCTCAAATGCATCCGATGAAACAGCGCTACAATTTAACAAAATTACTATTCGAAAACATTTTTAAAACGTAATATTGTCATTCTAAGATTTATAGATGAATATCTCTTGAATGCACCTGTAATGCCAGATTTAAAAATAACTTTACTGGGTAATCACACTTTGCGATAAGAGGGGATGCGATACTCAGAACAATAGGCTAGCAATACAGGTCAGCGCCATCTTGGAACAATCGCATATCAAATCTAGTCTTGTATACTATTGTCAATAATCCCATACCTTTGATTATCTTCATCCTTAGGCACTTCCAGGAATCCCAGGTCCACAACAAATGTATTTTCGTTTGAAAAAGTTCATCCTTTATGTTCCATTAGCTTGTTGTTGTTAGCGCGTTCTGAAGGCTGCACCAAAAGTTCCGACGTGCGCGGGGCTACTCTTTCAACAAAATGCATTTTTTTCTTATTTAGGTTCGTTCAAACATGTCAAACGTTGTATAACATAAATCTTTAGGGCCTTTTTCAACCAGAGCTCCAATAAGATTCAAGGGGGACGATTACATTGTCTTTATAAACGTTTCGAAAGGGGAGGGTAGCCAGGGCGCCGGCGTCATAATGGTGATGGCCCTCTCCGTGTGACCACGTTCCACAGCGTGTCATTCTGTCAGTTTTCACAGTAGGAGACTCAAATCACTTTGTAAAGACTGGGGACATCTAGTGGAAGCAATAGGAAGTGCTCAATGAACCATAGCTCACGGTGTGATTAATAGGCAACGTGATGAAGTTGAGTCCGCAATTCAGAATTCCACTTCCTGTTTCGATCTGTCTCGGGGTTTTGACTGCCATATGAGTTCTGTTATACTCACAGACACCATTCAAACAGTTTTAGAAACTTTAGGGTGTTTTCTATCCACAAGTATTAATTATATGCATATCCTAGCTTCTGAGTTTGAGTAGTAGGCCGTTTAAAATGGCCACAAATTTTTTTTTAAATGCGCTGTGGCGCCCCCTATCACGGCGACCGACAAGAGGTTAACATCAATGATGTCGCTCTTGCTGCTGGTGATTCTCTGATCCACCTCTACGCAGACAACACCATTCTGTATACTTCTGGCCCTTCTTTGGACACTGTGTAACTAACCTCCAGACGAGCTTCAATACACTACAACTCTCCTTCCGTGGCCTCCAACTGCTCTTAAATGCAAGTAAACTAAATGCATGCTCTTCAACCGATCGCTGCCCACACCTGCCCGCCCGTCTAGCATCACTACTCTGGACAGTTCTGACTAGAATATGTGGACAACTACAATTACCTAGGTGTCTGGTTAGACTGTAAACTCTCCTTCCAGACTCACCTTAAGCATCTCCAATCCAAAATTAAATCTAGAATCAGCTTCCTATTTTGCAATAAAGCATCCTTCACTCATGCTGCCAAACATACCCTTATTAAACTGACTATCCTACCGATCCTTGACTTCGGTGATGTCATTTACAAAATAGCCTCCAACACTCTACTCAGCAAATTGGATGCAGTCTATCACAGTGCCATCCGTTTTGTCACCAGTGCCCCATATACTACCCACCACTGAGACCTGTATGCTCTTATTGGCTGGCCCTCGCTTCATATTCGTCGCCAAACCCACTGGCTCCAGGTTTTCTATAAGTCTTTGCTAGGTAATGCCCCGCCTTTTCTCAGCTCACTGGTCACCATAGCAGCACCCACCCGTAGCACGCGCTCCAGCAGGTATATTTCACTGGTCACCCCCAAAGCCAATTCCTCGGCTGCCTTTTCTTCCAGTTCTCTGAAGCCAATGATTGGAACGAACTGCAAAAATCACTGAAGCTGGAGACTCATATCTCCGTCACTAGCTTTAAGCACCAGCTGTCAGAGCAGCTCACAGTTCACTGCCACCTGTACATAGCTCATCTGTAAATAGCCCATCCAACTACCTCATCCCCATACTGTTATTTATTTTATTTATTTTGCACCTTTGCCCCCAGTATCTCTACTTCCACACTCATCTTCTGCACATCTATCACTCTAATGTTTAATTGCTATATTGTAATTATTTCACCACTATTGCCTATTTATTGCCTTACCTCCAATGTCCTACCTCATTTGCACACATTGTATATAGACTTTTTCTATTGTATTATTGACTGTATGTTTGTTTATTCCATGTGTAACTCTGCGTTGTGGTTTGTGTCGCACTGCTTTGCTTTATCTTGGTCAAGGTCGCAATTGTAAATGAGAACTTGTTCTCAACTAGCCTACCTAAATAAAGGTGAAATAAAAAATAAAACAATAAATTAAAAGCTACTCATTCAAGGGTATTTCTTTATTTTACTATTTTCTACATTGTATTTTATATTTCAGATTCTTCAAAGTAGCCACCCTTTGCCTTTATGACAGCTTTGCACACTCTTGGCATTCTCTCAACCAGCTTCACAAGTTAGTCACCTGGAATGCATTTCAATTAACAGGTGTGCCTTGTTAAAAGTTATTTTCTAGAATTTCTTTCCTTCTTAATGCATTTTAGCTAATCATTTGTGTTGTGACATGGTAGGGATGGTATTCCAGAAGATTGCCCTATTTGGTAAAAGACCAAGTCTATAGTATAGAAACAACAGCTCAAATAAGCAAAGAGAAATACAGTCAACCATTATTTTAAGACATGAAGGTCAGTCAATACAGAACATTTCAAGAACTTTGAAAGTTTCTTCAAGTGCAGTCGCAAAAACCATCAAACGGTATGATGAAACTGGCTCTCATGAAGACCGCCACAGAAAAGGAAGACCCAGAGTTACCTCTGCAGCAGAGTATAAGTTCATTAGAATAATTGCACCTCAGATTGCAGCACAAAAAATGCTTTACAGAGTTCAAGTAACAGACATATCTCAACATCAATTGTTCAGAGGAGACTGCGTGAATCAGGCCTTAATGGTCGAATTGCTGCAAAGAAACCACTAATAAAGGACACCAATAAGAAGACATTAGACTGGTGGAAATCTGTCCTTTGGTTTGATAAATCCAAATGAGAGATTTTTGGTTCCAACCGCTGTGTCTTTGTGAGACACAGAGTGGGAGAATAGATGGTCACCACGTGTGGTTCCCACCGTGAAGCATGGAGGAGGAGGTGTGATGGTATGGGGGTGCTTTTGTGGTTACACTGTCAGTGATTTATTTAGAATTCAAGGCACAATTCAAGCACAATTCAAGCCAGCATGACTACCACAGCATTCTGCAGTGATACGCCATCCCATCTGGTTTGCGCTTAGTGGGAGTATCATTTGTTTTTCAACAGGACAATGACCCAAAACACACCTCCAAGCTGTGTAAGGGCTATTTGACCAAGAAGGAGAGTGATGGAGTGCTGCATCAGATGACCTGGCCTCCACAATCACCCAACCTCAACTCAATTGAGATGGTTTAGGATGAGTTGGGCAGCAGAGTGAAGTAAAAGCAGCCAACAAGTGCTCAGCATATGTGAGAACTTCTTCAAGACTGTTGGAAAAGCATTCCAGGTGAAGCTGGTTGAGAGAATTCCAAGAGTGCGCAAAGCTGTCATCAAGACAAAGGGTGGCTACTTTGAAGAATCTCAAATATAAAGTTTTAGAAACTTTGGAGTGTTTTCTATCCAAAGCTAATAATTATATGCATATTCTAGTTTCTGGGCAGGAGTAATAATCAGATTAAATCGGGTACGTTTTTTATCCGGCTGTGAAAATACTGCCCCCTAGCCATAACAGGCTAACTGCTCAATTCATCTTTCCCTCGATCCTGACTAGTCTCTCAGCCCCTTCCGCTGAAAAACATCCCCACCACATGATGTTACCACCCCCATACTTCACAGTAGGGATGGTGCCAGATTTCCTCCAGATGTGACACTTGGCATTCCAACCAAAGAGTTCAATCTTGGTTTCATCAGACCAGAGAATCTTGTTTCTCATGGTCTGAGAGTTTTTAGGTGCCTTTTGGCAATCTCCAAGTGGGCTGCCATGTGCCCTTAACTGAGAATTGGCTTCCGTCTGGTCATCCCACCATAACGCCTGATTGGTGGAGTGCTGCAGAGATGGTTGTCCTTTTGGAAGGTCCTCCCATCTCCCCAGAGGAACTCTAGAGCTCTGTCAGTGACCATCGGGTTCTTGGTCACCTCCCTGACCAAGGCCCTTCTCCCCCGATTGTTCAGTTTGGCCGGGCGGCCAGCTCTAGGAAGAGACCTTCAATGCATCAGAAAGGTTTTGGTACCCTTCTCCAGATATGTGCCCCATCCTGCCTCAAAGCACTACAGACAATTCCTTTGACCCCATGGCCTGGTTTTTACTCTGACATGCACTGTCTGCTGTGGGACCTTATATAGACTGTAAATCGGACAGTGCAGTTAGATTAACAAGAATTTAAGATTTCAACCGATATAAGACACTTATATGTACCTAAATGTTTAATATCCATAATTGTTTCGATTATTTATTTGAATTGTGCGCCCTCCAGTTTCATCGGAAGTTGTACCGCTAGCGGGACGCCTATCAATGTTACATTGAACTGGGTTAATGGAATATGAATGAGAGTCATCCAATATGCTGTAATAGAAATCTGAGGTGCAGTTAACTCTAATGAACTCATCCTCTGCAGCAGAGGTAACTCTGGGTCTTCCTTTCCTGTGGCGGTCCTCATGAAACCCAGTTTCATCATAGCGCTTGATGGTTTTCGCAACTGCACTTGAAGAAAATGTTATAAAGTTCTTGAAATGTTCTGGATTGACTGACCTTCATGTCTTAAAGTAATGATGGACTGTTGTTTCTCTTTGCTTATTTAAGCTGTTCCACAAATTAACATTCAACAAGGCACACCTGTTGAAGTTGGTTGAGAGAATGCTGGTATTGTATGTCAAACCGTTTTGTTATTTTTCAGTCTTCTGTGATGTGTATCTAAAGTTTAATATTGGGATGCAAGATTGAACACAAACATGTCAACTCTATATCTGACATGGTACATGTGTCTTCTTTTTTTAAACCCATAACCATGTGTGTGAGGTGTATACTTTTGTTTTAAACATACTTTTGACCCTGATTTATCCCACTACAGTAAAAGGTTAAGACATTGAATATATGTTGTTTAGTATATTTAATACATTTAGTATGTTTAGTGTTCTCTGTGAATATTAAATACATTTAAAGTTATACATGATTTGGTTTATGTAGATAAGACATTTCAATGTTGTTAATACACAAAGTAACCCACAACCTGGTCTAATTTGCATATATATAATGAGTCTGCAGCAAATTTGCAGCAAACATTAGAATGTTCATCACAAGTTTCCCAGAATTGTTTGCCAAAAGGAACAACAGTTTGCCACATAACTAATTTGCATGTGAAAATATAAGCTTGCCACAAATTTGCAACAAATTGGCCAAAGATTTGCCACAACTGTTGCCAGAAGCCATTTTTTTCAGTAAGGGAAGCCCGCTAAAGCTGTATTAGATGGGCCAATCAAAATAAATGTTCTATCACAGTGACCATATTATTTTAGTATGGCCACCGGACGATTTACATTGACACCCCAACCCTCTATTTGTTTTGTCCACTGCTGCTACTCGCTGTTTATTATCTATGCATAGTCACTTCACCCCTACCTACAAGTACCAATTACCTGGACTAACCAGTGCCCCCACACATTGACTCGGTACCGGTACCCCCTGTACATAGCCTCGTTATTGTTATTTTATTGTGTTACTTTTTATTATGTTTTACTTTAGTTTATTTGATAAATATTTTCTTAACTCTTCTTGAATTGCACTGTTGGTTAAGAGCTTGTAAGTAAGCATTTCACGGTAAGGTGTACACTTGTTGTATTTGGCGCATGTGACAAATAAAGTTTGATTTGATTTGAGTCCAATTGATTCTGAGTTCGGGTATATAAAGTTTTATATGTGAAAACTATTTCTTAGATGCATACTTTCCGATTTCCCCAAACTCCCTTCCTTGTTTAGCCCATTACTTGCGATGCTCGGGCATTGAAATCCACAAAAAGGGGGAGGTGCTAGATGGTAATGGACTGAGAGATTAGCCAATCAAAACTGGCAGCTGTTTTTGCCGCTCCTGCCATAGACTGCCGTTCAAGTCCCGTTCTGAGGTGCTCTGAAACCAAACGCCTCGACACACTGAAAAAGTTAAATCTAAGCAAGCTTAAATATCTTAAATTGATTGTTGTTTTAAAATATCTTGAAATAAGATAGTTTAATAGATTTATCTTGTTTCGTTGGGCCAGCTCTACGCAATGCACGGTCACTAACAGACCAACTTCAGTTTTTTTAAACTTTTTTTTTTACAACGTTGAGTTGAAGTTCAATAATTGCAATGCTTTTTTTCGATGATGCACATATTGCACAGTGCACCATTATATGAAGAGTGTGCATATGCACAGCGTTGAGAGATTCTAATAAATATCCCAGTTGTCTCGGGTGAATAATCAACTTTAACTAGCTGAAGAAAAAAATTGGTGATACAAAATACAAGTAAGAAATCACACCGAGTATCTACCTTAAACTAATCGTACCTTCTGATTCTGAACTTTGTGTCTGCGACAATGATCTATTTTTAAGTTAATTACTGATGTTTTCTCACTGACACTGTACTAAAAATGCTGTATGCTTGTTGCTCGCAGGAGTCAAGTTGTAGAAAGCGTGTTTGCAAAAGCCTTTCTTTCAATGAGTGGAGAGGAAGGCACATTCCATTACAGAAATGCATGTGTATATGACATGGAATGAGGCCGGCCTGACTGACCAGCTGAGGCTGCTGTTCAGCACACCGAAATTAGTGGGTGAGGGGCGCGAATAGACAGTGAGGCCACTCGTAAACTTCTTGGTCCAGTGGTTATCAGTAGTCCTACTGTTGACTTTGGACTGTGATATTTTAGTTTAAGCTTGGGATCTAATCCTTATTGACGGGTTCCTCCACACTACATTACACCTGAGAAGCTAGTCAAAGACAAGCTAATTTGTTGTTGGTCTCTGACTGGCTGAGTTTACCATTAAAGATGAGATTATTCCTCTTATCTCCCTTAGCCTCCATGTCCTTTGTGTATCTCAACCTCCCTCCTGGCAAATGCAGCACTCATAGCACCATTTCCAGATAGCAGGTGTCAATTTGTCTGGCATTTGCTTATCTTTGTATCTTAATAGGGCCAGTACGTGTAGGGCGACTGCAGCCAGGTAGATAAAAAAGGACAAGTTCCAAATGCTGGACAGTGGTCTGACTCCAGCACCTAGGAATTCTTTTTTTATACTTGATGGCTTCTTTAAAGAGAAATGTAAGTCTCTTTTATTATCTCAGTCTCTTGACACAGAATGTCCTTGTTTTTTTCTTGATTCTGGCAGCCCATAGTTCAGAGTCGGCCTGTACATCCCTAATTCATTAGCAATGAGTTGAGCTCTGTAGTGCTTATCTGCTATTTATTCTCCTACTCTTTATTTAATTTGCCTTTGTTTTATTTTCTGCACCGCAAAATGAATTACCAGGCCACTTTGTAGGGCGACCCAGCCCCCGAAGTGACTCTTTACACTGTATGCAAGAATTCTCTGTGTTATCTTGCCTTCCCCTATTGCCTCACCTCTTGTGAATCAGAGGTTATGTTGTCTTTACAGTCTGTAGGTGTGATATCTGATTGGAGGTTAACTTTACAGTAATGCTATTGGTCAACAACTTTTGAATCTAAACATGGTGAAATGGTTATTAAAGGATCTCAGCTTCAGTGTCTCTTTCTCTTTTTTGTTCCTGACCTGCATTGGTGAGATACGCTCTTTGTTTCTCTCTCCACCCCAGGGACTATTGGGGCATGGCCTTTCTCTCTCCCTCTCCGATCATACTTAGAATAATCATTGTAATGCTTGTTAATGCTTTGGTTTATGCCTTGTATGTGAAACCATTTATTTTACAACGTTTCTTAAATACACTCCATTCTCAGACCTTTCTTGATTGCCTATTACTGTAACTCAACTATAGTCTCTTGCATATTGCTAAATCATCTTATGGACTCAGTTAATTCATTTAACCGACTTTGTTAACATATGAATTGCATAGTCTTATCACGGGTCGAATGTGAGGTATATTCAGTATAATATGCATACATACCAAATATTACCCCACTTCAGAGCTGTCTGGGGAAAAAGCCCGGCTGTCTAGGAAAAATTGCTATTTGAGCTGCCCTTTGATATATTCACAGAAGCACTTCAAAAAGCAGACAAACGGGCAAAATAGCTATGATTATGCATTTCAAGCCATGGAGCAGGTGTTTGATGTACCCAGCTGCTCTTCTCTATCCATTTTTTCTTACATTATTTTATTTTTATGTAATTTAACCTTTATTTAACTAGGAAAGTCAGTTAAGAGAAATTCTTATTTACAATGACGGCCTACCAAAAGGCAAAAGGCCTCCTGCGAGGACAGGAGCTGGGATAAAAACCAAATATAGGACAAAACACACATCACGACAAGAGAGACAACACAACACTACATAAAGAGAGACCTAAGACAACATAGCCTCTCTGGGCTAGGCGGGACGAATTCGTCCCACCTACGTAACAGCCACTTGAAGCCTGTGGCGCGATTTTCAAAACCTTAAAAATCCTATTACTTCAATTTCTCAAACATATGACTATTTTACAGCTATTTAAAGACAAGACTCTCGTTAATCTAACCACACTGTCAGATTTCAAAAAGGCTTTACAACGAAAGCAAAACATTAGATTATGTCAGCAGAGTACCAAGCCAGAAATAATCAGACACCCATTTTTCAAGCTAGCATATAATGTCACAAAAACCCAGAAGACAGCTAAATGCAGCACTAACCTTTGATGATCTTCATCAGATGACAACCCTAGGACATTATGTTATACAATACATGCATGTTTTGTTCAATCAAGTTCATATTTATATCAAAAACCAGCTTTTTACATTAGCATGTGACGTTCAGAACTAGCATACCCCCTGCAAACTTCCGGGGAATTCGCTAACATTTTACTAAATTACTCACGATAAACGTTCACAAAAAGCATAACAATTATTTTAAGAATTATAGATACAGAACTCCTCCATGCACTCGATATGTCCGATTTGAAAATAGCTTTTTGGTGAAAGCACATTTTGCAATATTCTAAGTACATAGCCCAGGCATCACGGGCTAGCTATTTAGACACCCGGCAAGTTTAGCACTCACCATAATCATATTTACTATTATAAAAGTTTGATTACCTTTTGTTGTCTTCGTCAGAATGCACTCCCAGGACTACTACTTCAATAACAAATGTTGGTTTGGTCCAAAATAATCCATCTTTATATCCGAATAGCGGCGTTTTGTTCGTGCGTTCCAGACACTATCCGAAATGGTAAAGAAGGGTCGCGCGCATGGCGCAATTCGTGACAAAAAAAATCGAAATATTCCATTACCGTACTTCGAAGCATGTCAACCGCTGTTTACAATCAATTTTTATGCCATTTTTCTCGTAGAAAAGCGATAATATTCCGACCGGGAATCTCCTTTTCGGCAAACAGAGGAAAAAATCACAAAGACGGGGGCGGCCAGGTCACGCGCCTAAGCCCAGAGTCCCTTGATCGGCCACTTGAGAAAGGCGATAATGTGTTTCAGCCTGGGGCTGGGATGACGACATTCAGGTTTTTCCCGGGCTCTGAGCGCCTATGGACGACGTAGGAAGTGTCACGTTAGAGCAGAGATCCTTAGTAAAAGATAGAGATGGCAAAGAAGTTCCAGAAATGGTCAGACAGGCCACTTCCTGTAAAGGAATCTCTCAGGTTTTGACCTGCCATTTGAGTTCTGTTATACTCACAGACACCATTCAAACAGTTTTAGAAACTTTAGGGTGTTTTCTATCCATATGTAATAAGTATATGCATATTCTAGTTACTGGGTAGGAGTGGTAACCAGATTAAATCGGGTATGTTTTTTATCCAGCCGTGTCAATACTGCCCCCTAGCCCTAACAGGATAGCAAGGCAGCAGCACATGACAACACAGCATGGTAGCAACACGACATAACAACAACATGGTAGCAACACAACATGGTAGCAGCACAAAACATGGTACAAACATTATTGGGCACAGACAAAAGCACAACGGGCAAGAAGGTAGAGACAACAATACATCACGCAAAGCAGCCACAACTGTCAGTAAGAGTGTCCATGACTGAGTCTTTGAATGAAGAGATTGAGATGAAACTGTCCAGTTTGAGTGTTTGTTGCAGCTCGTTCCAGTCGCTAGCTGCAGCGAACTGAAAAGAGGAGCGACCCAGGGATGTGTGCGCTTTGGGGACCTTTAACAGAATGTGACTGGCAGAACGGGTGTTGTATGTGGAGGATGAGGGCTGCAGTAGATATCTCAGATAGGGGGGAATGAGGCCTAAGAGGGTTTTATAAATAAGCATCAGCCAGTGGGTCTTGTAACGGTATACAGAGATGACCAGTTTACAGAGGAGTATAGAGTGCAGTGATGTGTCCTATAAGGAGCATTGGTGTCAAAACTGATGGCCGAATGGTAAAGAACATCTAGCCGCTCGAGAGCACCCTAACCTGCCAATCTATGAATTACGTCTACTTAATCTAGCATGGGTAGGATGGCCATCTGAATCAGGGTTAGTTTGGCAGCTGGGGTGAAAGAGGAGCGATTACGATAGAGGAAACCAAGTCTAGATTTAACTTTAGCCTGCAGCTTTGATATGTGCTGAGAGAAGGACAGTGTACCGTCTAACCATACTCCCAAGTTCTTGTATGAGGTGACTACCTCAAGCTCTAAACCCTCAGAGGTAGTAATCACACCTATGGGGAGAGGGGCATTCTTCTTACCAAACCACATGACCTTTGTTTTGGAGGTGTTCAGATCAAGGTTAAGAGTAGAGAAACACACTAAGAAAGCTTTGTTGTAGAGAATTTAACACAAAATCCAGGGAAGGGCCAGCTGAGTATAAGACTGTAACATCTACATATAAATAGATGAGAGCGCTTCCTACTGCCTGAGCTATGTTGTTGATGTAAATTGAGAAGAGAATGGGGCCTAGGATTGAGCCATGGGGTACTCCCTTGGTGACAGACAGCGGCTGAGGCAGCAGATTTGCTGACTTTATACACCGCACTCTATGAGAAAGGTGGTTAGCAAACCAGGCCAAAGACCCCTCAGAGACACCAATACTACTTAACCGGCCCACAAGAATGGAATGGTCTACTGTATCAAAAGCTTTGGCCAAGTCAATAAAAATAGCAGCACAATATTGCTTAGAATCAATATTGATTCTAAGCAACATTGGATCAGCTATGCATCCACAGTTTTTATTCTCATTTTCTTTATGGGGGCGTGTTTGTTAACAATACGACTGAAAATATCAAAACAGAAGGTTCAAGCGTCTTCGACAGAGGGGATCAATGGATTCTATACCATTTTACAGTGGCCAGTTCATGAAGGAAGGCTTGCTCATTAAAGTTTTTTAGCAAGCGTCTTTGACAAATCAGGACAGGTCATTTCACTGAGCAGCCATTACGAACACAGACTGTAAAACAGTGATCACTAAGATCATAACACAAAACACCAGACTGATACCTATCAGTATTATTTATATAGGATAACATCGAGGAGAGTAGCTTTTTCTGGGTGTTTGGAGTCATACCTTGTGGGATTGGTAATAATCTGACAAAGATTTAAGGAGTCCCATTGCTTTAGGACTTGGTCAGGTGGTTTAAGCATGTCCCAGTTTAGGTCACCTAGCAGGACATATTCAGACTTAGTGTAAGGGAGAGAGATCTTAGGGCAGGCAGGGTACAGGCCGGTGCTGATGGAGGACGATAGCACACAACAAAGAGCTATTTGAAAGTTGAATGCTTAAAACCAGAAAATCTAATTGTTTGGGGACAGACTTGGTGGAGACAACCGAGCACTGAAGGTGATCCTTGGTAAAGATTGCCACACCCCACCTTTGGAAGATCTGTCTTTCTGAAAAAGGTTATAACCAGAAAGGTTAACATCAGTATTCAAACACTCTTCCTTAACCACATCTCAGTAATGACCAACACATCTGGATTGGAACTGTGAACCCACACTTTCAATTGATCCATTTTAGGTAAAAAGCTTCTAGTCTTAACGTGCAGAAAACCCAGGCTTTTACGAGAGCAGAAATCAGTGAAGCAGATATCAGAGCACAAGTCAGAATTGAGGCTAGCAACAGTAGGTGGGCCAGAGTGTACATGCACATTTCCAGATATCATAAACAGTAATACAATCAAGGCACGGCATAGGACAGGGAGAGCTCTGCAGTGCTTATTTATGACATCTGAATGGGCATCAGATAGCAACAAGATCATATTGTACAGCAATTTCATCAGGTAACATGAATACTAAGCCGGCGAGAGGTGATTAGAATAGGATGGGAGGCCAAAAGTCTGTGTAACCAATAGAGAGTCAGAGTCCCGAGTGTGGGAACAAACATAGTCTGTCCCACGGTTGGGTTAAGAAAGTTTGTAGTCAACAAAGCATGCAGGAGCCATGAGGCAAATAGCAAAATGCACAATATTTTTAAAAATATATAACGACTTGGGGCTAGCCATTGTAAGTTCAGAGTCACTTGCCCCAACAGTGCGTGTGTGCTGGAGGTGAGCGAAAGCTCTGGAGAGAGGGGAGAGTGTGGCTGGGGTACCTGTACCAGACAGGGGGAGACAGGCCAGGGCAGACGGTGAACAGATCGCCATGTGGAATCCAAGAAGCAGTGCAGCAGGCAACGGGGGTAGGTGTCACACCCACTTGGGAGAAGCTTTTATTTCTGGCGGCAGATTTCTTGCAGAAAATGTCAGTGAATGGTCTTTGAACAGCATGAGGGGGCTTTAAAGGGCGCTTCAACGACTCCTGCCACTTGTTGGGCACAAAGGCCTCGACACCCTTTACTTCACACCTCCGTGCTAATTGAAGTTGTATCTGGTCTGTCCTTGCAAGCCTGGCAGCTCAGTTCCAGGTTGGATGGTGTCCACAGGTCTCTGCTGTTTGTTTTCTAAAGCACCCTCCGTATAGCTTGGAAAAAGGAAACCTTAGTAGCAGTAATCTCTCCAGTTAATTTTGGTAAAAATGTGGTTGTAGGTTTGGATTGTAGGTTTGAAGTTTTTGATCTGCAACACTAGTGTGTGATTGAGATAGGTGTCAATGTTTCACATTTTTTTATTTTTTTATTTCACCTTTATTTAACCAGGTAGGCATCCAGCTTTGATTCCTGATGCAGGGTCCAGCATGACGTCCTCGGTCAACCATAAAGTTAGATGTTTATCATTGGCATAGGGTGTTGTACATACAGAGGCATGTTGCCTATATAATGTGACATTAATATTGTTATCATAATGTATTTTTGTTCTAGCCTGATTATATTAGTCATCTTTCTCTTGTCTCACGGGTGTGTGTAATGAAATCCCATCCCTGGCTTTGTTTCACTTCTGCAATCTCATTATTGGCTTCTAAGGAGCTTGAAAGAGGGAAGTGTATAGATGGAGGTGTACAGCAATGACATATTGTACGGTGTCAATATCATTGCTCTATTGAGCACAAAAACATGCACGCATGGGTGAATGTGGCAGTATATTCTTAAAAGGGCGTGGTTGAACTTATCAAGCTTTGATATGCTTTAAAGCATGTGCAACTTGGCTGACATTAGGTCACAAAATGCAGTCTAGAACATGAACATTATATAAAATTGCACAGTGGATGAGCTTATAGTACATTTTGTTCATCAATGTAATTTTCTCCCTAACAGACCCCCATTAGTGCTGCTTACTGTGATATTAATACATCAATGGTCGTCCACAGGCTGCAAATTACAAGGGAGCCGGAGCTCAGCTCCACTGATTGAGACATTAGCTCACCTAAATGCAACAAAAGTCATACTTTGGTGGGGGGGGGGGGGGGGGGGGTCTCTAAATGCTAATTTAACCTTTCTGCTATATGTTTTACAGTGGTAAATATGAAAATAAAAGCTTCGGAATGAAACGAACACCCCCACCTCTCTGTCATGGTTTAAACTGTTTATTTCTACATGGCTGCACAAACCATCTCCCTGTCCACAGCGCAGTACACTCAGTAGTGCTGCATTTCGGCCTCAGCTGAGCTCCTTCAAAAGCATAGATTTTCCTTTGTACTGTCTCATTTTTGCCATTTGTATGCCGTGTGTCCTTGATAAAAACAGCCTTTATTCCAATGCATTAGAGTTTTCGGTTGATTTATAATTGTTTGCTTTTGTCAGTCAGCTGTTTAGAGCACTCATTGCTTTTTTTTCCCAGGTGCGCGTGGGTACTGGTGTTCTCTGTGACATCTGTGGCTGTCACGACTTCCGCCGAAGTCGGTCCCTCTCCTTGTTCGTTCGGCGGTCGACGTCACCGGCTTTCTAGCCATCGCCGATCCACTTTTCATTTTCCATTTGTTTTGTCTGTTTTACACACCTGGTTTCAATTCCCCAATTACATGTTCATTATTTAACCCTCTGTTTTCCCCATGGTTTTTGTGCGTGATTGTTTTATGTATGTTCAGTCTGTTATTGTGGGCTCGGTATTACGACATGTTATTGGAATATTTGAGTAAAGTTACTTGTGTTACTCATCTCTGCTGTCCTGCGCCTGACTCCTCTGCACCAGCTACACCCAGCACTACAGTGGCCAGAAGTAGTAGACCATTTATTAAGCTTTATTATTTTCTATCAATATTTGTTTTCCTTCCTGGATCAACTATGCATCCAATCAATCCAACCATAGTTGGCTCTTGCAGTTAGAAGAATTCGGTTTTGTATTGGCATCGGCCTGCATTATTTTAGATTGTGTGCCCTTCAGAACTGTTTCCACGGTGGAACATAATGGAATGCTACGTAGGCATAGTTACACTTAGTGCATTTTTTTAAATCTCAGAGATCTCCAAGATCCAGGAATTGTACAGGGTTTAAGTTCAATGTTCAAATTCAATTGTTAAATGCTTAATAATTTCAAATAACACTGTCATAAATGTAATTCATGTAAGGAAAGAAAGGTAGTGATTTACGCCATTCAACTCATGAATTATACACAACTCATAAACTAGGGTGGTAACATGGCTTGATTCAACTTGTATTGTATTGAATGTAGGCTACCTGTTCTGCGTGTGTTCATGTGTGTAAAAATGCCTCAGCTGACAGGGTAGGTTACCGGCAGTGGTGTAGATCTAGTGGAGGGTAAATGCAAATAATGCAGTTTATCCACCTTTTTCAGAAAAATACATTGAAAGTGTATGGTGCTTTACTTGTTTCACCGTGACTGGTAATCAGAGTTTTAGCATTGATTTTACTCCCACTACATCACTGGCTACTGGTAGGTCTACACATTGTATCCTAGCCTAGTAAATTGACTGTGCATGTTAGGGTGACCATCCCGTTTTCCCCGGGACAGTTTCAGACCCATTTCAGGTGTCCTGACTTTTCAGACTACAAAAAAAGGTCAATTTGTCAGCAAGTGGCATCAATTAATGTAGTCTTGCGCAAGCGCACCCAATAGAGTCTGTGGTGGAATATTCTATTCAGGTGAGAGAGACTTTGTCATTTCTTCAAACAATCATCTTTATTCAATATCGATTAATTATGGCAATAATGAAACTAGTCAACTCAACAGTCTTGACTGTTGGGCTGAGAAGCCTAACCGAAAATGAAAAAAATTATCTTATATAGGACCTAAAAATGCTTTATCAGACTGGTTCCAACCCCTCCCATAAGCCACCTTGGTCCATCTCCTGATAGTCTGCACGGGATGTTGTTTTACTTCCAATCCGGCTTAGTATCCCAGATGCCAGGATGAGGCATTGATCTAAACACTTCCAGGCTATCTCTATCTTGGGTCACACACACCACATCTTGTCTATGGAATGCCAGCTTTAGGTTTTTATCACCAAGTCATTGTCAGCTCAAGCTATCTCTAGCAAAACCCATTTTTCTTGGCCATACACCCAGTCTAACTGCAGGAAGCTAGAGTGGAAACCATCTCTTTACAGAAATAGAAAGAAACCGAACAGAAAAATCCTACTATTTGTTAAGTATATAATCGTTAACTATTAATATCAAACAAATCAGGTAAATATGTATTTGTATTTATTATGGATCCCCATTAGCTGCTGCTTTGGCAAAAACATGACAATACATTCATAGATTTCACAACACACTGTGTGCCCTCAGGCCCCTTCTCCACCACTACCACATATCTACAGTAGTACATCCATGTGTATGTATAGTGCGTATGTTATCGTGTGTGTGTGTGTGTGTGTGTGTGTGTGTGTGTGTGTGTGTGTGTGTGTGTGTGTGTGTGTGTGTGTGTGGTGTGTGTGTGTGTGTGTGTGTGTGTGTGTGTGTGTGTATGTGTGTGTATGTGTCTGTGCCAATGTTTGTGTTGCTTCACAGTCCCTGCTGTTCCATAAGGTGTTTTTTTTATCTGTTTTTTTAAATCAAATTTTACTGCTTGCGTCAGTTACTTGATGTGGAATAGAGTTCCATGTAGTCGTGGCTCTATGTAGTACTGTGTGCCTCCCATAATCTGTTCTGGACTTGGGGACTGTGAAGAGACCTCTTGTGGCATGTCTTGTGAGGTATGCATGGGTGTCCGAGCTGTGTGCCAGTAGTTTAGACAGAGAGCTCGGTGCATTCAACATGTCAATACCTCTCATAAATAAAAGTAGTACACTCTCAGCCAGGAGAGATTGACATGCATATTATTAATATTAGCTCTCTGTGTACATCCAAGGGCTAGCCGTGCTGCTCTGTTCTGAGCCAATTGCAATTTTCCTTTCACAAGACCCTCCCCCAAAATATGTCTGGCCGTCCACATGCCTATTACAGTACGTCCACATGCCTATTACAGTACGTCCACATGCCTATTACAGTACGTCCACATGCATGTCTAGACAGTTTGAGTGATACAAGTTGCCCCTATTCTAATGCCTTAAATATATATTTTTCAGAGTTAGTTACACTCACAAAGTGAAAGTCTGGTATGACATTTTTGCTAATGAATTAACTGCTGCTAATAACACGTTTTGGATATTACAAACAAAGTGTGAACAAATTGCATCTGAAAATAGAGACTTGCTCAAATGAGCTGGCCTCACATTTAATTTAACTGGCAGAGCAGTAAATTGAGAGATTTAATATTAACACTATAGTGGAGGATTCTAGACTGCCTGTCTTATTACTGTGAAGTCGAATGGGGAAAGGTAATTTGGGTTTCTCTATAATTCAAATCAAATCAAATCAAATTTATTTTTATATAGCCCTTCGTACATCAGCTGATATTCTCAAAGTGCTGTACAGAAACCCAGCCTAAAACCCCAAACAGCAAGCAAAGCATGTGAAAGAAGCACGGTGGCTAGGAAAAACTCCCTAGGAAAAACTCCCTAGAAAGGCCAAAAACCTAGGAAGAAACCTAGAGAGGAACCAGGCTATGAGGGGTGGCCAGTCCTCTTCTGGCTGTGCAGGGTGGATATTATAACAGAACATGGTCAAAATGTTAAAATGTTAAAATGTTCATAAATGACCAGCATGGTCAAATAATAATAATCATAGTAGTTGTCGAGGGTGCAACAAGCACGTCCGGTGAACAGGTCAGGGTTCCATAGCCGCAGGCAGAACAGTTGAAACTGGAGCAGCAGCACGGCCAGGTGGACTGGGGACAGCAAGGAGTCATCATACCAGGTAGTCCTGAGGCATGGTCCTAGGGCTCAGGTCCTCCGAGAGAAAGACAGAAAGAGAGAAAGAGAGAATTAGAGAGAGCATATTTAAATACACACAGGACACCGGATAAGACAAGAGAAATACTCCAGATGTAACAGACTGACCCTAGCCCCCCGATGCATAAACTACTGCAGCATAAATACTGGAGGCTGAGACAGGAGGGGTCAGGAGACACTGTGGCCCCATCCGATGATACCCCCGGACAGGGCCAAACAGGCAGGATATAACCCCACCCACTTTGCCAAAGCACAGCCCCCACACCACTAGAGGGATGTCTCCAACCACCAACTTACCGTCCTAAGACAAGGCCGAGTATAGCCCACAACGATCTCCGCCATGGCACAACCCAAGGGGGGGGGGGGGCGCCAACCCAGACAGGAAGACCACGTCAGTGACTCAACCCACTCAAGTGACGCACCCCTCCCATGGACGGCATGGAAGAACACCAGTAGGCCAGTGACTCAGCCCCTGTAAAAGGGTTAGAGGCAGAGAATCCCAGTGGAAAGAGGGGAACCGGCAAGGCAGAGACAGCAAGGGCGGTTCGTTGCTCCAGCCTTTCCGTTCACCTTCACACTCCTGGGCCAGACTATACTTAATCATAGGACCTACTGAAGAGATAAGTCTTCAGTAAAGACTTAAAGGTTGAGACTGAGTCTGCGTCTCTCACATTGGTAGGCAGACCATTCCATAAAAATGGAGCTCTATAGGAGAAAGCCCTAACTCCAGCCGTTTGCTTAGAAATTCTAGGGACAATTAGGAGGCCTGCGTCTTGTGACCGTAGCGTACGTGTAGGTATGTACGGCAGGCCAAATCGGAAAGATAGGTAGGAGCAAGCCCATGTAATGCTTTGTAGGTTAGCAGTAAAACCTTGAAATCAGCCCTTGCCTTAACAGGAAGCCAGTGTAGGGAGGCTAGCACTGGAGTAATATGATCAAATTTTTTGGTTCTAGTCAGGATTCTAGCAGCCGTATTTAGCACTAACTGAACTAATTAACTAATTGAGTTGAGTGAAGCAGAGTCATGCCAACTATTGATTTGATAAAGAGTTGTTGAGCTGAAATGAAAAGACCATGATAGTTCAAAGAGGCTTGGGTTTATCATTAAGCCAAAGACAATTTAATACAATATAAATCAATGCTCCTATTTTTGCATACTGTTTAGGCTATAATGAAAATAAATCTATTGCACAAGAACAATGGAAAAGTTAACAATTTGGAAAGACCCATACCAAACACAAACCTCTATCCATATACTGTACAGAAGAAAACCACAATCTATTTGAAGCACTGGACTGCAGCCACAAAACACATACTTTTTATCGATGCCAAACGTGAGTATAAGGCAATAGTGTCCAACAATGCCATATTACGTTACTCAACTTAGTGCTTGCTGAACAGACATAATTGCCGTTATCTCTTTGGCCTTTGCAATTCAGGCATGTTGTTAGTCCAGACCTCTAGAGGTTGAAATACAGTGCATTCCACATTCTACACTTTTTCCACATTTTGTTACGTTACAGCCTTATTCTAAAATGAATTACACACAAAACCCCATAATGGCAAAGTAAAAACTGGTTTATAATGTTTTGCAAATGTATAAAAAATAGATTCTTTATACATTTACATCAGTATTCTTTGTTGAAACACCTTTGGCAGTGATTACAGCCTTGAATCTTCTGGATATGACTCTATAAGCTTGGCACACCTGTATTTGGGGAGTTTCTCCCATTCTTCTCTGAAGATCCTCTCAAGCTCTGTCAGTTTGGATGGGGAGTGTCGCTGCACAGCTATTTTCAGGTCTCTCCAGAGATGTTAGATCGGGTTCAAGTCAGGATCTGGCTAGGCCACTCAAGGACATTCAGAGACTTGTAGCGAAACCATTCCTGCGCTGTCTTGGCTGTGTGCTTAGAGCATGACTTAAACAATGTAAGCCTATGCTACATTAAATACAGTACTGTAGCAATGAGGTTTGTGCAGTAGGCTTTAGGCCCAAAACATTATCACTGCATATTGGCTTAGCTTGAATTACCCTGCTAATGTTGTTCTTCTCTGACCATTTAGAAATTATATTTCAAAATGTTAGGTATATGATCACACTTGTTATTGATAATTTGTTGTATTACTTGTGAGGCACAGCTGAGTGAGCATAATCATGAGCTTTTTCCTTTTTACTGGACTCATGGCCTGCATCTGATGGTCAGATTGAGGGGAAAGGAGGGAGCAGCGGTAAGGCTGCCTCTCACCTCTCACCTGCCTCTCACCTTTCCTCCACTGAGAAAAGAGGGCACAGTCATCCAGCTGATGGCGAAACTTAAGTCACAGTGCATTATTTCTGCCTCATGCACCAATTCATGTTGTTACTCCTATGACCAGAGAAAGTGAACTATTCCTCTATATTTAAAAAGACACAGCCGCTAATAATAACAATGTAAGCTTATCGAAACACTTTGCTAAAATTATTAATTGCAGCTGCAGTGCTGGTTGTTGCGTGTGTGGAAGTAGGGAGAACGCACATTTTATGGCTTCTGAAAATGTTAAACAGGGCTGAATAACAACTTAAACATGAACTTACTCATAAAAACAGCAGCTCTTTGGTGTATTCGTTGAGTCTCTCTCTAGTCATGGTTTTGAAACGTTTTGAAATTTCATATTATGAACTTTGCTGTGCGTTCAAGGCTTCTTTTTACAGTCTATGGCACGAGGAAACTGTGCAGACACAGTGATCTGAGCTATCTGATTAGCCAGCGGTAGGCCTAGAAGTGCACTTTATTTGTTCTCTGGGCCTGCCGGGTAGGCGGAGTTCTACCTTCAGACACATTAAATGTTTCAAAATGGGAACACTGCCTTCCTGGTGCTAGGGCTGTTGAATCAAGTGCACCTACCACCAACAGCCCAAAAACAAATACAAAAATAGGAACGCAAGGCTTTATCGTTGGGTTATTAACAGAAATGTTTGGTGATCGACTAGGAAATGCCTTAGAGATTGCGATTGACCAGTTGGTGACCACTGCCCTAAAACATCTTTGTTAAAAAAAAGTCACACCAACAAAACATGCTTATTGGATGGATGCTCATCATGTCTGACAATAGCTGAACCTTTTACTGTGAGTGGGCATCATTGTAGTTACAGTAGCAAGCTAACATCGACTTGATATGCCATTTTCGAACGAGTTGAATATGACACACGTGAGCAAAGATTGAATAATAGCACTTTGACTTACCACAATTTACGTGAGTAGTTGAACAGAAGTGTGGAGAGTAAATACCCTGTGGTCAAATAACTAGGCTAAACAAAAGCTCCTCGTTGCTTTAGCCAGCTGGCACCAGGGACAGCTCCTAAGTGTGAGATGAAATCTGTTATGTATTCTCCCAAGTGATGTTTGCTTGCTAGATAGCAATTAAGTTTGCATGCCAGATGAAAATAAAGGACACTGTCTCTATGTACCCAACCGCTGCGCCCTGTAAAATCAGAAGAAATACCGGTAGATGCATTTGTTTTGGGTCATGCACGACATTTTTATGTTTGTAATGCATTTTAATGCAAGATAGCAATTGTGCTAACACTAGTTAGTAACTTCTTTCAAACTGCACGCAGAGACACAAAAATGGTATCCAGGAGTTCATCTGACTGCCAAAATCCTGAAGTACCACTTTAAGCAAAATATATTTTCACATGACCCTCCCCAAACACTTGAAAAAAAACAAGCAACCCTCCCTCTACCTAAAATAAATTATAAAAACATGAAGTAGATAGCAGAGAACATGCCTACAATTTACCCTCCATCCTAGGACAGATCGGAGCCTGTCCTTCATCTCATTAACATTACATGGCAAAATTCTAATTTTGATAGCGCGTAGGCTACGGGACAGGTTGTGGTTCGCAGATATGGACAAGCTCACTCTCCTTGTCTGTTATAGCCTACAACGGACTCTCAGGGTGTTTTCAGTCATATTTTGTTTGCTATAGTTCAAATCAGAGTTCGATTATTTGTTACATTGTATAATTTGTTGTTGTTGATCCATTTGCTTTCGCATTGCCAAATGTTAAACAAAGTAATTTGTTTATCAAAATGCTCATGTTAAATCCATCTATGATCATCATAGAAGATCACTTCTGTGTTCATATTACCACATCTATAGGCTCTTTGATATTACCTTTGCTCTGGTCTTCCAACAACATATGGAAGGAAACCATAATAGCTGTGACATGCAGTGAATAGGGGAGACTGGGGCTGGTTGTCTCATCATGGATTGGTTGTCACAGTGCTTAGTCTATTACTCCCAATCTAAATGGTGCTGTGTAGCTTAGTAATTTTAAGATTAAAATGTGTGATTTATTTGCAAGATGTAATCCACCTGGTCAATTCATAACAGCATCTCAAAACATTAAGGAGAGGCTAATCTGCATGTTTTTACAGGAGGTGAAAGTAAAAAATACATGTAAACTCTGCATAAAAAGAAATGTCCTCTCACTGTCAACTGCGTTTATTTTCTGCAAATTTAACATGTGTACTTTTTTGTATGAACATAACAAGATTCAACAACTGAGACATAAACTGAACAGTTTCCACAGACATGTGACTAACAGAAAGGGAATAATGAGTCCCTGAACAAGGGGGGGTCAAAATCAAAAGTATCAGTCAGTATCTGGTGTGGCCACCAGCTGCATTAAGTACTGCAGTGCATTTCCTCCTCATGGACTGCACCAGATTTGCCAGTTCTTGCTGTGAGATGTTACCCCACTCTTCCACCAAGGCCAGGGGCGAAAATCTGATATCAACTTTGGAGGGGACAATTACATGACATTTTCTCAAGAGCAAATCCTGAGGGGGACACCAAAAGTAGTGCTGTAACACATAGCCTACATTGTAATAGGGTAAATGTATATTGAGTAACCAAATAAATAAGGTGTTTGCCGTACTCCTAACTACCGGTACCCAAAACTAATCACAACAGCAATACCATTGCCTTTAACAAATCTTAGTTCAGTCACCAGTTTAAGTTGAGAGTGGGGGTATCCATGGCATTTTCCAATTATGTTCCTATTTTACAAGTAAAAAAAATTGAGAACCTTTCATAATGTTGCTAAACAAAGACTCAACAAACTTACCTGAGACTCCCTGTCTCTGCCAGTCTGTCCCTGCATATCTGTCCCCAACTCTGCTGTCTGTGTGCCATCTGTTGCCTGCTCTGCCTAATGACATCATTGTGAAACATTTCCATTAGAATTTCATTTCTTTCTTATGAACATTTTATCAACTAGTCTTTGAGATATTAGGCTACTAGGGTTCTTACTTTGCGTTTTGGTGTACTGAAAAATACTCTGATGTCCGTCTTTTATTTTTCTGCCATTTTTCTACCTGGCTGGCTGGCTACACACACACACAGTGTGTAGGTTATTTACAGTAGGAGATGGGCTTCTATCATCTTATCTTTTATCATTCTATTTGGGCTTCGATCTAAAAGGTAGCTAGCAAATGTGAAACGGATTAAAATGACAAGAGTTGACCGCTGTATGAGTTCACCATTTACACAACATATGCTGCAACCTTTTGTAATTTTAAAAGTTTGTTTCATATTGGCTGGCTTCCAACAATAGCTGAATTTGCAAAGCTAGCGAGCACCAATTCCGTTTCAGTAGTGTTTGCTATAATCTTTGCTACCCAGGTTAAATAAAGGTGAAATAAAATAAATAAAAGTTCCCTTGCGACAATTTAGCTTTTGCAACGAGACCATTAAATATATTTAAGACAATGGTAGAAGAGAGTGTAGTTCTGTTCAGTTTGGACTTCCGTTTACCGCTAACCTTATCACAGGGACTTTGAAGCACTAACTTACATCATCTGCATGCTGATCTTGGAATAAATTGACGATAGCAAAGATTCCATCTTTGACGACGCCACATAAATGGAATAGGTACTAGCTAGCTTAATAGTTAATATTTGCGCGCTAGCTCTGCATATTCAGCTAGTGTGTGTGCGCGATTGACTGGATTAACCTCACGTCAGTTACGTTCATTGAGTGCCTTTCAGACAGTGGATACGACCCCTCTGTTACCTTGCCAACTAAGGAACTGGCAGTGGATCAAACCATTGTGAGACAAAGGGTGGGGGGGGTCGCAATCTTTTGAAACTTAAAAACGCGCTATTAAGTGTCTATAATCAGCACAATTGCTTTCATTGCGTATTATTAATATTATTTAAATTACATAATTATGTTTCAGTGATATATTGGGGGGGGACAAATCATATTTTTCCCAGGATGGGGGGGTCGTGTCCCCCCTGTCCCCCCCAGGATTTCCGCCCCTGACCAAGGCACCTGCAAGTTTCCAGACATTTCCAACAGGTCCCAGACGTGCTCAATGGGATTGAAATCCAGGCTCTTCGCTGGCCATTCCTGACAGAACACTGACATACCTGACTTGCAGGAAATCACGCACAGAACGAGCAGTATGGCTGGTGACATTGTCATGCTGGAGGGTCATGTCAGGATGAGCCTACAGGAAGGGTATCACATGAAGGAGGAGGATGTCTTCCCTGTAACGCACAGCGTTGAGATTGCCTGCAATGACATCAAGCTCAGTCCGATGATGCTGTGACACACCACCCCAAACCATGACAGACGCTCCACCTCCAAATTGATCCCGCTCCAGAGTACAGGCCTCGGTGTAATGCTCATTCCTTTGACGATAAACGCAAATGCGACCATCACCCCTGGTGAGACAAAACCGTTACTCGTCAGTGAAGAGCACTTTTTGCCAGTCCTGTCTGGTCCAGCGATGGTGGGTTTGTGCCCATAGGCGACGTTGTTGGAGGTGATGTCTGGTGAGGACCTGCCTTACAACAGGCCTACAAGCCCTCAGTCCAGCCTCTCTCAGCCTATTGTGGACAGTCTGAGCACTGATGGAGGGATTGTGCATTCCTGGTGTAACTCGGGCAGTTGTTGTTGGCGTCCTGTACCTGTCCCCCAGGTGGGATGTTCAGATGTACTGATTCTGTGCAGGTGTTGTTACACATGGTCTGCCACTGCGAGGACAATCAGCTGTCCATCCTGTCTCCCTGTAGCGCTGTCTTAGGCGTCTCACAGTACGGACATTGCAATTTATTGCCCTGGCCACATCTGCAGTCCTCATGCCTCCTTGCAGCATGCCTAAGGCACATTCAAGCAGATGAGCAGGGACCCTGGGCATCTTTTTTGGTGTTTTTCAGAGTCAGTAGAAAGGCCTCTTTAGTGTCCTAAGTTTTCATATCTGTGACCTTAATTGCCTACCGTCTGTAAGCTGTTAGAGTCTTAACGACCATTCCACAGGTGCATGTTCATTAATTGTTTATGGTTCATTGAACAAGCATGGGAAACGGTGTTTAAACCCTTTACAATGAATATCTGTGAAGTTATTTGGATTTTTACTAATTATACTTGAAAAACAGGGTCCTGAAAAAGGGATGTTTCTTTTTTTGCTGAGTTTACATATTTAATTGTTTTGAATTATAGGACTAGGCTATCCAAGAACATTCAATTGTTGAAAAGAGAAAAGGGATAGCTATAATTCAAACCTATTTCTGAGTTGCTAGGACAAGCCCTGTGGAAATGAGCATCATAGTTACCCTCATTTGGGGGTGAATATATAAAAAGTTAGACTTACAAAGTATAAGCTGTTGAATTTTGTTAGGAATATTGTTAAATAAAAATGAAAGTCTATAACTTGGCTATTTCTAAGACCTACATTACTAGCCTACATTACTTTCTTCAATCCAAACGGACAGTGTGTTTAATAGGCAATAACATGTCAACCCAAGACCTTGCTTTCTATTAACTCTATCAGTCCATCCTAACAACTCTTGTGTGGCTTGTGAGCTTCATAGAGTAAAACATGTTACAAGTGCATGTTTGTGAGAGTCTAATCTTTTCAGAGATACTGTAGCTTTTCATAGTTTGTAGCTCAAACAATCAGAACAAAGAGAGCAGCAGTGCCTGGAATTCGCAGTCTCCCTCTGAGACTGCCTGCCTTTTGAGAACAAGTGACAGGCAGAACCTCCCACCCACACAGCACCCACCGCCTCTCTATTCCACAGAGAATTCAGAATTTCTGTCTATGATTGCCATGTGAGTGTACAAACAAAGCCGTGAAAATAAATTATTGACACAGCTGTACCGAAAAGCTATCAAAGTTCATATATTTACATTTTAAATATTGCCAGGTTGATTATCACATCTATTTCACAAGGTGTTCATTGTTGTAAATTGTAAGGTACCCCTTGATGGTACTTGTTAGTTCAACATTATCATTGGACCTACAATAGATACATATATACTCAACTACAAGGGTTTACTAACGAGCTATGCGAGTGTCACGATCACTGTCTTCAAACTCCCTGTCATAAATGAGCCAAGGCGCAGCATGTAATTCCAAATCTTTAATGGAAGTGAAACCTTTCACAAAAACCAGGTAAACAGAAATCAAATGGGACGCAAACTGTGGCGCACAAACACTCACAGAAAATAATAATTACCCACAAACACAGGTGAGAAAACGGCTGCCTAAGTATGATCCCCAATCAGAGACAACGAATAAACAGCTGCCTCTGATTGGGAACCATACTAGGCCGACAAAGAAATAGAAACATAGATATTACCACCCAAGTCACACCCTGACCTAACAAAATAGAGAATAAAAAAAGGCTCTAAGGTCAGGGCGTGACAGCGAGATAGATTTTTTTAAATCATAATAGAGGACTACTGAAATAATATTATTTCCATGTATATAAGGAAAGGGCAGCTTAAAATAAAAACATGATAGCCAGACAAGCCAGTTTCTGAATCAAACCTATATACCAAGCAGTTTAGTCATCTCAACTTGCTCAATTTCCACGTTATTTACTGCAAGATTTAGTTGAGGTTTAGAGTTTAGTCCTAAATAAATGATTTGTCCTAAATACAATGCTTTTAGTTTTTAATATTTAGGACTAATGTATTCCTTGCTACCTATTCTAAAACTAACTGTAACGGCTGTCGTAGAGAGGGGACCAAGGCGCAGCGTGTTGATTGCTCATGATGAATATTTATTTTCACTCAGAACACTAAAGAAAAAAATAACAAAGCAAAAACGAAAGTGCACAGTTCTGTCAGGTACATAAACTAAACAGAAGACAACTACCCACAAACACAGGTGGAAAAAAACCCTACTTAAGTATGATCTCCAATTAGAGACAATGAGGACCAGCTGCCTCTAATTGGGGATCATCCCCCCAAAAAATTAAGAAATAGAAAACTAGATACAAAACATAGAAAACACAAAACACCCCCTGTCACGCCCTGACCTACGCTGCCGTTGAAAATAACATCTTACTATGGTCAGGACGTGACAGTACCCCCCCCCCCCGCCCAAAGGTGCAGACTCCGAATGCCCCTAAAAAACTAAAAAGGGAGGGTAGGGTGGGTA
Organism: Salmo salar; assembly: GCF_965601325.2. Lineage (NCBI taxonomy): Eukaryota > Metazoa > Chordata > Actinopteri > Salmoniformes > Salmonidae > Salmo > Salmo salar. The sequence goes on from NC_138300.1 coordinate 74,064,876, forward strand.
ACTCCTGTTTATGGCGGCTCTAGTGCAGTCCACATAACCTTATCCTCCAGCAGAGGAGGCGGCTCCGGTTTGGGGCGTAACCCCCGCTGATCCCTCTGCTTTAGTACCACTGGACTGTAGATCATCGCTGGAGGTTCTGGGCTGCAGGCCGCCGCTGGAGACTCTGGGCTGAGGGCCGTCTCAGGAGGTTCCGGGCTGCGGGCCGTCTCAGGAGGTTCCGGGCTGCGGGACGTCTCAGGAGGTTCCGGGCTGGGGAGCATCGCTGGAGGTTCCGTACTGGGGAGCGTCATTCCAGTTCGTCATTCCAGCCCCAGGCTGAAACACATTATCGCCTTTGTCAAGTGGCCGATCAGGGGACAGTGGGCTTAGGCGCGTGTACTGGTCGCCCCCGTCTTTCTTTTTTTTCCTCTATTTACCGAAAAGCAGATTCCCGGTCGGAATATTATCGCTTTTTTACAAGACAAATTGCATAAAAATTGATTTTAAACAGCGGTTGACATGCTTCGAAGTTCGGTAATGGAATATTTAGAATTTTTTTGTCACGAAATGCGCCATGCTCATAACCCTGATTTACCATTTCGGATAGTGTCTAGAACGCACGAACAAAACGCCACTGTTTGGATATAACGATGGATTATTTGGGACCAAACCAACATTTGTTATTGAAGTAGAAGTCCTGGGAGTGCATTCTGACGAAGAACAGCAAAGGTAATAACATTTTTGTTATAGTAAATCTGATTTTGGTGAAGGCTAAACTTGCTGGGTGTCTAAATAGCTAGCCCGTGATGGCTGGGCTAAGTACTTAGAATATTGCAAAATGTGCTTTCACCAAAAAGCTATTTTAAAATCGGACATATCGAGTGCATAGAGGAGTTCTGTATCTATAATTCTTAAAATAATTGTTATGCTTTTTGTGAACGTTTATCGTGAGTAATTTAGTAAATTGTTGTATTGTATAAACATGTATTGTATAACATAATGTCCTAGGGTTGTCATCTGATGAAGATCATCAAAGGTTAGTGCTGCATTTAGCTGTGGTTTGGGTTTATGTGACATTATATGCTAGCTTGAAAAATGGGTGTCTGATTATTTCTGGCTGGGTACTCTGCTGACATAATCTAATGTTTTGCTTTCGTTGTAAAGCCTTTTTGAAATCGGACAGTGTGGTTAGATTAACGAGAGTCTTGTCTTTAAATAGCTGTAAAATAGTAATATGTTTGAGAAATTGAAGTAATAGCATTTCTAAGGTATTTGTAATTCGCGCCACAGGATTCAACTGGCTGTTACGTAGGTGGGACGATTTGGTGCCACCTAGCCCAGAGAGGTTAAGTAGGGTTTTTTTCCACCTGTGTTTGTGGGTAGTTGTCTTCTGTTTAGTTTATGTACCTGACAGAACTGTGCGCTTTCATTTTGCTTTGTTATTTTTTCTTTAGTGTTCTGAGTGAAAAATAAATATTCATCATGAGCAATCAACACGCTGCGCTTTGGTCTCCTCTCTACGACAGCATTTACAGAACTACCCACCACCAACGGACAAAGCAGCGTGATCAGGAATGGACCTGGGAAGACATTCTGGACGGGAAAGGACACGGGAGTCAGGCTGGGGAGTATTGCCGCCCGAGGGAGGAGATTGAGGCAGCAAAAGCAGAGCGCCGTTATTATGAGGAACCATACCAACCACGAGGCAAGTGCGAGAGACAGCCCCCCAAAAATTTTTTTGGGGGGGGGGCACACGGGGAGATTGGCAGAGTCAGGTTATCCTGCGCAAGCTATACGCATGGTAACCCCAGTTCGCCAGCACAAACCTGTGCGACCTGTTACAACGCCCCGCGCTTGCCGGGCTACAGAGGTTATCCAGCCAGGACGGGATGTGCCCGACATAAGCTCCAGACCTCCAGTGCGCCTCCACGGCCCAGTATACCCTGTGCCTACTCCGCGCACCCGGCCTCCAGCGACGTTCCCTAGTCCAGAACTCTCAGCGACGTTCCCTACTCCGGTGAGACCTATTCCAGCTCCACGAAAGAAGCCTCCAGTGATGATCTATGGTCTGAAGCCTCCAGTGATGATCCATGGCACGAAGCCTCCAGTGATGATCCATGGCCCGGAGCCTGTAGGGATAATCCATGGCAAGAAGCCTGTAGGGATGATCCATGGCACAAAGCCTCCAGTGATAATCCATGGCCCGGAGCCTCCAGTGATGATCCATGGCACAAAGCGTCCAGTGATGATCCATGGCGCGGAACCTGTAGTGATGATCCATGGCACGGAGCCTCGCTCGAGGCTCCGGACTGGGGAGCGTCGCTGGAGGCGACGCCCACAATAAGTTGGGTGAATTTTGGCCCATTCCTCCTGACAGAGCTGGTGTAACTGAGTCAGGTTTGTAGGCCTCCTTGCTTGCACACACTTTTTCAGTTCTATCCACACATTTTCTATAAGATTGAGGTCAGGGCTTTGTGATGGCCACTCCAATTCCTTGACTTTGTTGTCCTTAAGCCATTTTGCCACAACTTTGGAAGTATGCTTGTGTTCATTGTCCATTTGGAAGACCCATTTGCAACCAAGCTTTAACTTCCTGACTGGTGTTTTGAGATGTTTCTTCAATAAATCCACATAATTTACTTTGTCATTATGCCATCTATTTTGTGAAGTACACCAGTCCCTCCTGCAGCAAAGCACCCCCACAACATGATGCTGCCACCCTCGTGCTTCACGGTTTGGATGGTGTTCTTCGGCTTGCAAGCGTCCCCCTTTTTCCTCCAAACATGACGATGGTCATTATGGCTAAACAGTTCTATTTTGTTTCATCAGACCAGAGGACATTTCTCCAAAAAGTACGATCTTTGTCCCCATGTGCAGTTGCAAACCGTAGTCTGTGTTTTTGAGCAGTGGCTTCTTCCTTGCTGAGTGGCCTTTCAGGTTATGTCGATATAGGACTCGTTTTACTGTGGATATAGATACTTTTGTACCCGTTTCCTCCAGCAACTTCACAAGGTCCTTTGCTGTTGTTCTGGGATTGATTTGCACTTTTCGCACCAAAGCACGTTCATATCTAGGAGACAGCGCATCTCCTTCCTGAGCGGTATGTCGGCTGCGTGGTCTCATGGTGTTTATACTTGCGTGCTATTGTTTGTACAGAAGAACATGGTACCTTCAGGCATTTGGAAATTGCTCCCAAGGTTGACCAGACTTGTGGAGGTCTACAATTTTTTTCTGAGGTCTTGGCTGATTTCTTTTGATTTTCCCATGATGTTAAGCAAAGAGGCACTGAGTTTGAAGGTAGGCCTTGAAATACATCCACAGGTACACCTCCAATTGACTTAAATAAAATCAGTTAGCATATCAGAAGCTACTAAAGCTATGACATCATTTTCTGGAATTTTCAAAGCTGTTTAAAGGCACAGCCAACTTAGTGTATTTAAACTTCTGACCCACTGGAATTGTGATACAGTAAATTATAAGTGAAATAATCTGTCTGTAAACAATTGTTGGAAAAATTACTTGTGTCATGCAGAAAGTAGATGTCCTAACCGACTTGCCAAAACTATAGTTTGTTAACAAGAAATGTGTGGAGTGGTTGAAAAACAAGTTTTAATGACTCAAACCTGAGTTTATGTAAACTTCCGACTTCAACTGTATGTGCATTCAGGTTGAGAGAAAATGTTGAGGTGACACAGTGACACATGGACAGACAGTGACATATTTGTCACACCCTGATCTGTTTCACCTGTCCTTGTGATTGTCTCCACCCCCTCCAGGTGTCGCTTATTTTCCCTGGTGTATTTATCCCTGTGTTTCTTGTCTCTCTGTGCCAGTTCGTCTTATGTCTTTCAAGTCAACCAGTGTGTTTTCCCATACTCCTGCTTCTATTCTCTTTTTGCTAGTCCTCCCGGTTTTGACCCTTGCCTGTTTTCTGGACTCCGTACCCGCCTACCTGACCATTCTGCCTGCCCTGACCTCGAGCCTGCCTGCCACTCTGTACCTCCTGGACGCTGAACTGGTTTTGACATTTTGCCTGTCCACGACCATTCTCTTGCCTACCCCTTTTGGATTGAATAATAAATATCAAAGACTCAAACCATCTGCCTCCCGTGTCTGCATCTGGATCTCGCCTTGTGCCCTTATAACATTCAATACCGCCTTGCACACTCTTGCCTGCATCTAGCTTATCTAGGGTGTAATCATTAGTCCAACAATTGCAAACAAGAGTTTATTTTGGACAAATTCTGGTATTTTATTTTTATTATTATTTATTTATCATTTTGCTTACATTTAAGAAACATTTTTCAATAGAATTGGCAGAATTAATACACCCCTGATCACGCGTAAACACCACATTGTATTCCTTCTCGCCTCTGTGCACTCTCCTCCTCTCACCTTTTCCCTTCCTTTGTGGACTTAAATGCACAACACATCAGCTGTATGTGACAAGGTGAAAAAAACATTCCAAGCCAAATCATGTCATAACCACTACACACAGCCATCACAGCCATATTAGCTAAAGTAGCGACCTAGTCAACTTAGCTAACATAACTAATGCGTCAGTAAACCTGCTACAATCATGCAGTAACGTTACAGTGTTTAGTCAGTAAGCAGTTACACCGGTGGGTCCCAGTAGCAATACATTTATAAAACCAAAAGCTTACCTTGACTTGGAAGAGTTCCAGTGTTGTTGTCACGTCCTGACCATAGTAAGTTGTTATTTTCTATGGTAGAGTTGGTCAGGGCATGACAGGGGGTGTTTGTCAGTTTTTGTATTTCTATGTTTAGTTTCTAGTTTTGTATTTCTAGGTTAGTTTTTGTTTGGCATGATCTCCAATTAGAGGCAGCCGGTTGTCGTTGTCTCTAATTGGAGGCCATATTTAAATTGATGTTTGTCCCACTGGTGTTTTGTGGGTGATTCATTTTGTGAGTAGTGTATGCCTGCTCTGCATCACGGCTTTCTTGTTTTTGTATTTCAAGTTTATTGTTTATTGCATGAGTTTCACGATTGAATAAAAGATGGGGAATTACCGGCCCGCTGCGCCTTGGCTCCTATATGACAGGGAATTTGAAGACAGCACTCGTGACAGAATCACCCACCAACAAAGGACCAAGCAGCGTGGAATGGAGCAGCGGGAGTCGTGGACGTGGGAAGAAATCCTGGATGGGAAAGGACCCTGGAGGCAGGCTGGGGAGTATCGCCGTCCGAAGGAGGAGATCGAGGCAGCAAGAGCGGAGCGGCGATACTATGAGGCGCTATATCCACCAAGAGGCAAGGACGAGAGGCAGCAGCCACATTTTTTTTTGGGGGGGGGGGGCACACGGGCAGATTGGCTAAGGCGATTTTAAGACCTGAGCCAACTCCCCGTGCTTACCGTGGGGAGCGAGTGACCGAGCAAGCACCGTGTTATGCGGTGATGCGTACTGTGTCGCCAGTGCGCACTCACAGCCCGGTGCGCTCGGTGCAAGCTCCTCACCGTTGCCGTGCTAGAGTTGGCCGTCAGCCAGGTAGAAGTGCGCCGGTTCAGCATATCTGGGTATCTGGTCATACTTTCAAAATCTTAGGTAGCAGGCTAGTGTCACTTGTGCTCCCTATCCGGCCTCTAGGTCACCAGGCTGCTCGTTATGGCGCACACCTGCCACCATCGTTACGTGCACCTGCGCGTCATCACTCACCTTGTCTTACTGCTAAAACAAATGACGCAGTGGGTTGGTTTATAATTGAAACTTTCATTTGTTGGCAAGTAAACATGTTTTAATAAAACAGTAGACTTCTCAGTCAATATAGCAAATAAGTAGACATGGGTTGTATTCAAGATTAAGTTTATTTGCTCTGGAGGCTGAAGTGAGTTTACACAGCAGTATGCATGCACAGTTATGGCAATATACAATATACAGTAGAAGAAAAATATACTACTAACGCTTATAATACATACTACAGTTCTACAAAGGGAATATTTGCAAATGTTGTGTTTGGGTGTTGCAGTGAGCGGTTCGTAGTCACTTTGATAAAAGGGGACATTTGTTTTTATGGAACCTTTCACATCTCCCCTTGAGAGTTATCAACTTCTTTGTATCCAAGCGGTATTGTCTGAGAGAGAAAGATGAAAATACTATTACATTCATGGGCAATCGTTGTGCACTGTCTGTATTCATACTGTAGCAGCATGGTGTAGAATATGAGACATCTCACAGACACACATTAGCTAGCTCCTTTTCTCTCCGCCATCATCATCAAAACATTTCTCCAGTTTGCTAGTTAACTAGCTAGCTATAACATTAGACTACAGTACAGCTAGCTAGCTAAACTTGGCTTGTAGTGGTACTAGCAAGCCTCATTATGGCCAAATCGATCACCAAATTGTACTGTACTGAACAACACTTCCTATTGTAAAAAGAAAGCTTATATTGCTAGCTACCGACAGCAAAATAACTTACTACACTGGACCAAAATATAAACAGAACATGTAAAATGTTGGTCCCATGTTTCATGAGCTGAAATAAAAAATCCCAGACATGTTCCATATGCACAAAAAGCTCACTTCTCAAATGTTGTGCACAAATTTCTTTATATCCCTGTTAGTGAGCATTTCTTCTTTGCCAAGATAATCCATCCAACTGACAGGTGTGGCATATCAATATGTTTATTAAACAGCATGATCATTAAACAGGTGTACCTTGTGCTGGGGAAAATCAAAAGAAATCAGCCAATTGTAGACCTCCACAAGTCTGGTTCATATTTGAGATCAATTTCCAAATGCCTGAAGGTACCACGTTCAACTGTACAAACAATAGTACGCAAGTATAAACACCATGGGACCACGCATCCGTCATACCGCTCAGGAAGGAGACGCATTCTACATTTACATTTACATTTAAGTCATTTAGCAGACGCTCTTATCCAGAGCGACTTACAAATTGGTGGATTCACCTTATGATATCCAGTGGAACAACCACTTTACAATAGTGCATCTAAATCTTTTAGGGGGGGGGGGGGGTTAGAAGGATTACTTTATCCTATCCTAGGTATTCCTTAAAGAGGTGGGGGTTCAGGTGTCTCCGGAAGGTGGTGATTGACTCCGCTGTCCTGGCGTCGTGAGGGAGCTTGTTCCACCATTGGGGTGCCAGAGCAGCGAACAGTTTTGACTGGGCTGAGCGGGAACTGTGCTTCCTCAGAGGTAGGGAGGCGAGCAGGCCAGAGGTGGATGAACGGAGTGCCCTTGTTTGGGTGTAGGGCCTGATCAGAGCCTGAAGGTACGGAGGTGCCGTTCCCCTCACAGCTCCGTAGGCAAGCACCATGGTCTTGTAGCGGATGCGAGCTTCGACTGGAAGCCAGTGGAGAGAGCGGAGGAGCGGGGTGACGTGAGAGAACTTGGGAAGGTTGAACACCAGACGGGCTGCAGCGTTCTGGATGAGTTGTAGGGGTTTAATGGCACAGGCAGGGAGCCCAGCCAACAGCGAGTTGCAATAATCCAGACGGGAGATGACAAGTGCCTGGATTAGGACCTGCGCCGCTTCCTGTGTGAGGCAGGGTCGTACTCTGCGAATGTTGTAGAGCATGAACCTACAGGATCGGGTCACCGCCTTGATGTTGGTGGAGAACGACAGGGTGTTGTCCAGGGTCACGCCAAGGCTCTTAGCACTCTGGGAGGAGGACACAAGGGAGTTGTCAACTGTGATGGCGAGATCATGGAACGGGCAGTCCTTCCCCGGGAGGAAGAGCAGCTCCGTCTTGCCGAGGTTCAGCTTGAGGTGGTGTTCCGTCATCCACACTGATATGTCTGCCAGACATGCAGAGATGCGATTCGCCACCTGGTTGTCAGAAGGGGGAAAGGAGAAGATTAATTGTGTGTCATCTGCATAGCAATGATATGAGAGACCATGTGAGGATATGACAGAGCCAAGTGACTTGGTGTATAGCGAGAATAGGAGTGGGCCAAGAATAGAGCCCTGGGGGACACCAGTGGTGAGAGCACGTGGTGCGGAGACAGATTCTCGCCACGCCACCTGGTAGGAGCGACCTGTCAGGTAGGACGCAATCCAAGCGTGGGCGGCGCCGGAGATGCCCAGCTCGGAGAGGGTGGAGAGGAGGATCTGATGGTTCACGGTATCAAAGGCAGCAGATAGGGCTAGAAGGATGAGAGCAGAGGAGAGAGAGTTAGCTTTAGCAGTGCGGAGAGCCTCCGTGACACAGAGAAGAGCAGTCTCAGTTGAATGCCCAGTCTTGAAACCTGACTGATTAGGATCAAGAAGGTCATTCTGAGAGAGATAGCAGGACAGCTGGCCAAGGACGGCACGTTCAAGAGTTTTGGAGAGAAAAGAAAGAAGGGATACTGGTCTGTAGTTATTGACTTCGGAGGGATCGAGTGTAGGTTTTTTCAGAAGGGGTGCAACTCTCGCTCTCTTGAAGACGGAAGGGACGTAGCCAGCGGTCAAGGATGAGTTGATGAGCGAGGTGAGGTAAAGGAGAAGGTCTCCGGAAATGGTCTGGAGAAGAGAGGGGGGGATAGGGTCAAGCGGGCAGGTTGTTGGGCGGCCGGCCGTCACAAGACGCGAGATTTCATCTGGAGAGAGAGGGGAGAAAGAGGTCAAAGCACAGGGTAGGGCAGTGTGAGCAGGACCAGCGGTGTCGTTTGACTTAGCAAACGAGGATCGGATGTCGTCGACCTTCTTTTCAAAATGGTTGACGAAGTCATCCGCAGAGAGGGAGGAGGGAGGGGAGGGGGAGGAAGATTCAGGAGGGAGGAGAAGGTGGCAAAGAGCTTCCTAGGGTTAGAGCCAGATGCTTGGAATTTAGAGTGGTAGAAAGTGGCTTTAGCAGCAGAGCCAGAAGAGGAGAATGTAGAGAGGAGGAAGTGAAAGGATGCCAAGTCCGCAGGGAGGCGAGTTTTCCTCCATTTCCGCTCGGCTGCCCGGAGCCCTGTTCTGTGAGCTCGCAATGAGTTGTCAAGCCACGGAGCAGGAGGGGAGGACCGAGCCGGCCTGGAGGATAGGGGACATAGAGAATCAAAGGATGCAGAAAGGGAGGAGAGGAGGGTTGAGGAGGCAGAATCAGGGGATAGGTTGGAGAAGGTTTGAGCAGAGGGAAGAAATGATAGGATGGAAGAGGAGAGAGTAGCGGGAGAGAGAGAGCGAAGGTTGGGACGGCGCAATACCATCCGAGTAGGGGCAGAGTGAGAAGTGTTGGATGAGAGCGAGAGGGAAAAGGATACAAGGTAGTGGTCGGAGACTTGGAGGGGAGTTGCAATGAGATTAGTGGACGAAGAGCATCTAGTAAAGATGAGGTCAAGCGTATTGCCTGCCTTGTGAGTAGGGGGGGAAGGTGAGAGGGTGAGGTCAAAAGAGGAGAGGAGTGGAAAGAAGGAGGCAGAGAGGAATGAGTCAAAGGTAGACGTGGGGAGGTTAAAGTCACCCAGAACTGTGAGAGGTGAGCCATCCTCAGGAAAGGAACTTATCAAGACGTAAAGCTCATTGATGAACTCTCCAAGGGAACCTGGAGGGCGATAAATGATAAGGATGTTAAGCTTGAAAGGGCTGGTAACTGTGACAGCATGGAATTCAAATGAGGAGATAGACAGATGGGTCAGGGGAGAAAGAGAGAATGTCCACTTGGGAGAGATGAGGATTCCAGTGCCACCACCCCGCTGGCCAGATGCTCTCGGGGTATGCGAGAACACGTGGGCAGACGAGGAGAGAGCAGTAGGAGTAGCAGTGTTATCTGTGGTAATCCATGTTTCCGTCAGTGCCAAGAAGTCGAGGTGCTGGAGGGTAGCATAGGCTGAGATGAACTCTGCCTTGTTGGCCGCAGACCGGCAGTTCCAGAGGCTGCCGGAGACCCGGAACTCCACGTGGGTCGTGCGCGCTGGGACCACCAGGTTAGAGTGGCAGCGGCCACGCGGTGTGAAGCGTTTGTGTGGCCTGTGCAGAGGGGAGAGAACAGGGATAGACAGACACATAGTTGACAGGCTACAGAAGAGGCTACGCTAATGCAAAGGAGATTGGAATGACAAGTGGACTACACTTCTCGAATGTTCAGAAAGTTAAGCTTACGTTGCAAAAATTTTATTGACTAAAATGACAAAGATGATACAGTACAGCTGGCTGGTGAAGTAGGCTAGCTAGCAGTGGCTGCGTTGTTGACTTTATTTGAACGTGTAGCTGGCTAGGTAACCTCGATAGTTTCAGTACTACACCTTATCATGATACAAAAGCAACTATGTAGCTAGCTAACATAGCACTAATCAAGACGTTCCTTTGTAATGTATTTAGTTTCTACAATGCTGCTCGTCGGTAATAGTTGGCTAGGTTTGGAAAATGGCGTCGCGGGGACGAAAATAGCTGGCTAGCTAACCTCGATAATTACTCTAAACTACACAATTATCAAACTATGACAAAGACAACTAACACTGCACTAGTCAAATCGTCCCGTTGTAATGTATTAGTTTCTACAGTGCTGCTAGTCAGTAAAGGTTGGCTGGCTAGCAGTGGGTTTGATGATGACTAGGTGTGTTGACTAAGTCTGGAGTCTGGACAACGGCGTCGCATCGCGGCGCGGCTGGCTAGCTAACCTCTGTCTCCTAGAGATGAACGTACTTTGGTGCAAAAAGTGCAAATCAATCCCTGAACAACAGCAAAGGAACTTGTGAAGATGCTGGAAGAAACAGGTACTAAAGTATCTATAACCACAGTAAAACAAGTCCTATATCGACATAACCTGAAAGGCCACTCAGCAAGGAAGAAGCCACTGCTCAAAAACCGCCATAAAAAAGCAAGACTACGGTTTGCAACTGAATATTGGGACAAAGATCGTCCTTTTTGGAGAAACGTCATCTGGTCTGATGAAACAAAAATAGAACTGTTTGGCCATAATGACCATCGTTATGTTTGGAGGAAAAAGGGGGAGGCTTGCAAGCCAAAGAACACCATCCCAACCATGAAGCACGGGGGTGGCAGCATCATGTTGTGGGGGTGCTTTGCTGCAGGAGGGACTGGTGCACTTCACAAAATAGATGGCATCATGAGGGAGGAAAATGATGTGGATATATTGAAGAAACATCTCAAGACATCAGTCAGGAAGTTAAAGCTTGGTCGCAAATGGGTCTTCCAAACGGACAATGACCCCAAGCATACTTCTAAAGTTGTGGGAAAATGGCTTAAGGACAACAAAGTCAAGGTATTGGAGTGGCCATCACAAAGCCCTGACCTCAATCCTATAGAAAATGTGTTTGCAAAACTGAAAAAGTGTGTGCGAGCAAGGAGGCCTACAAACCTGACTCAGTTACACAAGCTCTGTCAGGAGGAATGGGCCACAATTCACCCAACTTTTTGTGGGAAGCTTGTGGAAGGCTACCCCAACCTTTGACCCAAGTTAAACAATTTAAAGGCAATGCTTCCAAATACTAATTGAGTGTATGTAAACGTCTGACCAACAGAATGTGATGAAAGAAATAAAAGCTGAAATAAATCATTCTTTCTACTATTATTCTGACATTTAACATTCTTAAAATATAGTGGTGATTCTAACTGACCTAAGACGGAATTTTTTCTAGGATTAAATGTCAGGAATTGTCACATCCTGACCAGTATAGGTGTCATTTGTCATTGTAGTACGGTCAGGGTGTGGCAGCAGGTGTTGTTTTTGTGTGTTTTGGGATTGGTTTATTTAGAGGGGATTTGTTCTAGTTTTCATTTTCTATGTTCGTTTTCTATGTGTGGCCGAGTATGGTTTCCAATCAGAGGCAGGTGTCTTTCGTTGTCTCTGATTGGAAGCCATACTTAGGCAGCCCTTTTTTCCTTGTGGGTTTGTGGGTGGTTGTTTTCTGTATAGCCTGTGTGCCTTATGGAACTGTTTCGCCGTCTGTTTATTTTGTTTTGAGTGTTCTTCCTAAATAAAGTAAGAAGATGAGCACTATACCCGCTGTGCCTTGGTCTGTCCCTTACGACGCGTATGACAGGAATTGTGAAAAACTGAGTTTAACCTCTATGGGCTAGGTGGGACGCAAGCGTCCCACCCGTGGTGCACTCCATCAACAGCAGGTGCATTTCAAGAGTGGCAAATTTGAATCCAAATAAATGTCAAAATTCTAATTTTTCAAACATACAACTATTTTACACCCTTTGAAAGATAAACATCTCCTTAATCTAACCACGTTTTACGATTTCAAAAAGGTTTTACGGCGAAAGCATAAATTTAGAGTATGTTAGGACAGTACATTTACAAGAGTTGTGTGTAATGTTGTGCCAATTCAAAGACAGGCGTCACCAAAACCATAAAATCAGCTAAAATTATGCACTAACCTTTTACAATCTCCAACAGATGACACTCCTAGGACATTGTGTTAGACAATGCATGCATTTTTAGTTCTATCAAGTTCATATTTATATCCAAAAACAGCGTTTTACTGTGGCGTTGATGTTCAGGAAATCGTTTCCCTCCAATAACCGGCATTCAAGTCAGCACCACAAATTAAATAATTAAAATTAGAAAACATTGGTAAAATATTATATTGTCATTTAAAGAATTATAGATTTACATCTCTTGAACGCAATCAACTTGCCAGATTTAAAAATAACCTTACTGGGAAATCACACTTTGCAATAATCTGAGCACTGCGCCCAGAAAAATACGCGTTGCGATACAGACTAGCCGCCATGTTGGGGAGATCTAAAATCGAAAATACTATGTAAATAATCCATTACCTTTGATTCTCTTCATCAGATGTCACTTCCAGGTATCACAGGTCCATAACGAATGTAGTTTTGTTCAAAAAAGCTCATCATTTATGTCCAAAAATCTCCGTCTTGTTAGCACATGATCTAAGCCCGCCGGACTTCACTTCATGAACGAGGGGAAAAAATATATTTACGTTCGTTCAAACATGTCAAACGTTGTATAGCATAAATCATTAGGGCCTTTTTTAACCAGAACATGAATAATATTCAAGGTGGACGAATGCATTCTCTTTTATAACGTATTGGAACGAGGGTACCCAACATGAACTCGCGCGCCAGGTGTCTAATGGGCCATCATCGTTCCATGGCTCTTGTTCGGTCAGATCTCCGTCCAGAAGACTCAAAACACTTTGTAAAGGCTGGTGACATCTAGTGGAAGCAATAGGAAGTGCCAAAATATTCCTCAGCCCCTGTGTTTTTCAATGGCATAGGTTTAAAGGTAATACAACACATCAGGTATCCCATTAGACACCTGGCGCGCTAGTTCATGTTGGGTACCCTCGTTCCAATACGTTATAAAAGAGTATGCATTCGTCCACCTTGAATATTATTCATGTTCTGGTTAAAAAAGGCCCTAATGATTTATGCTATACAACGTTTGACATGTTTGAACGAACGGAAATATATTTTTTCCCCTCGTTCATGACGAGAAGTCCGGCTGGCTTACATCATGTGCTAACGAGACGGAGATTTTTGGACATAAATGATGAGCTTTTTTGAACAAAACTACATTCGTTATGGACCTGTGATACCTGGAAGTGACATCTGATGAAGAGAATCAAAGGTAATGGATTATTTACATAGTATTTTCGATTTTAGATCTCCCCAACATGACGTCTAGTCTGTATCGCAACGCGTATTTTTCTGGGCGCAGTGCTCAGATTATTGCAAAGTGTGATTTCCCAGTAAGGTTATTTTTAAATCTGGCAAGTTGATTGCGTTCAAAAGATGTAAATCTATAATTCTTTAAATGACAATATAATATTTTACCAATGTTTTCTAATTTTAATTATTTAATTTGTGACGCTGACTTGACTGCCGGTTATTGGAGGGAAACGATTTCCTCAACATCAATGCCATAGTAAAACGCTGTTTTTTGATATAAATATGAACTTGATAGAACTAAAAATGCATGCATTGTCTAACATAATGTCCTAGGAGTGTCATCTGATGGAGATTGTAAAAGGTTAGTGCATCATTTTAGCTGGTTTTATGGTTTTGGTGACCCTGTCTTTGACTTGACAAAACATTACACACAACTCTTGTAAATGTACTGTCCTAACATACTCTAAATTTATGCTTTCGCCGTAAAACCTTTTTGAAATCGTAAAACGTGGTTAGATTAAGGAGATGTTTATCTTTCAAATGGTGTAACATAGTTGTATTTTTGAAAAATTTGAATTTTGACATTTATTTGGATTCAAATTTGCCGCTCTTGAAATGCACCTGCTGTTGATGGAGTGCACCACGGGTGGCACGCTAGCGTCCCACCTAGCCCCAAGAGGTTAAATAGTACCTGCAAAACACCAGTCTCAACGTCAACAGTGAAGAGGCGACTTCGGGATGGCCTTCTTGGCAGAGTTGCAAAGAAAAAGCCATATCTCAGACTGGCCAATAAAAAGAAAAGATTAAAATGTGCAAAAGAACACAGACACTGGACAGAGGAAGATTGGGAAAAAACGTGTTATGGACAGACGAATCTAAGTTTGAGGTGTTCGGATCACAAAAAAGAGCATTCGTGAGACACAGAAAAAATGAAAAGATGCTGGAGGAGGCAATGTGATGGTCTGGGGGTGCTTTGGTGGTGGTAAAGTGGGATATTTGTACGGGGTCAAAGGGATCTTGAAGAAGGAAGGCTTTCACTCCATTTTGCAACGCCATGCCATAACCCTGTGGACGGCGCTTAATTGGAGTCAATTTCCTCCTACAACAGGACGAATTTTAAAAAAAACAATTATTTAACCTTTATTTAACTAGGCAAGTCAGTTAAGAACAAATTCTTATTTACAATGACGGCCTAGGAACAGTGGGTTAACTGCCTTGTTCAGGGGCAGAACAACAGATTTTTACCTTGTTAGCTCGGGGATTCGATCCACTGTCTATAATGGAGTGGACAGCACAGTCACCGGATCTCAACCCTATTCAGCTGTTGTGGGAGCAGCTTGACCATATAGTACATAAGAAGTGCCCATCAAGCCAATCCAACTTGTGCGAGGTGCTTCAGGAAGCATGGGGTGAAATCTCTTCAGATTACCTCAACAAATTGGCAAAGGTCTGCAAGGCTGTAATTGCTGCAAATGGAGGACTCTTTGACGAAAGCAAAGTTTGAAGGACACAATTATTATTTCAATTAAAAATAATTATTTATAACCTTGTCAACGTATTGACTATATTTCTTATTCGTTTGTTCATGGATAACAAGGACATTTGTAAGTGACCCCAAACTTTTGAACGGGTAGTGTATGTAATTCTATATCATGTTGTACATGATGTGCAACCACAGTGTTTTCATGAGACAAATGCACAGGTCTCTCCCCACTATTCCATCAAAAGACACAGACCCTGTCATCCTGATTCAGACTCTTCACACCGGTTTCTTGTGCCACAGTGCACAAAATGATTGTAGAAATGTCCAATCTTTTTATTGCTATCACCTATGCAGTACTGACGATCAGATATGCTTTCATGAATATAAACAGTGATTTTGGAGGTTCTTTCAGAAAAACACTTATTTAATTAAGTTGAATTGTATGCCTATTAAATCCCACTGGAAAGCAGTAATGAGCAGCAATTAACCCTGGTGTCTATTTGAACCCTGTTGGTATTTAGAGCTTTGAAATGGCAGATGAAACAGTAAGTAGGAGTGACACACACAGAGATCAAAAGAGAGGCAGTCAGAATTTTGTATCACTATGTTTTCCTTATGGTTATATTGCATTTTACCCAACCACCCACTTGCCGTCAAATCCTTGCTTCCTCCATCCTTGTTTACTCCATTCCTCACCACTCTTTCAAAGCACATGGGAGGAGCAAGCTCGAGGGGTGAAACCTTCAATCCTCTCCCCGAATGGGCTTTGAGAGTGAGGTGAGGAATGAAGGAAACAAGGACAGATGAAGCAAGGATTTGACAGCTAGTAAAATGTTTAGACTGTGAGTGAGTAGCCGTGATACCCAGGCAGCTGTATCAGTCACTCACTCTTGCACTGTCTAACAATGTTAATAGGTGTCAAATATTGCTTCCTCTATCCTTGGAAGAATCTCAATTGCATTTCCTTGATTCATCACATCCTCACTTACCTTCCTATCCAATGGGGTTTGAGAAGGAGGCAAGGAGAGAGGACGTGAGGAATTAAGGTTTCCTCACGTGAAGAATCCTTCCCTCGGGCTCCAATGCGCTTTTAACGAGAGGCAAGGAGTGGAGGAAGCAAGGATTTGACGGCTAGTTTTCTATTATTATTGTAACTCTCAACAGTAAGTTGAGACCGCTGCTGAGTACCAACAAATAATAATAAACAATTTTGGCTGGGCAGGCCCTGGTTCACCATATCAAGCTCTTCCTCACTTGATCAGTTCAGCAGTCACTTATCCTCGCATGTTTTGCTCCGATCATTTAGATTGCTATTGCCAGCTGCTACTATGATAAATCAGTTGGCAAGGACGTTTGCTAGCAGGCTATCAATGTGCATAATATCTAACAAGTGGAGCAAGGGTAGGGAAAAAATATGTACTGTGTGTGAGGGAGAGCGGTATAAATCACCGACAAAGCCTCTCTTAAAAGTTTAAGTGTTTTGAACCTTTAACCTCAAACATTGTAAAGCTGTGCGTATTGCAGTCTTAGCGGTAGATCACCTTGAGGGAGAGAAACATTTTACTCTTTTTATCTTTGGCCCCTCCTTTTCACCCACGACTGCGTGGCCACGCACGACTCCAACACCATCATCCAGTTTGCTGATAACACAACAGTGGTAGGCCTGATCACCAACGGCGAAGACACAGGGTAATGGTCAGAGAGTTGGCAGTGTGGTGCCAGGACAACAACCAGTCCCTCGACATCAGTAAGACCAAGGAGATGATTGTGGACTACAGGAGAAAAGGGGAGAAAGAGGGGAGACCACGCCCACATAGCCTGGTTCCTCTCTAGGTTTCTTCCTAGGTTTTAGCCTTTCTAGGGAGTTTTTCCTAGCCACTGTGCTTCTACACCTGCATGGCTTGATGTTTGGGGTTTTAGGCTGGGTTTCTGTACAGCACTTTGAGATATCAGCTGATGTAAGAAGGGCTATATAAATAAATGTGATTTGATTTGATACACATCGACAGGCTGTAGTGGAGCGGGTCGAGAGCTTCAAGTTCCTTGGCATCCACATCACTAAGGACTTAACATGGTCCACTGCCTCTCGTGTGACGCAGTGGTCTAAGGCACTGCATCACAGTGCTAGCTGTGCCACTAGAGATTCTAGGTTCGAGTCCAGGCTCTGTCGCAGCTGGCCACGACCGGGAGACACATGGGGCGGCGCACAATTGGCCCAGCGTCATCCGGGTTAGGCGAGGGTTTGGCCGTCAAGGATGGCCTTCTCCCATCGCACACTAGCGACTCCTGTGGCGGGCCGGGTGCAGTGCACGCTGACACGGTCGCCAGGTGTACAGTGTTTCCTCCGACACATTGGTGCGGCTGGCTTCCGGGTTAAGTGGGCATTGTGTCAAGAAGCAGTGCGGCTTGGTTGGGTTGTGTTTCGGAGGACGCACGGCTCTCGACCTTCGCCTCTCCTGAGTCTGTATGGGAGTTGCAGCGATGAGACAAGACTGTAACTACCAACTGCATATCATGAAATTGGGGAGAAAAATGGGTAAAAAAAATAAGGGTACCACACAGGAGTGATGGTTGCTGATAATGGGCCTGTATGCCTATTTAGATATTCCTTAAAAAGTCTGCCATTTTCCAGCTACAATAGTCATTTACAACATTAACAATGTCTACACTGTATTTCTGATCAAGTTTATGTTATTTTCATGGACAAAAAATGGTTTTTCTTTCAAAATTAAGGACATTTCTAAGTGACCCCAAACTTTTGAACGGTAGTGTATATATATAAAAAAATATAAAATAAAATTACAAAATAAAAAATAACATGGTCCACATACCCCCGCACAGTCGTAAATAACCTACACACTGTGTGTGTAGCCAGCCAGCCAGCCAGCCAGAGCAGGCAACAGATGGCACACAGACAGCAGAGTTGGGAACAGATATGCAGGGACAGACTGACAGAGACAGGGAGTCTCAGGTAAGTTTGTTGAGTCTTTGTTTGGCAACATTATGAAAGGTTCTCAATTTTTTTTACTTGTAAAATAGGAACATAATTGGAAAATGCCATGGATACCCCCACTCTCAACTTAAACTGGTGACTGAACTAAGATTTGTTAAAGGCAATGGTATTGCTGTTGTGATTAGTTGTGTAGTTTTGGGTACCGGTAATTAGGAGTACGGCAAACACCTTATTTCTTTGGTTCCTCAATATACATTTACCATATTACAATGTAGGCTATGTTTTACAGCACTACTTTTGGTGTCCCCCTCAGGAATTGCTCTTGAGAAAATTTTATGTAATTGTCCCCTCCAAAGTTGATATCAGATTTTCGCCAATGCACAAAATCCAGGCTTTTGGTAAGAACGATAATTTGTTGAGTTTGTACTGAATTTCTGTGTTTGGAATTATAATGATGTGCCTACAGAATTATGTTGTTTGCTACTATACTTTTATTCACCCTATTCAACCTCTTCAGATAATTGGAGCTGCAAAATGTTTTTGTTTCACTTGACCTAGTCTCCCGCCTTGAGCACACTGAGTTGCATTTCAGACATTCAAAGCAAAAACCCTAATGAACTAGTGTGGGCCCAACAGACTTTGACCAGACCTAACCTGTTCTAATCAACGATGGCTTTGGTGCATTTCACTCTTTAATGTTTAAATTAAAAACAATGAATGTAGTGTTTGTACATCACAAACGTCATGGATGCAGCAATAAGGTAAAATGATATTATAAACAAAATAACAAAATGAAACCGTTTGGATTAGCGGAGGTTGTTTGAAGATAAGCTCATACTTTCCTCTACATGTTTTGACTGTATTGTTTATGCACAGTGATAAAATAACACAATCACTGCATAACATGTGTTACACAGGTATTACACAGACACAATGGAAGACCAATTAATCTCACATAGGGGTCTGTCATGGTCAGCATCACGTTGTACGCCCTTGTTGCTACATGTATCAAATTAGTGTACTGTTATGAATGGGGTGGTCATTTTGCTCACTGCATTTCACAGCCCTTCAAGCTTGAGGAACCAGAAAATGTTTCTAGACAAAAATAAAGTGGATTGTCAGCCAGAGAATCCCATCTGATTTGCTAGTTGGGTTGGTGAAGAATGAGGGTTGATAACACAGGGTGTCAATTGCTATTTGCAATTTATTGAATATCGGCAATGGAATCAATGAGGAATCTCAATGGGTTCCATCTCTGAGGCTGACTAACAGTACAGTCAATTACCTTCACATTGCTTTAGCTCCTATTTTCAAGCGAGCATTGGCAAACTCATTCATGAACAGATTGTAATTGGCTTTTGGGGAAGTTGATTCCAGGAAGTGGATGTACATTTCGTATTTCCTTTCCTTAACAAAATTCATAGGTCCTCTGCCATGTGAATGGAAATAACTTGAACCTTTGAAAAGATACTATTCACCCATGAGGTATTGAAAGGGCTGAACGGAACTAATTCAGAGAAACTGAAAGCAACCAATTGCTTGAATGAACTTATCCTAATGCTCCCTCAAAGACAGAGGCCAAAACTATGCGAGTGACGTGGCCCAAACTGTTGTTCAGCCTCAGAGATGGTTTGCATTGTGAATGAGCTTCAGCAAATGAAGCACAATGTCTGACCTTTTCTAGCTTTGCATATGGCACTTGGTGACACAGCAGAGGTGGAGATGAGATTCACTACCTGGAATTCACAGCCACCCACGGCCAGTTCATGAAATTTCACACTGGCAGACAGATTCAAATGGCACAGGAGCTCATCATGATGGAACATAGAAGGAAAATGAAATGTGCCATCAAGTTTAAGACCGCTCAAACATAAATCCCTTAACCTTTTTTACCTTCAGAAGATAAGAAGGAAAGACAAAGAAGGGAACATTTGGAAGAAAGAGAAAGCAAGCTAAAACTAAGAATGAAAGGAAGAAAAAATAAATAAATTAGCCTGTAATGAACAAGCAGGCAGTACCCCATTGATGTTTAGCTGTAGGAGGTCCAATTAGAACATATGGTACACTGTAGCCAACTAACAAATTCTCACAGTAGAGCAAAGCTCATAATTAAGAACCTTAGTGTCATCATCTGACACGTCGAGAGTTTGGCAACAGTGGAAGTGAAAATTAGATGGATGGTGAATTATGCTGAGAATCGGATGGTGTTGCGCCTCAATTAATGTCCACTTCTGAGTACATATTGACAGCCATCCTTATCAGGCCTCTCCAACCCTCCACATGCTGCAATCTGCAGTGCTTCTTCCCCAATATGGAGGGTAAGACGAGCATTCAAAATCGGGTACAGTTTTTTTTTCTCATAAAACTTTATTGTATCCAACTGTCTTTCTGTGGAAGTGAGGAGCCAAGCAACTCAATCATTAAAGGTAACTTTTTATGAATTATTGAACATGTTTGCTCAAAAATTCTTGGAACATGTTTCCTGTATACATACACATACCATATTGATATATGGATCTAAATGATGTCCAGCCTTTCATTGTAGATTAAACTCCAAGGTAATGTTGGTAAGTCACATCAAGTACAGCGGGGTACGAAATTATTGACACCCTTGATAAAGATTAGAAAAAATGACTATTGTAATAGCAAACATTTTTTGAAATTGTATTATTTTATACTAATACAAATGGTCAGGGACAGAGATTATGTTTAACAAGTAATCTTTCAAAAAGGTAGTGCTCAAAAGGATTGACACCCCTGTTTTCAATACCTCTGTTCTCTTGCATGCTTCGCAAATACACCAAAGTAGCCTAAAGTTTGCCTCTTTCTCTCTGGTTTTCTTTCAATTACACAACTTTCCCCAAGCCTTTGTAGCCTATCGTCTAGTTAGGCTATACCACGGAAAAAAATATGTTTTATGATAACTGCACTGTGATTTTAATTGTGGGGATTTTGTTATCGTTAAGAATCCCAATTACAACCTACTATACTATACAAGCCTACTATATAATATGGTGATGGATTTTTGATGTTATGGGGTTACATATCAGTATTTGGGGGGTCTTTAACCACAACCAAAGTGTATTTTATGACCTCATACATTTTGTAATGATTATGGAAAAGTGTTTTGTGAGAGGTTGGTCTGGCTGTTATAGCATTCAGACTGTGCATTGACCTGTCTATAAGTGGATAGAAGCAATAGATGCGGTAAAGAGGTAAATTAACTGGACCTAAACAATGGAAATGCCATTGAAATGCGAAGATACCAAATCTCCTTATTTCCCTCTAGCAAAATTATTCTACACTAAACAAAAATATAAACACAACATGTAAAGTCTTGGTCCCATGTTTCAAGAGCTGAAAGAAAAGATCCCAGAAATTTTACATACGTACAAAAATCGTATTTCTCTCAAATTTTGTGCACAAATTTGTTTACATCCCTGTTAGTGAACGTTTCTCCTTCGCCAAGATAATCCATCCACCTGACAGGTGTGGCACATCAAGAAGCTGATTAAACAGCATGATCAATAAAAGGCCTCTTTAAAATGTGCAGTTTTGTCACACAACACAATGTCACAGATGTCTCAAGTTTCGGGGGACGCCTGCAATTGGCATGCTGACTGCAGGAATGTCCACCCAGTAGCGGTGAGTGGGTAAAATTACTACAGCCTTATTCTAAAATTGATTAAAAATAAATAAAATCCTCAGCAATCTACACACAATACCCCACAATGACAAAGTAAAATCAGATTTATAGAAAGTTTTGCAAATGTATTCAAAGTAAAAAACTGAAATACCTTATTTACATAAGTATTCAGACCCTTTGCTATCAGACTTGAAATTGAGCTCAGGTGCATCCTGTTTCCATTGATCATCCTTGTGATGTTTCTACAACTTGATTGGAGTCCACCTGTGTTAAATTCAACTGATTGGACATAATTTGGAAAGGCACACACCTGTTTATATAAGGTCCCACAATTGACAGTGCATGTCAAGCCAATTTGTATGTTGCTGATTCATAAGTAAAGGCTGGGTTCGTGCAGATAACCAAGAATTTTACGATGTTTGGAATGAGAACTGATGAAGTAATAATTCATTAATAGAAGACTGGGAGTTTTAAGTGTTTCCTAGAGGCATAGAAAGGCAGCATTCCCATCAACTATCAGCCAAGACTCTTTTTTGAAATTCAGTAAAGACACTCATAGTAAAATCAGACCAGAGGGAAGATAGTGATGAATTGAAACAGCCCTGTAAATACAAGCACACAACCCATTTAAAAGGATGCATTCAGAAAGGCAACCGAGCAGAGACTTGAAGGAGACTGGAGGGCAAAAGCTACTCTTTGTTCCACCTCTGTGCCTCCACGTCAGTGTTTCTCAGTGTGTGTGTGGGGGGGTGGGGGGCATTACCATCAGGTCAGGACAGGGTTACAGTGAGTCCCAAGGCTTCGCAGTTTGATCCCACATGAGACACTGATGATGAACGCATACTGAATATTTTGTTGCTGGCTTGGCTACTCGTGATAAATACATTGGGATGTGCAAGCGCCGTGGAGAAACATTATTGAACAGTGTAAAACAGTTACTGTAAAGCACTTTGTGACAGCTACTAATGTAAAAAAAAGGCTTGCATTTATTTGATTTAAGTGTTATTCATTAAAGGGTATACAAGGGCTGTTAATGCACTCTGTAGAAACATACCTTCATAGGCAACACAAAGATCCTATTATATTCAGTCTTTTTAACATCAGAGATAATCTGATGTTATCTATGCCATTGGTTATGACAGTCCTCTCTACCAACTGTGCAAGAGTGAAAATGAAAGCATTTCATTCCAATAACATTTACTGTGTCTATCTGTAGACGTGTTTTATATAGAAACCCTTTTAAAGCTTTGTCTCTCCTAGGGGCCTATGTGCTCCTCCATATTCCCGTCCCTCTGCCCAAGCAGAAACAGAGATTGTATCCCAAATGGCACACTACTTCCTATAGAGTGTGGCAGTATAGAAGTAAGAGCGGCATCTAGTGGTCAAAACCTGATACTTTCACACTAATTCATGGTAAATAATGCATGCGACTTCAATTACTAATTTCTCTGAACAGGGAAAAATAACCAGCACCAGATTCACAGAGAATACATGACATATTATGAAGAAGCAATACGCCAAACTGCAGCTTCATACTACTTGTCAGACATAGATAACTGAAACTGTATACTGGTTGTTGTGGTGGGATTGGCGTGGTGGGGTCCGTGGGAGGCCTTTGGCAATTTTATTGGATTCCCCATGTCTTACTCACTGGTAGGATGAAGTTTTGTCCAAATCAGATGTTGGGTACTATATGTTTTAAATATTACCTGAATCCTATAAATTAAAATGGGCAATTTGGTTGGAATCAATTAGGTTAATTTCAAAATGTTTCAGGAATGCCACTCTTACCTGTTTCTAACTTCAGAAATGATTTCAGAACAATTTGAGATGGTGGGTGTCACGGCTGCTGCCATTGGCATTCAGTGGACACAGGATTATGTTGATAAAAACAGGCTGTACAAACAAACAATATTTTCTATGACTTCTTTCACTGCGCCATTGCTATGAAATCACAAGGTAAACACAATTAAAAGGGAAATTCTGCTATAAAAATGGTAATGAGAATGGTAAATAGAACAAACAATTTTCAGTCTGCCACTAACTGACTGTGCCTTTGTCAGTAAACCACAAAGTAAACAAAATAAAAGGTAATTACTAAGAACAATTTAATAGTTCTCTCTCCACTAGGACTTAAAAAATACAAATGAAAGTATTTACATTGTTGTTCCAAATTAAAGCAATGAGAAGAACAGCTTGCACTAGGTTATAAAAAGAGCATGAAAGAACATGGATCACATGAATCATTGCCAAACAGGCTCTTACTTGAAACCCTTCAACCTAAAAGAGGAAGACCACTTAGCGGCATCATTCAGAACAAGAAATGATGGGGGACTGACTTGGCCATTTGGCAACATCTCAAACGAATCCGCATTTCTATCTGAAATCTGTCAGGTACACAAAGCTACATAATGGACCTTTTATGTATTGCATAAGAGATAATAAAGCATAACCCAATTTTCTGTATTGATGCATTTAATTGGTGCTATTGGTACAATTTATTCCTAGCTGCTATGTGGTGTGAATTAGAGCCTACTGGATGAAAAATAGCCTGAATGTCACCCTGACACCCAAAGTCACTAGGGTGACCTGGGAGTGCAACGTTACCATGGAAATATGAGCACTCCAGATGTGGATCTATCAGGATGCACGCACACATCAAAGGGCATGTGCACAAACACACAGGCACGAATGCACGCAGACAAACACATGCACGCACAAATGAATGCATGCACACAAACTCCCTCAGACACACACATGGCATTACAATTTAGATTTTCCATATACGTAAGGAGACATACTGTGTAATATGACTTTTTAAACCAAACATGTTGCTGCCAGCTGTCAGTAGCATATATACTTATTCAATTTACAACTGACTTTCTCTCTGACATAAGAGATAGCAAATGTGGCAGCTGAGCTGACACCAAACTGAGAGGCAGTGAAGTTTAGGCGCCATAGGAACCACTCAGAACCACTCAGACAGCACTTAGTCTGACTGATGACCTAATTTCATGCGGCCGTGACAAGAAGTTCACAAAATCCCCGGCAGTTGGACGATCACTTGAAATAGCACAACAGGCTGTTGACATTTAGGAAAGCACAGAGATAAACAAGATGACTCATGTAAGGTCTTGTTTTTTTTTTTTAAACAAGATTCATATTGAGTAGTGGGGAAATTCAATAAGACATATCCAACTCATATTAATGCTCTATCCACGGCCCAAATCACACTCCCACAGGAATAACAATAAATAGCTTGAGGAGAAGATTTAGACCCGTTGCCATATTTGTCACGTTTTCCTGGCATGTACTGTAAGCTAAGAGGGATTTGATTCCCCAGGGTGTTGGAGGGAAAACAAGAGCACAGTGTGTGTGCATGCGGTGAGTGTGTGGTTGGTTGGTACAGCTGGGAATACTACTGTATTCTGTATTTCTGGAATACTACTGTGTAAATTGTGTAAATTGCATCATATCACAGGTTGTGCCCGATATATAAAATTGCTCCTGCTCAGGCAGCTCAGGCAGCGCATTCTGAAACACATATATACACATGTGTGTGTCAGGGTTTTTGGTTTCTAGGAATACATTTGAGATTTCTGTTGTTGTGACGTGACTTTCATTAATGTGATGACTGTCATTTATTAATCAACTAACTATGTTGCCTGATCAAATTAACCATGTAACAAACGTCAGCCTCAAAACCTTAATGACTTGGAGAAGATCTGCAAAGAGGAGTGGGACAAAATCCCTCCTGAGATGTGTGCAAACCTGGTGGCCAACTACAACAAACGTCTGACCTCTGTGATTGCCAACAAGGGTTTTGTCACCAAGTACTAAGTCATATTTTGCAGAGGGGTCAAATACTTATTTCCCTCATTAAAATGCAAATCAATTTATAACATTTTTTACATGCGTTTTTCTGGATGTTTTTGTTGTTATTCTGTCTCTCACTGTTCAAATAAACCTACCATTAAAATTATAGACTGATCATTTCTTTGTCAGTGGGCAAACGTACAAAATCAGCAGGGGATCAAATACTTTTTTCCCTCACTGTACAGTGCTTTGAAAAAGTATTTGCCCCTTCCTGATTTCTTATTTTTTTTGCACATGTCACACTTAAATGTTTCAGATCATCAAACAAATGTAAATATTACACAAAGATAACCCAAGTAAACACAAAATACAGTTTTTAAGTGATCATTTTATTTATTAAGGGAAAAAAGCTATCCGAACCTTCATGGCCCTATGTGAAAAAGTAATTGCCCCCTAAACCTAATAACTGGTTGTGCCACCATCAGCAGCAACAACTGCAATCAAGCGTTTGCAATAACTGGCAATGAGTCTTTCACATCACTGTGGAGGAATTTTGTCCCACTCTTCTTTGCAGATTTGTTTTAATTCAGCCACATTGGAGGGTTTTTGAGCATGAACCGCCTTTTTAAAGTCACGCCACAGCATCTCAATCGGATTCAAGTCCGGACTTTGACTAGGCCACTCCAAAACCTTAATTTAGTTTTTTTTTTAAGCCATTCAGAGCTGGACTTGCTGGTGTGTTTTGGATCATTGTCCTACTGCAGAACCCAAATGCGCTTCAGCTTGAGGTCACGAACTGATGGCCGGACATTCTCCTTCAGGATTTTTTGGTAGAGAGCAGAATTCATGGTTCCATCAATCACAGCAAGTCATCCAGGTCCTGAAGCAGCAAAGCAGCCCCAGACCATCACACTACCACCACCATATTTGACTGTTGGTATGATGTTCTTTTACTGAAATGCTGTGTTACTTTTACGCCAGATGTAACAGGACACACACCTTCCAAAAAGTTCAACTTTGTCTCGTCAGTCCACCGAACATTTTCCCAAAAGTCTTGGGGATCATCAAGATGTTTTTTGCCAAAACTGAGACGAGCCTGTATGTACTTTTTGGTCAGCAGTGGTTTTCGCCTTGGAACTCTGCCATAGATGCCATTTTTGCCCAGTCTCTTTCTTATAGTTAAGTCATGAACACTGACCTTAACTGAGGCAAGTGAGGCCTGCAGTTCTTTAGATGTTGTTGTGGGTTCTTTTGTGACCTCTTGGATGAGATGTCGCTGCTCTCTTGAGGTAATTTTGGTAGGCCGGCCACTCCTGGGAAGGTTCTCCACTGTTCCAAATTTTCTTCATCTCAAGTGCATCCCTGTGCCATCTTCCCCCACCGCCTCAACGCCACGGAGAGGAACTACGATGTGGGGAATCGTGACCTTCTCGCAGTGAAGATGGTGTTGGAGGAGTGGAGGCACTGGCTGGAGGGGGTGGAACATCCATTCATCGTGTGGAACAACCACATATCTCCGCACCACCAAGCGCTAGATGGCCCGTACTGTTCACCCTGTTCAACCTACCGGCCGGGATCCAAGGATGTCCAGATAATTGGATGTTCGTGCCTGATGAGGTCCGCTCCGAAGTCCTGGAGTGAGCCCACTCCTCCAGGCTTGCCTGCCACCCGGCCTCCTGGCGGACCCTGGCTTTTGTGCTACAATGCTTTTGGTGGCCTACCATGGTTCCTGACATCTCCACATTTGTCGCCGCCTGCATGGTCTGTGCACAGAACAAGACTCCTCGGCAAGCTCCGGCAGGTCTCCTCCAACCTCTGCATATCCCTCACTGTCCTTCGTGTCACATCTCCCCGGATTTTGTCACGAGTCTCCCTCCGTCTGATGGCAACACCACCATCCTGACCATTGTGGATTGGTTTTCCAAAGTTCCCACTTCATTCCTCTCCCCAAGCTACTCTCTGCTAAGGAGTTCATGGTGCAGCACCTCTTCCAGATCTATGGACTGCCCATTGACATGGTCTCCGACTGGGGTCCTCAGTTCTCATCCCGGTTCTGGAAGGCGTTCTGCACCCTCATTGGGTCATCGGCCAGCCTGTCCTCCGGGTTCCACCCACAGTCTAACGGCCAGTCGGAGCGAGCCAACCAGGACCTTGAGACTACTCTGTGCTGCCTGGTCTCCGCCAACACCACCACCTGGAGCCAGCAGCTTGTGTGGGTCGAATACACCCGCAACACCCTTCCCTGCTTTGCCATGGGCATATCACCGTTTGAGTGTTCCCTGGGGTATCAGCCCCCGCTCTTCCCTGAGCAGGAAGAAGAGGTCGACATATCTTCTGCCCAGATGTTTGTCCGCCGCTGTCGTCATACCTGGAGGAGAGCCCGGTCAGCCCTCCTCATGACCACCTCCAGGCATCAACGACAAGCAGATCGTCCCCGGTATCGTCTCAGGCAGAAGGTATGGCTATCCACCCAGGATCTGCCCCTCCGGGTAGAATCCCGCAAAGTATCCCCCCGGTTTATCGGCCTGTTTTCCATCTCCAAAATCATTAGCCCCTCTGCTGTTCGTCTTCTGTTGCCCCGAACCCTTCGTATACATCCCACCTTTCATATGCCCAGAGTTAAACCCATGTGTCACAGCCCTTTGTCTCTTCCCCATTACCCACTGTGTATTTATACCTGTGTTTTCTGTTTGTCTATTGCCAGTTCGTTTTGTTCGTGAAACCTACCAGCGTTTGTTCAGCGTTTGTTCCCCTGCCCCTACCTGTTTCTTGCTCCTGCTTTTAGTCTACACAAGGTGGAGATTCAAAGTTCTAAACATTTTCAGCCGTTGAGCCACAGCTACACATTTTCTGTTCTTAGAGTTATAACCATTTGTAAAGTTTAGCTCACGCTTCACATCTTCTGGTCTGGTATATTATTTCTTAGCGAGTCCTTTTAAGCACTCAGGTCGAAAAGGGTGGTTCCATCACACTGACATGTGCTTCTGACATCATTCGGGGCATGGCTTAGTTAATGTGCAGGACATGAAGGACATGAAAACTATGATCTTGTTAGAAAACAAAATAGTTTAATCGTTCTTCATATTGTATTAACATCATATTGGATGGAAACTTAACAGCTGAAGAGGGTTTCCTTCCTAAGCAACAGTATTTGGTTCATACAGTTTTTAATAATATCACAAAATGAAAAGCAATATGACATGATTATTCTTTACATCCCCACTGACCATTCGTAGCATTTCTATCTTTGAAATATTGTTCCAAAGTTCACTCTTTGGAACAGATTTTTAGATTTTTCGGGCGGCAAAATGTCTCTGTAACAAAGACATTCCAATCTTGATACTAGAGACCAAAAGGAGTTGTCTGCTGCATACAATTTACGATTGGCGTGTGGTGTCATAAAACCCCCACACCAGTCCCTCCTCCCCTCTGCGGGTGAGAGGGATTTGTAGACATTGATCCATTGTAACCTGATCTTTGGATCCTCATGACACTGTGTTCTGAGGTGTGATAATGTTTGTGTATGCATGTGTGTGTTTGCACATGTGTGTGAAGGTGTCTGTTCTGCCAGATTAAAAAAGTTCTGCTTCCTTGCCAACACTTTATAGATGGTATTTCAAATGACAGGATTAAAGTGTTTTTAAACACCATAGCTGTCCTATGCTATTGGGTGAGTAGATGCAAAAGCCACTCCGGAGCAAAACATATTGCAACTTAAAACATTTTGCAGCGAAAACAAGCGTTTCTTATTGGACAAATTCAGGTATATCCCTCCCCTTTTGCTTTGTTTGCTTCCGAGTGACTACATTTACATTTTAGTCATTTAACATTACCCAGAGCGACTTACAGGAGCAACTAGGGTTAACCTGTTAGGGCTAGGGGGCAGCATTGACACGGCTGGATAAAAAACATACCCGATTTAATCTGGTTACCACTTCTACTCAGTAACTAGAATATGCATATACTTATTACATATGGATAGAAAACACCCTAAATTTTCTAAAACTGTTTGAACGGTGTCTGTGAGTATAACAGAACTCAAATGGCAGGTCAAAACCTGAGAGATTCCTTTACAGGAAGTGGCCTGTCTGACCATTTGTTGAACTTCTTTTCCATCTCTATCATTTACTAAGGATCTCTGCTCTAACGTGACACTTCCCACGCCGTCCATAGGCGCTCAGAGCCCGGGAAAAAACAGAATGTCGTCATTCCAGCCCCAGGCTGAAACACATTATCGCCTTTCTCAAGTGGCCGATCAAGAGACACTAGCTTATGCGCGTGACCCCGACCACCCCCGCCTTTGGGATTTTTTCCTCTGTTTGCCGAAAAGGAGATTCCCTGTCGGAATATTATCGCTTTTCTACGAGAAAAATGTCGTAAAAATTGATTTTAAACAGCGGTTGACATGCTTCGAAGTACGGTAATGGAATACTTAGAATTTTATTGTCACGAATTGCGCCAAGCGCGTGACACTTCTTTACTATTTCGGATAGTGTCTGGAACGCACGAACAAAACGCCGCTATTCGGATATAACGATGGATTATTTTGGACCAAACCAACATTTGTTATTGAAGTAGCTGTCCTGGGTGTGTATTCTGATGAAGACAACAAAAGGTAATGAAATTTTTATAATAGTAAATATGATTATGGTGAGTGCTAAACTTGCCGGGTGTCTAAATAGCGAGCCCGTGATGCCTGGGCTATGTACTTAGAATATTGCAAAATGTGCTTTCACCAAAAAGCTATTTTAAAATCGGACATATCGAGTGCATAGAGGAGGTCTGTATCTATAATTCTTAAAATAATTGTTATGCTTTTTGTGAACGTTTATCGTGAGTAATTTAGTAAAATGTTAGCGAATTCCCCGGAAGTTTGCAGGGGGTATGCTAGTTCTGAACGTCACATGCTAATGTAAAAAGCTGGTTTTTGATATAAATATGAACTTGATTGAACAAAACATGCATGTATTGTATAACATAATGTCCTAGGGTTGTCATCTGATGAAGATCATCAAAGGTGAGTGCTGCATTTAGCTGTCTTCTGGGTTTTGGTGACATTATATGCTGGCTTGAAAAATGTGTGTCTGATTATTTCTGGCTTGGTACTCTGCTGACATAATCTAATGTTTTGCTTTCGTTGTAAAGCCTTTTTGAAATCGGACAGTGTGGTTAGATTAACGAGAGTCTTATCTTTAAATGGCTGTAAAATAGTCATATGTTTGAGAAATTCAAGTAATAGGATTTTTAAGGTTTTGAAAATCGCGCCACAGGATAGCAGTGGCTGTTACGTAGGTGGGACGAATTCGTCCCGCCTAGCCTAGAGTGCCTTGCTCAATGGCACAGACAGATTTTTCACATAGTCGGCTCAGGGATTCAAACCAGTGGAATTTCAGTTACTGGCCCAACACTCTTAATGGCTAGGCTACCTGAATAGAGAGCAATAGTAACGGTGACTTTTTGTCGGCACTAACACCACCATGGTTCGTTGGACAAAGCGTATGAAAATAATGTGTTTTGTATGGTTTTTAGATAAACGCCGAAAATAGGTTGGTGGTTAACAAAGCACATAAAGGCTTTATAATTCCTAAAGATCATGTTAACTGACTGATATAATATCATTGAACAAAACGTATAATATCTCCTAAGCCTGTGTTGACATCTCAGGCCTTATTTTCAGCGTTCATTCCAAAACCCTATTATTCCCGATTTAATTTTCCCCATATGAGTGACTGAACGAACTAGTGGTAACTTATTTCCATTTTTAGGACTACAAACTGGCGAGTTCTGTACACCACAGACGTCACTGTGGTTCTTCTCTCAATTCTGCAAAACAACCCTGTGTATAGGATCTATATAAGCCTGTAGTGTGCTCTGCAAAGTTTCTGTTCTCATCCCTGTGTGTCTTTGCCAAAAAGAGGGCCGGCCAAGGGAGAGCAGCTATGTGAGCCAAGTGTTTGCGTGACTGATGGGTTATTGATGTACAGTCGCTAGTGAAAGTCTACACAACCCTTGCACAGTCTTCACATTTTGCTCTCTTAAAATATATATATATACACATTCAATTCGATTTTGTTTTGCAGATTTAAACAAACTACTCCACGTTTTGAAAGTAAAAGAAGAATTATAGAAAACTTTCCAAATTAATAAAAAATGTTAAAAGGAAGATTGTTTGCGTATGTCTTCACACCCCAGAGTTAATATTTGGTGGAAGCACCTTTGGCAGCCATTACAACTTTAAATCACTGAATAAGATTCTACCAACTTTGCACAACTCTTAAGGCAGCATTTATCCATTTATTTTGTCAAAATTGCTCAAGCCAACTAAATTTGGTTAGGAATCATTAATGGACAGCAAAATTTAAACCTCTGATTTTCAAGCAAATTAAAGTCGGGACTAAGACTGAGCAACACTCACCACCTCTTGGGAAGCCATTCTGGTGTATCTTTGCCATAAACATTTGTCTAATTGTCCAGCTGAAAATACAACTATCCCAAGGTTAAGTTTTCAGAAGACTGAGGTGAGTTGTCCTCCAACTGTTCCCTGAACTTTGCTCCTTTCAAATGTATTTTTATCCTGACAAACTCCCCAGTCCCTGCCGGTGACAAACATGCCGATAACATGATGCTGCCACCACAATATTTGAAAATACAGTGCCACCACAATATTTGAAAATACAGTGAACATATTGATTTCACTTTGGAGTAGCTTGTGTACATCGATAGGAGAAAAATACAATTTTATGATTAAAAAAAAGATATATATATATGTGAAGACTGTGCAAGGGGTGTGTAGACTTTCACTATGCACTGTATGCTATAGGCTTGTGGGCATACATCGCATTCTGAAAGTATTCAGGCCCATTGACATTTTCCACATTTTGTTACGTTACATTCTAAAATTGATAAAATTGTTTCCCCCCCTCATCTACACAGAATACCCCATAGTGACAAAGCAAAAACAGTTTTTTAAACATTTTTGCAGTTTTTAAACAAAAGCCTAAATGTATACTGAACAAAAATATAAACGCAACATGCACCAATTTCAAAGATTCTACTGAGTTATACAGTTCATAAAAGGAAGTCAGTCAATTCAAATAAAATAAATTAGTCCCTAATATATTTCACATGACTGGCAATACATACAGTGCCTTCGGAAGGTATTCAGACCCCTTGACTTTTATCACATTTTGTGACATCACAGCTTTATTCTAAAATGTATGAAATAGTTTTTTCCCCCTCATCAATCTATACACAATAGCCCATACTGACAAAGCAAAAACAGGTATTTAGAAATTGTTGCTAATTTAAAAAATGTAAAAATAATAATAATCTCCCATTCATCTCTGCAGATCCTCTCATTCTCTGTCAGGTTCGTTGGGGAGCGACGCTGCAGAGCTATTTTCAGGTCTCTCCAGAGATGATCGAGTGGGTTCAAGTCCGGGCTCTGGCTGCCAGGTTTCCTCCAGACATGACATTTGGCATTCAGGCCAAAAAGTTCAATCTTGGTTTCATCAGACCAGAGAATCTTGTTTCTCATGGTCTGAGTCCTTTAACAATCTTTTGACAAATTCCTAGCAGACTGTCATGTGCCTTTTAGTGAGGAGTGGCTTCCGTCTGGCCATTCTACCATAAAGGCCTGATTGGTGGAGTGCTGCAGAGATGGTTGTCCTTCTGGAAGGTTCTCTCATCTCCACAGAGGAACTCTGGAGCTCTGTCATAGTGACCATCGGGTTCTTGGTCACCTCCCTGACCAAGGCCCTTCTCCTCCGATTGCTCAGTTTGGCCGGGCGGCCAGCTCTAGGAAGAGTCTTGGAGGTTCCAAACTTCTTCCATTTAAGAATGATGGAGGCCACTGTGTTGTTGGGGACCTTCAATGCTGCAAAAAATGTTTTGCCACCCTTCCCCAGATCTGTGCCTCGACACAATCCTGTCTCAGAGCTCTATGGACAATTCCTTCGACCTCATGGCTTGGTTTTTGCTTTGACATGCACTGTCAACTGTGGGGCCTTATATAGACAGGTGTGTGCCTTTCCAAATAATGTCCATTCAATTGAATTTACCACAGGTGGACTCCAATCAAGTTGTAGAAACATCTCAAGGATGATCAATGGAAACAGGATGCACCTGAGCTCAATTTCGAGTCTCATAGCAAAGGGTCTTAATACTTATGTAATTAAAGTTTTTCTGTTTTTTAGGAAAGGGGTCTGAATACTTTCCGAATGCAGTGTATCTGCTCTGATGATTTGTAATATGTGTGTTAGATGTACTTTAATGTAATATTTGTGTAATATCTACTCTGATATTATTTATTTGTCATATCAGATTTGTACTGTATGCTGTCTGTGTGAGAATCCCTGCGCGGGCTGTGAGCCCAGGTTGAAATTGTACCAGCTTCTCCAAACACAGCACAAATCACTGCATCGGCCTGTCATGGTTCTCCTGACAGTGGATCAAAAGACCCATCAGCTAGGCAAATGTTTGAAGATAGCCAGACCTCCTCCCTCCCACACAAGAGGGGAAGGGGGGCTGTGCCGGTCTTGACACCTTAACACTGGGTCGTAAATTTAGAGACTTTCTCTTTCTTGCCCTGCAGTATTGGGAAAGAAATCCCTTTGTCTACAGAATTCTAATGGCCAAAGAATAAACTGTGGAACAATATTCATAAGATAGGAATGTTAAGAATGATCCGTGGGATCTAAAGAATAGTCCTGTCATGTGGTTTATTGTTTTGTGATGTCATTAACTTCTCTAGGGCCAGTGGGGCGATTTCGTCCCACCTACGTAACAGCCAGTGGAATCCCGTGGCGCGTTATTCAAATACCTTAGAAATGCTATTACTTCAATTTCTCAAAATATGGCTATTTATGGCTGTTACGTAGGTGGGACGATTTCGTCCCACCTTCCCTAGAGAGGTTAAGGATGGTATGACAAAGTAACTAACTCCAAAAGTGTATTCATCCTATGTATCAAGTTTACATCTAAATGTTGTATAAAATATATGATTAAATATGAAAATAATTTTGTAAAGATAGCAATGTGATTTTAGCCTTCTAAATGACATTGATTTTCATATAAACTTGTGCCCAGTCAGTAACCACGCCCACGTGAGCACAGACATTGTGTTGGCGTGATGGAATGCCCCCTTTTGGCCAGAGTGCTTAAAAGGACTCGCTAACAAAATATAAATTAGACCAGCCAACGCAGAGCGCGAGATGAATGTGACAAATTGTTTAGACTACAGACCAAGCAGACGGACGGTGTAAACCGGACATCACAAATGGTTAAAACTACAAGACCAAAACATGCCAGGTTGCTGCTGGCATATAAAGTGGTTCAGTAGCTGAACCCTGAGTAATCAACCATTGATACTAAAAGAAGTGAGACGTTAGTCTACACGTTGAAATAGTGGGAAACTTTGAAGCTCTCAACCTCAACACTAGAAGAGAAGATAACCTCACCTAGGAGACCAGAAATCTTCACAGGGTACATCTGAAGTATGTGTTCTAACAACCACTCCACGACAAAAGAAACATTGTAACCTCTGGTGGACAACCAGAGCCTTACATCGAGTCACTACCCATAGATGGATCGATTGGTTTCAACAGAGAGACGACAGAGAAAGACAGCTACGCGTAAATGTATATTGCATTCTAATCCGAATAAGCGGTGGTTAGGGTGCTAAGTATTCTGTTTACTGTGAGCGTTGTTTCCAAATGTATGTACGATAAGTTGACTGTCTTTGTCTCTCCCTCTCTTTATCTTTCCCCACCCCCTTTCCATTGTGTAACAAGCCGTCAGATCGTGTCAGTCCACTGGGGACTTTTCTCTCATGTAAGTGTGTATGTGTATTCTGTGTTATTATTTGGTTAGTTAGTAAATACGTGATTAAATCAAGTTGTGTAGTACTGAATATTCAGAAGGGCTAGGGTTCTTGCAGATATCAAGGATTATGCGACATTCAGAATGAGACTGATGAGGTAATAATTAACCTGTTGGGGCTAGGGGGCAGTATTTTCACGGCTGGATAAAAAAACGTACCCGATTTAATCTGGTTACTAATCCTACCCAGTAACTAGAATATGCATATACTTATTATATATGGATAGAAAACACCCTAAAGTTTCTAAAACTGTTTGAATGGTGTCTGTGAGTATAACAGAACTCATTTGGCAGGCAAAACCATGAGACATTTTCTGACAGGAAGTGGATACCTGATGTGTTGAATTACCTTTAAGCCTATGCCATTGAAACACACAGGGGTTGATTAATGTTTTGGCACTTCCTATTGCTTCCACTAGATGTCACCAGCCTTTACAAAGTGTTTTGAGTCTTTTACTGTGAGATCTGACCGAACAAGAGCCATGGAACGGTGATGGCCGATTAGACTCTGGCGCGCGAGTTCATGTTGGGTACCCTCGTTCCAATACGTTATAAAAGAGAATGCATTCGTCCACCTTGAATATTATTCATGTTCTGGTTAAAAAAGGCACTAATGATTTATGCTATACAACGTTTGACATGTTTGAACGAACGTAAATATATTTTTTCCCCTCGTTCATGACGAGAAGTCCGGCTGGCTTAGATCATGTGCTAACAACACGGAGCTTTTTGGATATAAATGATGAGCTTTTTTGAACAAAACTACATTCGTTATGGACCTGGGATTCCTGGAAGTGACATCTGATGAAGAGAATCAAAGGTAATGGATTATTTACATAGTATTTTCGATTTTAGATCTCTCCAACATGGCCGTTTGCTATACAGACAAAGCATATTTTTCTGGGCGCAGTGCTCAGATTATTGCAAAGTGTGATTTCCCAGTAAGGTTATTTTTAAATCTGGCAAGTTGATTGCGTTCAAGAGATGTAAATCTATAATTCTTTAAATGACAATATAATATTTTACCAATGTTTTCTAATTTTAATTATTTCATTTGTGGTGCTGACTTGACTGCCGGTTATTGGAGGGAAACGATTTCCTCAACATCAATGCCATAGTAAAACGCTGTTTTTGGATATAAATATGAACTTGATAGAACTAAAAATGCATGCATTGTCTAACATAATGTCCTAGGAGTGTCATCTGATGGAGATTGTAAAAGGTTAGTGCATCATTTTAGCTGGTTTTATGGTTTTGGTGACGCCTGGCTTTGAATTGACAAAACATTACACACAGCTATTGTCAATGTACTCTCCTAACATAATCTAACTTTATGCTTTCGCCGTAAAACCTTTTTGAAATCGGACAACGTGGTTAGATTAAGGAGATGTTTATCTTTCAAAGGGTGTAAGATAGTTGTATGTTTGAAAAATTTGAATTTTGACATTTATTTGGTTTCAAATTTGCCGCTCTTGAAATGCACCTGCTGTTGATAGGGTGCACCACTGGTGGAACGCTAGCGTCCCACATAGCCCCAAGAAGTTAACTGTTATTGATGTAAGATATATCTATATATCTTTAGAGTTTAAGTAGGGAGAAAGTAACTTGTTAAACAACTTTTCCCGTGGTGCCCCAAATTCCTAATGAGTTAATTGTTACATGATTCATTTCATCGAGTAACAATTAAACATATTTAGTTGATAAAATAAATAACAGTCATCAGATTAATGATAGTCACGTCACGACAGGCCCATAGACATTGCCAACCACCCAACCAAAGTGTAAATTATGCATAAAAGGACAATTCACTGAAATTACAAATATATCCAATGTTCAGGAGTCAAAGACTCACAATTTGGTGAGTGACTCTCCAAGAACAAAAGTGATAAATTATACTGTGATGTAACAAAGCACAGATTATGTATTTGAACCAGCAATTTCAAGCCCACGAAGTCGATCCCATTAAGGTACAGTCCTCTTCTAAAATCCCCAAATGCTTTACTTTGGCTTGGGCTTTGGCCCAGCAGGGTAGGTGGGGTCATTACATGTCATTTCAGCAAGCAATGGCACCCAGCATCTCTGATTGTCTGAAATGGTTTCTGCAGTTAGAAACAGATAAGATAAGCAATCCTCCACCATTATTTTGCTTAAATATAATTTTATCTCTGAGAAATTAAGCTAAATGTTTGCACCCAAATTAGACATTTTAATTCATAGGATTCATATAATATCCATTTGGACCAAACTTTTTCCTACCAATGTGTAACACATGAGAAATCCCCAAAATAGTCAAAAGCCACCCATAGACCCCCCCCCCCCCCCCCCCACACCAATCCCACCCCAACAACCAGTATACAGTATCAGTTCTTTATGTCTGACAAGTAGTATGTTTCATGGTGATGATTCTTTTCCCATTAAGGTGATAAATTAGTCATTGAAGTTGTTAGGTTTATGTCCCATCATACATAGTGATATTACCAAGTTCTGACAACACGATGGTGTTGTTCCTGCTATTAGGTGAACAAAAATGAAATATCCCCCCTCCCCCAATGTTAAAGGTATAGTTCACCCAAATGACATATTGGTTTCCTTACCCTTTAAGCAGTCTATGGACAAGATATGACAGCAATCCATGCTTTGGTTTTGTTTACCTGGCCACTGTTTCCAATGCAAATATTTGTAGCATTTATGCCACAAATCCGATGCAAGTCAATGGTACGGATAATGGTATTTTCACACTTCATGTCCAAATCATCTACAAGTAACTTCATTGAGTTACACAATTCATTTTTTGGTACTTTAGGATGTTTTGACATGAAGCGTGAAAATGCTAATATAGGTACCATTGACTAGCATTGGGTTTGTGCCACCAATGCTAAAAACGTAGTGTTTGTAACAGTCGCCAGGTAAACAAAACCAAAGCATTGATTGCGTTCATAACTTGTCTATAGGGTAAACCAATATGTCATTTTGTAATTTGGGTGAACTATCCCTTGACATTGAGGGGGGAAAATCCTTAACACTTTCTCCACTTAACAGGAACAGCACCATCTAGTAGTCAGAACCTGGTAATAACAGGATGTATGACCTGGTGGTCCGTGGTGTCAAAGCCTTCTGGGTAATATAGCGGCTCCCATGGCTCAGCCTTCTCCAGACCTCCTGGGGTGTAAAGTCAGAGGATGTTCGCTCATGATAATGTGGAAGACGGACGCTACTCCTGCTGAGATTGAAACAGTGCTGATAAACTGACACCAAGCAAGCACAGCACCATGGCCCATCAGATAAGAGAAGTTGGCACAGAAAGTGAACAACAGCTTACAGTACATGCTCTTATCGATTTAAACAAGACTATAGTTGTGTCAATCTCAAACTGATCGACAAAGCTATACTATTGTTAGAATGCTGGTTTGGTAAAAGGTGATATTGTATGGTTGGATGCACTTTTATCTACAGTATATCAGCAAACTTGCTTGCCTCAAATTAAAATATTAAGGGGTAAAAATTAACCACCACACAGACAAATTGCAATGTCAAGCAATTGACACTCAATAAACAGATTGACTGAGATTAGACTTTTAGATTTGCCAATCTCCCCCTAAATTAGCAAGCAAGATAGCTACGACAGTTACAATTATGTATGCACAAATGCATGACAACACACTCTTCTTCTCTGATACAATGGCGTTCGCACTATTTTTAATGTGCATGCATACTGCCATCAACTGTACAGGTAGTGAACTGGATTATATCTTTTCTTATCAATTGCACAAAGAAAAAAAGAAAACAAAGACAAAAACAGATACATTTAAAAAAACATCCCCTTCCTTCAGTCATAGTCCAATCCAAATTACACTCCTACACAGGTTCAGGGTATTCCCTGAAATACTTCATGCTCATTTGGGCAGTACAATTAATCACTTGCGCAATAAATGCAACAAAAATTCACCTTCTTCACTATCGATGTATCTGTACCCTTCAACTGATGAACAACATTCTGAATCTCAACTGGCTGCTGGGCATCCACTACCATAGCTTCCTCAGATCTACTCGCTCCTTCAACAATTTCCCACACCTCTGTGAAGGACAGTGGAGGCTCCTCAGAGGAGGAAGGGGAGGACGATCCTCTTCAGTGAATTTAAGAAATATGTGAAGTGAAACATTATTTTATTATTTATATTTTCGACAACTTTTAATTTTACTTCACTACATTCCTATAGAAAATAATGTACTTTTTAATACATACATATCCCTGACACCGAAAAGTACTCGTTACATTATGAATGCTTAGCAGGACAGGAAAATGGTCCAATTCACACACATCAAGAGAACATCCCTGGTCATCCCTACTGCCTCTGATCTGGTGGACTCACTAAACACAAATGCTTGGTTTGTGTAACGATGTGCACTGGGAATTGGGAAGCAAATTCAGGGAGCAAATACATTTAATGAATGAACGAAACATAATAAAAAACAAGAAACACAAACAACGCACAGAAATGAAACTGAAACAATAACGCCTGGGGAAGTAACCAAAGGGAGTGACATATATAGGGACGGTAAACAGCGAAGTGATGGAGTCCAGGTGAGTCTGATGACGCGCAGGTGCGCGTAACGATGGTAACAGGTGTGCGCCATAACGAGCAGCCTGGTGACCTAGAGGCCGGAGAGGGAGCACACGTGACAGTTTGTAAATTATGTCTGAGTGTTGTAGATAGCCCCTGGCTATCTGTAAATTAAAAAAAAAACAAGAAAATGGCACCATCTGGTTTGCTTAATATAAGGAATTTAAAATTATATTTAAAAACAAATACTTTTAGACTTTTACTCAAGTAGTATTTTACTGGGTGACTTTCACTTTTACTTGAGTCATTTTTTATTAAGGTCTTTTAACTTTTACTGAAGTATGAGAATTGGGTACTTTTTCCACCACTGCACATCATCAAATAATTGATTAAAACACACTGTTTTGCAATGGTCTACAGTAGCTTCAACAGCACTCTGTAGGGAAGTGGTTCCCAACCTTTTTTGCTTACTGTACCACCAACTGAACTTTGCTCTGCCCTGAGTACCCCTGAAGTACCCCCTCATGTGCATTTCTACCAGTACGCCTATGTTCTCATAAGTCTTCTCAAGTACCCCCACTGGATAGGCCAAGTACCCCAGGGGTCTTAGTACCCCTGGTTAGGAACCACTGCTGTAGGATAGCACCATGGTATA
This sequence comes from Salmo salar, assembly GCF_965601325.2. Classification (NCBI taxonomy): domain Eukaryota; kingdom Metazoa; phylum Chordata; class Actinopteri; order Salmoniformes; family Salmonidae; genus Salmo; species Salmo salar. The sequence goes on from NC_138300.1 coordinate 74,105,406, forward strand.
GCCGGAGGACAGCTAGTTTCCGTCCTCCTTTGGGTACATCAACTTCGATACAAACAATAGAAGGCTCGTGGTTCTCACCCCTTCCATAGACTTACACAGTAATTATGACAACTTCCGGAGGACATCCTCCAACCCATCTGAGCTTTTGCAGCATGTACTGACATGTTGTCCACCCAATCAAAGGATCAGAGAATGAATCTAAATAGTACTGAAAGTATAAGCTACAGCTAGCAAGTACTGCAGTGCATAAAATGTGGTGAGTAGTTGACTCAAAGAGAGAGAAAGATAATAGTTGAACAGTTTTTAACAAATACATTTCTTCAAAAATGAAGGAGAAGCAAGAGGGAGAACGAGAGAGAGCTATACTTCATTGTATTTTTTTAGTTAGCAAATGCAGCTAGCTAGTTTAACCTACTTAAACACCTGGCTCAAACAGAGAGAGATGCTATGTTAGTTAGCTGCATATGGCTATCCAGCACTGGAACTCCTCCAAGTCAAGGTAAGCTTTTGGTTTTATTAATTTATTGCTACCGGGTTCTGCCGGTGTAACTGCTAAACTGCTTGCTGACAGCTGATGTGTTGTGCACTGAAGTCCACAAGTGAAGGGAAAAGGTGAGAAGAGGAGAGTGCATAGATGTGAGAAATAATTATTCAAGGGATCATGCTGTTTGTATGTGGCTGCTATGAAAGTTCACTGTGTTTGTGTGTTCAGGTGTGTGTTCATTCTGCGCATACTGTTGGAAAATGTTTCTTAAACGGAAGCAAATTGAACAAAATGGGCATAAACATAGCTGAATTTGTCCAATAGAAACTCTAATTTGCAACTGTTGGACTAATGATTACACCCTAGATCAGCTAGATGCAGGCAAGAGTGTGCAAGGCGGTATTGAATGTGTTAATGTCTGCCACCTTGATTAGTCAAATTTCTCTCGACCTGTGCACCTACATTGTACATTTTCATTCATAGGCTAGGTTGTAGGCCATGATGGGTATAGGAAAAATGTGAGTATCATTTAGTAGCCTAAACCTATCGATACATTGAACTGGGTGAACAGAAGAAGAATGACAGTCATCCAATATGCTGCAATATAAATTATGCAATGCTTATAAAAAAATTACATTCCTCCCTCATCTTAACAGGGCTGCTAACTTTTGAAGAAAGCTTGGAGTGAGATGTGCTATGTGAATTTCACTTCCCCCTGGCATAACCCCTAGACAGCTCTTCCCTCAAGAACATTGTACTGTTTTAAAGCTAATTTCCTGCAATTCTACTTATTTTGACATGGCTTAGGCCCCCCAAAAACACATAAACACAGGCCAGGTGTATTCAGGATGCTTTGAACATTAAATGAATGATTGATGGTAGTGGGTAACCAGATCATAGATTGCGGACTCCTTGTCCATAGATGCTTTCAAGGTGAGGGCACAAACACTTAGTATTTTGTCATTTGGGTTTAGTATATCTTTAAAATAGGGCTGGAAGAAAATCCTGCTTGATCTCCAGAAGGGTTGCTCTCCAGGAGGGTTGGCCATCTCTGGGTGCTGGGTGTTTGAAAATGTTCTTGTTATTACAATTCATTTCTAAAAATCATCCAACCTTCAAGAAAAATCAAAAGAACATCAATATTCAGGTGGTTAATGCCTATTAGTTGAAGGTCTTTGCCATCTTCTTACTCTACATGGACAAAATATGTGTTTATTAGTTATAAGTCCAATTACCATCTCTGCCTAGCATGTGCATAATAGTAAAATGTCAATTATATTTGATTCCTGGAGCATTTAATATCCAATTCTTATTTGTATGACTTATTCAAAACTGTCCATGAATGGCTGCAAAAATACATATCCTCATATAATTCATTTTCAAAGACACAAGTTGGCCATTCAGATTTCAAATATGTGATTACACTGGCAAAATTGGGAAGAAGTGGATTAATAGAATAAGTGTGGAGATAACAGTAGTGTTCTTGCTGACAGGCACAGTAATTACCCTATATTTTAGCCCATTGATAAGAATGAAAATTGTTCCACTGATCCAGACGAAGTAATGTAAATAGATAAAATCTCCTGAAGAAAAGATAACATAACTCTGCTTCTATTGTCACATCTGCTCCTTCCACGCCCTCTAGTGCTCATCCTGTGTCTCCTTGACCTGCCGCTACTCCCCCAGTGCTCTCTCCCTCTCCCTCTGTGTGTGCGTGTGTGATTGTGTGGGCGGAGACAGGTGTGCTGGAGTCAGAGCAGATCCCCACCAGCTACAACCTGTTCCATAATCAAGACCTCTACAAATACTCTGTCCTGCCACTTTCACACTGCCAGATTGTAATCTCTGCTCAGTCGGTCTACGTTTCTAGCCGTTTGTTACTGCGATGCATACATGTCAGGTAAAGAGAGCAAGGGTTGAGGGAATAGGATATGTTTTTCCTAAACAAATGAGGGATTTCGGTAACAGAACTTTTCAAGTAAGAATCTAGAAATGGCTGTAATTATTTTGCAGCTTCAGCACCACGGACAGCACAATAAAACTGTTGCTATGCAATGTATGGTCGCACTAGCAGTTCTGGGGGGGGCAGTGCCCCTGTGACAACAATTTTGGACCCCCTTGTAGCCCCCCTAACTGTGGAGTATGAAATCATTTTTACATAACTAATTTTTGCTATCGTTCTTTTTTTACATCCGTTATTAGACAGTGGCAACGCGGAACACTAATTTAACCCACACATTTTCTAGAGGGACGGCTTTAAGCGGAACACAACAGTATCGTACCACATGCATCTGCAATTTTTTTTCTATTCAGAAGTTGTAAGAAATTCCGCACAAATATTATTGTTCAAGCACAAAGAAGGAAATATAGAGGTGAGTAAAATTGTTAATATGTTGTATTTGTATTAAATGCATTACAGAAGTGTAACGTTAGATCAGCTTATCTTAACCTGGCCGTTTGTTACTTTGTGGCAGTATGAAAAAGGATAAAATATATGATCAACAAACTCATGGTGCTGAGTGTTTTTCCTCAAACCACACTCCGTAAATGCATTGTAACGTAAAACGGTTACACATAAGGGGTAGTTACCTAGCAAGTCAGTTATTTTAAGTAAATTAATTAATAAGCGTGGTCCCCATTTGCTTTTGCTCTTTAGTTTTCACCAAAATGAAGGACATCATGTCCTTCTTACAAAGAAAAGACAAGGCAGACAGTGAGACAGAGCCAGATGGTTCAGGTGTGGAGAGAGCAAGAGAGAGCAGAGAGCCTGCAGAGAGAGAGCAGGAAGATTTCTCCATTGGAGAGACAGAGTGAAGCCATAGTAGAGTAGGAAAGTGAGACAGATGGAGAGACTGAGGCTGAGAGTGAGACACCAACAGAGGAGCCTCGTGCGTCCACAAGCAGTGGACCATCAGGTTTGTGATGTTGAATAAATCTGTGGTTTGTAAAGCAGTGCAATTAGTCAGTTTATATGGTGTATAGAAATGAGTCAGTTTGTGATTGAAATGAATTCTTATTTAACATGCTATTGGGCTTGTGATATAGATATCAGATGGATTTCAGAAGTTGCCTGATGGCAACGGTATATCTAAAATTACACAAATAGATACTTTAATTATACACTGCTCAAAAAATAAAGGGAACACTTAAACAACACAATGTAACTCCAAGTCAATCACACTTCTGTGAAATCAAACTGTCCACTTAGGAAGCAACACTGATTGACAATAAATTTCACATGCTGTTGTCTATTCCTTTTGCACAACAGGTGGAAATTATAGGCAATTAGCAAGACACCCCCAATAAAGGAGTGGTTCTGCAGGTGGTGACCACAGACCACTTCTCAGTTCCTATGCTTCCTGGCTGATGTTTTGGTCACTTTTGAATGCTGGCGGTGCTTTCACTCTAGTGGTAGCATGAGACGGAGTCTACAACCCACACAAGTGGCTCAGGTAGTGCAGCTCATCCAGGATGGCACATCAATGCGAGCTGTGGCAAGAAGGTTTGCTGTGTCTGTCAGCGTAGTGTCCAGAGCATGGAGGCGCTACCAGGAGACAGGCCAGTACATCAGGAGACGTGGAGGAGGCCGTAGGAGGGCAACAACCCAGCAGCTGGACCGCTACCTCCGCCTTTGTGCAAGGAGGAGCAGGAGGAGCACTGCCAGAGCCCTGCAAAATGACCTCCAGCAGGCCACAAATGTGCATGTGTCTGCTCAAAAGGTCAGAAACAGACTCCATGAGGGTGGTATGAGGGCCTGACGTCCACAGGTGGGGGTTGTGCTTACAGCCCAACACCGTGCAGGACGTTTGGCATTTGCCAGAGAACACCAAGATTGGCAAATTCGCCACTGGCGCCCTGTGCTCTTCACAGATGAAAGCAGGTTCACACTGAGCACGTGACAGAGTCTGAAGACGCCGTGGAGAACGTTCTGCTGCCTGCAACATCCTCCAGCATGACCGGTTTGGCGGTGGGTCAGTCATGGTGTGGGGTGGCATTTCTTTGGGGGGCCACACAGCCCTCCATGTGCTCGCCAGAGGTAGCCTGACTGCCATTAGGTACCGAGATGAGATCCTCAGACCCCTTGTGAGACCATATGCTGGTGCGGTTGGCCCTGGGTTCCTCCTAATGCAAGACAATGCTAGACCTCATGTGGCTGGAGTGTGTCAGCAGTTCCTGCAAGAGGAAGGCATTGATGCTATGGACTGGCCTGCCCGTTCCCCAGACCTGAATCCAATTGAGCACATCTGGGACATCATGTCTCGCTCCATCCACCAACGCCACGTTGCACCACAGACTGTCCAGGAGTTGGCGGATGCTTTAGTCCAGGTCTGGAAGGAGATCCCTCAGGAGACCATCCGCCACCTCATCAGGAGCATGCCCAGGCGTTGTAGGGAGGTCATACAGGCACGTGGAGGCCACAGACACTAGTGAGCCTCATTTTGACTTGTTTTAAGGACATTACATCAAAGTTGGATCAGCCTGTAGTGTGGTTTTCCACTTTAATTTTGAGTGTGATTCCAAATCCAGACATCCATGGGTTGATAAATTGGATTTCCATTGATTATTTTTGTGTGATTTTGTTGTCAGCACATTCAACTATGTAAAGAAAAAAGTAGTTAATAAGATTATTTCTTTCATTCTAGGATGTGTTGTTTAACCTGTTTAGGATAGGGGGCAGTATTTTCACAGCCGGATAAAAAACGTACCAAATTTAATCTGGTTATTACTGCTGCCCAGAAACTAGAATATGCATATAATATAATATAAATGGATAGAAAACACCCTAAAGTTTCTAAAACTGTTTGAATGGTGTCTGTGAGTATAACAGAACTCATATGGCAGGCCAAAACCTGAGAAGATTCTATATTTAGGAAGTGCCCTGTCTGACCATTTCTTGTCCTTCTATAGTCTCTTTATCGAAAATACAGGATCTCTGCTGTAACGTGACATTTTCTAAGGCTCCCATAGGCTCTCAGAAGGCGCCAGAACGTGGAATGATAACTCTGCAGTCCCTGGGTGAAAAACAGTAGGGGTTTTGGAAAGTGGTCATTCTGAGAACAATGACACTGGTGCGCGCATGCATGTGACGACTCCATTTTACTTCTTTCAGTGTTTTTACGGTCTCCCGAACGGTCTCCCGGTTGGAATATTATCGCTATTTTACGAGAAAAATCGCATAAAAATTGATTTTAAACAGCTTTTGACATGCTTCGAAGTACGGTAATGGAATATTTTGCATTTTTTTGTCACGATACGCACCGGCGCGTCGCCCTTCGGATAGTGTCTTGAACGCAAGAACAAAACGCAGCTATTTGGATATAACTATGGATTATTTGGAACCAAAACAACATTGGGTGTTGAAGTAGAAGTCCTGGGAGTGCATTCTGACGAAGAACAGCAAAGGTAATCCAATTTTTCTTATAGTAAAAATGAGTTTGGTGAGTGCCAAACTTGGTGGGTGTCAAAATAGCTAGCCATGATGGCTATCTACTCAGAATATTGCAAAATGTGCTTTCACCGAAAAGCTATTTTAAAATCGGACACCGCAATTGCATAAAGGAGTTCTGTGTCTATAATTCTTAAAATAATTGTTATGTTTTTTGTGAACGTTTGTCGTGAGTAATTTAGTAAATTCACTGGAAGTTTTCGGTGGGTATGCTAGTTCTGAACAAAACATGCTAATATAAAAAGCTAGTTTTTTATATAAATATGAACTTGATTGAACAAAACATGCATGTATTGTATAACATAATGTCCTAGGAGTGTCATCTGATGAAGATCATCAAAGGTTAGTGCTGCATTTAGCTGTGGTTTTGGTTTTTGTGACATTATATGCTAGCTTGAAAAATGGGTGTGTGATTATTTCTGGCTGGGTACTCTCCTGACATAATCTAATGTTTTGCTTTCGCTGTAAAGCCTTTTTGAAATCGGACAATGTGCTTAGATAAAGGAGAGTCTTGTCTTTAAAATGGTGTAAAATAGTCATATGTTTGAAAAATTGAAGTTTTAGGATTTTTTAGGTATTTGTAATTCGCGCCACGCTCTACCATTGGATATTGGTGAGGCGTTCCGCTAGCGGAACATCTAGATGTAAGTGTTCCCTTTATTTTTTGGAGCAGTATATATATTTTTCTTTGGCAGATATCAGCAAGTCTGGGGAGGAACCACCGGTGCAGACAATGATGAACATATACCCAAGAACTCTGATGGGGGACCGGAGGAGGAGCTTCAAGGCGGCCTGGTACCATGTCCACCCATGTCTTGAATATAAAAAAAATAAATCAGACTCTGTGTTTTGTTACACCTGCAGGCATTTTAGCCCTCCCAAAGTCTCAGAGACTGTATTTGATTCACAATTGGGTTTTAACAACTGGAAGAAGGCAACTTACAAAGAGGGGGGATTTGCAATTCATGCAAGGTCTGTGCGGCACAAACAAGCAATGATTACATGGAGAGACTATCAGAAAGCTGTAAAAAGTAATGCAACACTGGTAAATGCCCTAAACAAGGAACACAACAAACAGGTTCAAGAAAATCGGGACTATATTAAAACAATAGGAGAAGTACTACTACTTACAGCCACACTAAACATTGCACAAAGAGGACACGATGAGTCTGCAGAGTCAGATAATAAAGGGAACTTCATGGCAATCCTAGAAACAATAGCTAAGCATGACACAACTGTGGAAAAAAGGTTGACTTCCATTCATAATGCAAAATATACAAGCAAAGGGATTCAGAATGAGGTTCTGAGTTGTTTGGCAGACATGGTTCGAACAAAAATGATAGAAGAAGTGAAAGACAGTGAGGTCTTTAGCATAATGGCAGACGAAACAAAAGATGTAAAACAAAAGGAGCAGATATCTCTAGTACTCAGGTACTATTTCAGAGGAGCTGTCCATGAGAGCTTTCTCCACTTTGAATCGGCTGAACGACTAGATGCAGCAGGGCTTACTGACAAAATCATACACATATTACAAAGTTATGGTCTTGAATACAAAAACAACCTAGTAGGCCAAGCATATGACGGTGCTTCAGTTATGAGTGGCAAGCATTCAGGCGTCCAGGCACGCATTAAAGAACAAGCAAAGCATGCCTTTTACATCCACTGCAGTGCACACTGTCTAAACTTAGTTTTAGTGGATACAGTCAAAGCTGTCCCTGAGGTAGGACAGTTCTTCTCCTTACTAGAAAGACTTTACGTCTTCACATCTGGGTCATATGTGCATCAAAAATTGCTTAGCATACAAAAAGAGATGTACCCAGGTGCACCTAGAGAGCTTCAGAGACTAAGTGACACTCGCTGAGCATGTCGATATATTGCTTTACATACTATTATGGATAGATTACCTGCCATTAAGCGAGTCATGCAAGACATAGTCCAAGAACACAATGGTGACGGATCTGTTGAGGCACGAGGTCTACTTGCACAGATAGATTTACAATTCATTGTGTGCCTTGTTACACTACATAAAGTGTTTGGAGAAGCAACATTTATATCAGATATGCTAGTCTTCATCACTTGACCTGTCAAAGGCTGTTGATTTAGTTGAAGCCTTAGTTCAAACTTTGAATGACTACAGGGATGAGTCATTTTTTGATGACCTATGGAATGAAGTGTTGAACACAGCTGAGCAATTTGATACCGCAATACATCCCCCTGAAAAACGACCAAAAACACTAAGCTCTCAATTTAATGGAGAGTGTGTACTCAGTACCGTGGGTCAGAGGTCAGTTTCAGTACAAGAAAAAGGTTGTTTTCGTACAACCCTTTTCTACCCTGTTTTAGATCATATGAGCTTAACAGAAGGTTCCCTAGCAAAAACTGTGACATAATGAATAGCATCCAAACTCTAAACCCTACAAGTGATGTGTTTCTCAAAGACAAGTCCCTGTTTCCATTTGCTAGAACGTATGAATCAAATATTGAGGACTTGGGGCATGAACTACATCAGTTCAGAAGAATTTTAGAAAGGAAAATACAGAGTGGCATGCAGAGACCCTCCAGTGTAGTAGAGCTGGCATTATTCATTGAGCCTTATAAAGAAGTTTTCTTTGAGCTCTTTAAACTGTGCAAGATAGCTGTTTCAATCCCTGTTAGTAATGCTTCTTGTGAACTGAGTTTTTCTGCACTAAAGCTGGTGAAAACGTATCTCAGGTCCACAATGTTAGATGACAGATTAAGCAATTTAGGTGTATTAAGTATTGAGTCTTGATGAATTAGCTGATCTTTTTGCAAAAAACAAAAAAACCTAAGAATACAGTTGATGTGACCTGATACTGAATATGTAATGCAAATGAAAATTATAATGGGAATGCAAATAAATTGTTGAATGATTATGAACATGGTCTTTTGCCTGCTAATGCCTGCAATGCAGTGAAGAAAACGATATGACAACAATAACGTCTAATATAACTGGCCCCTCTAACAGTACAACTGGCCCCAGCTTGGCCCCCCCAGTTGAAATGGTCTAGAACCGCCATTGGGTCCATGGTCGCTGCAGCAGGGAGAGACAGTCACACAGGCACTAGCTGTCAGGCTCCCTCTTGACTCATTTGTGTCTTCATTATTTCATCAAAGAGTGTGCTTAAATTATCAGACAAGCTCAGCGCATATAGTTGATTTTATTAAAACACATTGGGTGTTTTTTTATATGGAAAAATACACGTTTTACATTTTGATTGGTCGAAAGAACAGACACTCTAGATTGCCCAACATTTTTGTTGTTGTTGCGGACAGCCCTACTCCCTAACTTGTAGGCTTACCAAGTACTAAAGGCTTGGCTTGACTATCTCGCAATATCATTAAACTTTTTGGTATTTTGTCTCTTTCCATTCATCAGATGACCGCTGCACAGTTTGGACATATTGATTTTATCTGTTAAAAAAAAATACATATAGTGCATTCAGAAAGTATTCAGACCCCTTGACTTTTTCCACATTTTGTTAAGTTACAGCCTTATTCTAAAATTGATTAAATAAAATGTTTTCCTCATCAATCTACACACAATACCCCATAATACCAAAGCAAAAACAGGTTTTTAGAAATGTTTGCACATTTATTAAAAATAAACTGAAATACCTTATTTACATAAGTAATCAGACCCTTTGCTATGAAACTTGAAATTGAGCTCAGGTGCATCCTGTTTCCATTGATCATCCTTGAGCTGTTTCTACAACTTGATTGGAGGCCACCTGTGGTAAATTCAATTGATTGGACATTACTTGGAAAGGCACACACCTGTCTATATAAAAGGTCCCACAGTTGACATTGCATGACCAAGAACCCCGATGGTCACTCTGACAGAGCTCCAGAGTTCCTCTGCGGAGATGGGAGAACCTTCCAGAAGGACAACCATCTCTGCAGCACTCCAACAATCAGACCTTTATGGTAGAGTGGCCAGACGGAAGCCACTCCTCAGTAAAAGGCACATGACAGCCCACTTGGAGTTTGCCAAAAGGCACCTAAAGGACTCTGACCATGAGAAACAACATTCTCTGGTCTGATGAAACCAAGATTGAACTCTTTGGCCTGAATGCCAAGCGTCATGTCTGGAGGAAACCTAGCACCATCACTACAGTGAATCATGGTGGTGGCAGCTTCAGGCTGTGGGGATGTTTTTCAGTGGCAGGGACTTGGACAAGATGAACGGTCAAAGTACAGAGATATCCTTAATGAAAACCTGCTCCAGAGCGCTCAGGACCTCAGACTGGGGCGCAGGTTCACCTTCCAACAGGACAACAGTCCTAAACACACAGCCAAGACAACGCAGGAGTGAGAGGATCTGCAGAGAAGTACTGAGTAAAGGGTCGGAATACTTATGTAAATGTGATATTTTTTAACATTTTTAATACATTTGCAAAAAAATCTGAAAACCTGTTTTTGCTTTGTCATTATGGGGTATTGTGTGTAGATTGATGAAGAAAAAAAAACAATTCAATCAATTTTAGAATAAGGCTGTAACATAACAAAATGTGGATAACGTAAAGGGGTCTGAATGCACTCTATATACACTACACAAAGATTTAAAAGGGTGGCACAATAAAGTCGGTAACTTATTTCCATTGTGGTTGTTATTATTTTTTTTTTTACATAACTAGGCCTACATACAATTAGGCTCCATAGATGGACAAATTACAGAGATGGAGACAAAAAAATGCTCAACCTCCAGATTAGTATGAGGGGGAGTTTAAGTATACCGGCAGGTAGCCTAGTGGTTAGAGCGTTGGGCCAGTAACTAAAAGGTTGCTGGATTGAATCCCCAAGCTGACAAGGTAAAAATCTGTCGCTCTGCCCATGGACAAGGCAGTTAACCCACTGTTCCCTGGTAGGCCGTTATTGTAAATACTAATTTGTTCTTAAGTGACTTGCCTAGTTAAATTTAAAGCAAAAAAAAATATTTTAAAAGTATAAATCTTACAAGCTTGCTTGGCTGGTCTGTAGCTAATTCTTCAGACGTTTGGGGCTGCTGGTGAACCATCATGTGAAGGCATAATCAAAGTGACACTGGACTAAGCACACTTGCTTAAGGGTGGTTTCCATCCAACTGGAGAAAGATTTTCATGCACATATTAAAAAAAATCTGCATAAAAACAATATATGCATTTCAGAGTTTCCTTTGACTGTGAAGGTTTTTTTTTAACCGAACATTTGAGAAATTTACCAGACATCTATTAAGATCTGACCTGGCACAGCCAGCACCATCAATCAACAAGGAATATTGGCCAGATGAGCCACATTTACATGTCCTTAAAAACAACCTTTAACAAATTACAAAAACATTATCCCTTGGGTTTTTATGTGTAGCATATACAAAACTTCATAGCCAATTTTTATTTAGTGGTTTTTAGGCTACTTTCTTAAAACAATAATTGTCCACCTCATGGTTTAGTTGTCTGAGATTTGATTACAAAATGAATCAGGGCTTTGCATGCATAGGCCAAAAGGCTTAGGTGTCCACTGTTTGAAAATATATATATAAATAAATAACAACACTGCATGCATTTCTTTCCCTTTTCCTTATTTTATTTGGCCCATCCACCACCCCCCCTCCTCCTCAGAAGACAAAAATAAACTTTGTTTTTACAGCTTTTTCTTTTATTGTTATTTGGTATTTTATTAGGATCCCCATTAGCTGTTGCAAAAGCAGCAGCTACTCTTCCTTGGGTTCACATGACATAATACAGAACATGAATAGACAAGAACAGCTCAAGGAGAGAACTACATACAAAAATGTTTAAAGGCACACGTAGCCTACATATCAATGCATACACAAACTATCTAGGTTAAATAGGGGAGAGGCGTTGTGCTGTGAGGAGTTGCTTTATTTATATTTTTTTTAAACCAGGTTTGCTGTTTATTTGAGCAACATGAGATGGAACGGAGTTCCATACAATAATGGCTCTATATAATACTGTATGCTTTCTTGAATTTGTTCTGGATTTGTGGACTGTGAAAAGACCCCTTGGTGGCATGTCTGGTGGGGTAAGTGTGTGTGTGTGTGTGTAAGTTGACTATGCAAACAAGTTGGAATTTTCAACACATTGTTTCTTATAAAAATAAGAACTGATGCAGTCAGTCTCTCCTCAACTGTTAGCCAAGAGAGACTGGCATGCAGAGTATTAATATTAGCCCTCTGATTACAATGAAGAGCAAGACGTGCCGCTCTGTTCTGGGCACGCTGCAGCTTAATTAGGTATTTCCTTGCAGCACTGGACCACGACTGGACAATAATCAAGATTAGACAAAACTAGAGCCTGCAGAACTTGCTTTTTGGAGTGTGGTGTCAAAAAAGCAGAGCATCTCTTTATTACGGACAGACCTCTCCCCATCTTTACAACCATTGCATCTGTATGTTTTGACCATAACAGTTTACAATCTAAGGTAACGCCAAGTAATTTAGTCTCCTCAACTTGTTCAACAGCCACACCATTCATTACCAGAATCAGCGGAAGTCTAGAACTTAGGGAACGATATGTACCAAATACAATACTCTTAGTTTTAGAGATGTTCAGGACCAGTTTATTACTGGCTATAACACCTAAGTTTTTTTCAACAACAGCTTATGGTAAATAACATCAAGGGCTGCACTGAAATCTAACAGTACATCTCCCACAATCTTCTTATTATCAATGTCTTTCAACCAATCATCAGTAATTTGTGTCAGTGCAGTACATGAACCTTCTCCATAAGCATGCTGAAAGTCTTGTTAATTCGTTTACAGAGAAATAGCATAGTATTTGGTCAAACAATGTTTTCCAACAGTTGATAGGTCTGCTGTTAGAACCAGTAAAGACCGCTTTACTACACTTGGGTAGCGGACTTACATTGGCCTCCCTCCAGGACTGAGGACAAAGACTTTCTTCTAGGCTCAGATTGAAAATATGACAGATAGGAGTGGCAATAGAGTCAGCTACCGTCATCAGTAGCTTTCCTTCTAAGTTGTCAATGCCAGGAGGTTTGCCATTATTGATCGATAACAATAATTTTTCCAACTCTACACACTAACTTTACAAAATTCAAACATGCAATGCTTTTCTTTCATTATTAGTTTTTTTTATGCATACATACGATGGCTCACTGTTTGTAGTTGGTATTTCCTGCATAAGTTTGCCCACTTTAAGTAATCATTAAAATAATTGGCAGCATCAAATGGTTTTGTGATGAATAAGCCATCTGACTCGATGAATTTGTCTTTCCGCCCATAATTTCATTTAAAGTTCTCCCAAATTTTTCTTGGCTTCATAATACAGTTTCTACTCATTTCTTTTTTAGTTTAGTCACATCATTTCTCAATTTGCAGTAAGTCAGATGTGCTGCCAGACTTACTAGACACTCCTTTTCTCCCATCTATTTCAACCATACAGTTTTTCAATTCCTCATCAATCCATGGAGCCTTAATAGTTCTAACAGTCTGTTTCTTAACAGGTGCATGTTAATCAATAATTGGAAGAAGCAATTTCATAAAATGATCAAGTGCAGTGTCTGGATGCTCCTCAATAATCACATCAGACCAACAAATATTTTTTAACATGATCCACATAAGAGTCACAGCAAAATCTTTTGTATGATCTTTTATACACTATTTTAGGCCCAGCTGTTGGAACTTTGGCTTTCCTGGATATAGCCAATATATTGTGATCACTGCATCCAATGGGTACGGCTATAGCTTTAGAACAAAGTTCTACAATATTAGTAAAAATGTGATCAATACATGTGGATGATCTTGATCCTGTAGTGTTTGTAAATACCCTCGTAGGTTGATTAAAAACCTGAACATGATTATAGGCACTGGTTACAGTAAGACGCTTCCTCTTGAGAGGACAGCTTGATGAAAACCAGAAAGTAGACCTCTCTGTTTACATCACATACATTATTTAGATACTGACTGTTCGCACTTGGTAGCCTATAACAACACCCTAAAAGAAAAGTCTTTAGATGTGCCAAGTGAACCTGCAACCACAACACTTCAATAACACTTGACATAAGATCTTCTCTGAGCATTACAGGGATTTGGCTCTGAATATATACATCAACACCTCCCCCATAAGGCCAGCGCCAGTGGTTAGAGCGTTGAACTAGTAACTGAAAGGTTGCAAGTTCGAATCCCCGAGCTAACAAGGTACAAATCTGTCGTTCTGCCCCTGAACAAGGCACTGTTCCTAGACCATCATTGAAAATAACAATGTGTTCTTAACTGACTTGCCTGGTTAAATAAAAGGTTACAAAAAATAAGCATTTCTACCTTTTCTACAGATGTTAAATCCTTGTATTGCTACTGCTGTATCAAATGAATTATCTAAGTGAGTCTCAGAAATGGCTAATATATGAATGTTATCTGATGTTAGCAAGTTATTGATTTAATGAACCTCATTTCTAAAGGCAACATATATTCATATGGGCTATTTTCAGCCCATTCCTGGGTAGCTTATCAGAGATAGACATAATACTGAAAAGAGTAAACAAAGCAAGAGAAAAACATATACATTTAGCAGTCCATTAATCAATTGCGCTGCGCTGCAGAGTTGAAGACATGAACCCATAGGCTTGGCTCTCTCATCCCTTTCAGGCTTATGGGAGGGAGGGTGGACAATGAGCCTGTCATAGAGGATGAAAGCAATGTCCCCACGTGCTATGGCAGCTTTCATGGCTGGGATCAGTTCTTTTCTCTTCTGGCGCACAACTTCAGGATACAGTGCCTTGCAAAAGTATTCATCCTCCTTGGCGTTTTTACTATTTTGTTGCATTACAACCTGTAATAAACATGATTTTTAATTGTATTTCATGTAATGGACATACACAAAATAGTCCAAAAATGGTGAAGTGAAATGAAAAAAATTACTTGTTTCAAAAAATAAAAAAAATGGAAAAGTGGTGCATGCATCTGTATTCACTCCCTTTGCTATGAAGCCCCTAAATAAGATATGGTGCAACCAATTACCTTCAGAAGTCACATAATTAGTTAAATAAAGTTCACCTGTGTGCAATCTAAGTGTCACATGATCTCAGTATATATACACAGCTGTTCTGAAAGGCCCCAGAGTCTGCAACACCACTAAGCAAGGGGAACCACCAAGCAAGCGGCACCATGAAGACCAAGGGGCTCTCCAAACAGGTCAGGTCAGTTGTGGGGAAGTACAGATCAGGGTTGGGTTATAAAAAAATATCCGAAACGTTGAACATCCCACAGAGCACCAGTAAATCCATTATTAAAAAATGGAAACAATATGGCACCACAACAAACCTGCCAAGAGAGGGCCGTCCACCAAAACTCACGGACCAGGCAAAGGGGGCAATAATCAGAGAGGCAGCAAAGAGACAAAAGATAACCCTGAAGGAGCTGCAAAGCTCCACAGTGGAGATTGGAGTATCGGTCCATAGGACACTCCACAGAGCTGGGCTTACGGAAGAGTGGCCAGAAAAAAGCCATTGCTTAAAAAAAATAAGAAAACACGTTTGGTGTTCGCCAAAAGGCATGAGGGAGACTCCCCAAACATATGGAAGAAGGTACTCTGGTCAGATGAGACTAAAATGTAGCTTTTTGGCCATCAAGGAAAATGCTACGTCTGGCGCAAACCCAACACCTCTCATCACCCCGAGAAACCATCCCCACATTGAAGCACGGTGGTGGCAGCATCATGCTGTGGGGATGTTTTTCCATCGGCAGGGACTGGGGAACTGGTGAGAATTGAAGGAATGATGGATGGCGCTAAATACAGGGAAATTCTTGAGGGAAACCAATGTCAGTCTTCCAGAGATTTGAGACTGGGACGGAGGTTCACCTTCCAGCATGACAATGACCCTAAGCATACTGCTAAAGCAACACTTGAGTGGTTTAAGGGGAAACATTTAAATGTCTTGGAATGGCCTAGTCAAAGCCCAGAACTCAATCCAATTGAGAATCTGTGGTATGACTTAAAGATTGCTGTACACCATCGGAACCCATCCAACTTGGAGAAGTTTTGCTTTGAAAAATGGGCAAAAATCAAAAAGGTGGCTCTACAAAGTACTGACTTTGGGGTGGGTGAATAGTTATGCAAGCTCAAGTTCAGTTTTTTTGTCTTTTTTGTTTATTTCACAACAAATATTTAGCATCTTCAAAGTGGTAGGCATGTTGTGTACATCAAATGATTGTGTAAATCAATTTTAATTCCAGGTTGAAAGGCAATAAAATAGGAAAAACGCCAAGGGGGGTGAATACTTTTGCAAGCCACGTAGTCCTCGATGAGGAAGATATATGTTCCTCTCAAGTTCTTGACTCTTTCCAGAACAGCTACCTTGTCCTTGAACCTCAGGAACATGACCACTATCGGCCTCGGCCTGTCACCTGGACTGGGGGTGGGTATTCCAGTCCTGTGGGCGCGCTCCACCTCAATCTTCCTGTGGTCCGTCAGAGATCACTTCCCTCACTTTGTCCTCAGACTCTGTTCAGGTCTCATGTGGAGATTCTGAAATTCCGTCCACAACCATGTTGTTCCGCCTTTATTGTCCCTTGATTTATCCGTCATTGTTATCATGGATTCACACACAGAACTGATGTCCTCTCTCAATGACTTACAGATTGCTATCAACTTACCGTTCTCCTGTTTCAACTCATCGAGCTGACCCTGGGAAAGCTGCAAACTGTTCTTCAAGTCCTGGACCTCTCTGGTTTGGTTGTTCATTCTTTTAATTAGTTGAATCCACCAGTATTTGGACAAAACACATTAAGCTATTTTCTTGTTGTAGCAACTGCTTGAAGAACTCTTTTGTTTGTTTAGAAGATCCTTCACGTGTGATAGACACCACTGTCCACAACAGTACTCCTGCCGGCTTTATCTTTGTCATGGTAGCAAGCAACGTAGGTTACGATCTTACTCTTCACAGTTCCAGACAGGAAAGGTCACAGGGAAGATTGTTGTTTTCAAAGAGCAGGGATCTAGACAGCCACAAACCTGGGACAATCTGCGGCCCCAGCCACAATGGCTAACCGCGTTGCAGGCTGCGTTCAAGCCCTCAAGAAAACCCAGCTAGCTTGATATGCAGCTAGCAATGCCAAATGGCTCCTCAGGCCCATCCTTGGTCGACAGGATCACTGGACAGAGACTAGCAGTCCCAGCAACTGATGCCAACTGCGTTGAGGGATCCAAACTAAAAAGTTAGCTAGCTACTAAGAACTTTCCAATACACTTTCAAAACAACAAAACTGAGCTCTTCCTTGTTCAGCGTTCAAAAGGAAGTGACGTGTTACAACATGTTATATGTACATTCTACACACATTTGACATACATGGCCTTTATTTTTTACAGTACATAGCAAGAATAAAGTAATTTGATATATATTACATCTAGGTAGATAACACGATGTATAATGTGTAGCTTTTCAGTCAGAACTATTAAAGAACATGAGCTTTTAAAAAAACACACCCCTCAGCTACTCTCAGTCCATCCCACCTATCTCCGTAAACCACCGTCTTAGGATTTCCATGTGCCATATTTTAACTGAACCTGTCTAATCGCATAGTATCTACAGATTTTAAGTTAGTCAATAAATCAACATTGTAAAAATATTTAACTATGGTATTCCAAATCTCCCAACAGTGCTATTTGTAGAGTTAATTTTAGATAAATGTGATTTTTCAGCCATTCCTGAACCTGTGACCAGAAACAAGCTACACAGCGGCTAATGATTGTCTCTTCGTAGCAAAATCTGCAGAGCTGAGATGGTTGTATGCCCCATATACTGTACATAACATTTGGTTTGTGACAAGGCTTTATATCATTTAAATTTAAAAACTTTTGAATCAAACATTGTTTTGCATATCATGTGCCACTGTGTTCACAACGTTGCCATCAGCAAACTGCCCACACACCGCCATACACATGGTTTGCGGTTGGTAGGCCGGTTGGATGTACTGCCAAATTCTCTAAAACTATGTTGGAGGCGGTTTATGGTAGAAACATTAACATTCAATTATCTGGCGACAGCTCTGGTGGACATTCCTGCAGTCAACATGCTAATTGCACGCTCCTTCAAAACTTGAGACATCTGTGGCATTGTGTTGTGTGACAAAACTGCAAATCTGAGACTTTTATTGTCCCCAGCACAAGGTACACCTGTGTAATGATCATGCTGTTTAATCAGCTTCTTGATATGCCACACCTGTCCGGTGGATGGATGGATTATCTTGACAAATGAGAAATGCTCACGAACTAATTGGAGAAAAATAAGCTTTTTGTGTGTATGAAACATTTCTGGGATATTTTATTTCAGCTCATGAAACATGGGATCAACACTTTACATGTTAAGTTTATATTTTTGTTCAATATAATTACTGACTAATTGCTTACACTGAATTGTAGATGGTTGATTGTAAATTGCACAATGTCTTGTAAATAAATCTCTACAGCCAGCCTAATTGTACAAGGGGAGTTGACAATCACAATGAGTTCGCAAAAGGTTCACAAGTTGAGCCATTTCTCATGTTTCTCACATTGCATTACATGACACTGTCCGTTTTTCAAGATATACTCATGGAACATATGAACTGCACTACACAGTTGGTATCAAAACATTGGAGAGCGCTGCAACTTGAGAGAGTGAATGCTGTTAAGACTGCTGATCTCTTTCGACCTACCTACTTATATATATTTATTGTACACTGCTTTCCCGTATTTATTAAATTGATATTGCACTGTTTAGGAAGAGCTTGCAAGTAAGCATTTCACTGTACCGTTTACATCCACTGCATATATCCTGTGCACGTAACAAACTTTGATTTGTATCCATCAGATACTCAGCTCAAAGGGAGCTGTATTTTTCATTACCTTGATTTAACCTCGTTATAAATCTTTAATAAAACAGAGCTATTCAAATAAAAAAAATGGATATGAAAGTACAACAAACTGAACTCCAAACTGGAGTTTCAGCTGAGCTGTCATCTCTAAATGTATTTGTTTTAATTCTCAAAATCCAATGAACTTTAGGGAACTCAAGAGGGGACATAGAAGTGACAGGGTCCAGTAAAAATAGCATGTTGTGCTTAGAAGAGATTACAGAAGTGTTGTCTGTATAATCTTCAGTTAGAAGGCTCTGCTGATCATTATCTATTGTAAGAGTTTGCAGGAGTCTGTTATTTATGCAAGAGCCTGTTTGATGACATATTGAAGAGTGACAATGAATATTATTTTTCCTTAAAAAGCCTAGGATAACATTGTGTCCTTAAAGCTGTACATACTGTATATTTTCATAACTAATTAACATTATTTTGTTTGTCCTGTTTCATTATCTTCTGAGAATGTAGGCTAAATTTAGTTCCACAGTAATACTTCCATTAATTCATAAACTTCCATCAATTCAATTCAAGCTGTTCGTTACGTCAGAGCCATATATAAAGGATTTTCCAAACTTTTGTGAGAGCCTTTTGGAAAAACCTACACATTATTCTTAATGGTAATTTACCAGGAAAATAAGCACATTTTCTATGGGCTTCAAAAACAGACATTAGCTAGGTTTCTATCCAATTGGCGACAGATTTTCACACAAATATTCTTCAATCTGCATAACATAATGCACATTTTCCCACCAGAGATGTGTTTCCATCAAATTAACAAGGCTGTGCGTGATGACATGGCACACAGAAAAATAACGTTTGTGGTTAAATTCCCGTAGTGTAGGCAATATCACCTCCGCCATGCTGACCCTCAACATAGGGGCCCCACAGGGATGTGTGCTTAGTCCCCTCCTGTACTCACCCACGACTGCAACACCATCATCAAGATTGCTGATGACACAATGGTAGGCCTGATCCCCGGCGACGATGAGAAGGCCTAAAGGGAGGTCAGTGACCTGGCAGTGTGGTGCCAGGACAACAACCTCTCCCTCAACGTCAGTAAGACCATGGTGCTGACCGTCCTAATTTTCCCACCAGAGATGTGTTTCCATCAAATTCAGTTGTGGATAAAAGTCAGTGCTTGATGACATACAGTAGTGCACAAATAACTTTTACGGTTAAATGTACAGAATAAAAAAATACAAGTTAAATGGGTTTCCAACACATTTTCAACTCCCCTGATGGTTATCACAACTTATATAGCAAATGTGCCCATTCTGGTCTTGGCATGTGCTGGGCTCTCGAGTGGCTCCTCCAGCATCTCAGTGCTAGAGGCGTCACTACAGACAGCTGGTTCGAATCCAGGCTGTATCACAACCGGCCGTGATTGGGAGTCGCATAGGGCGGCACACAATTGGCTCAGGGTCGCCCAGGTTTGGCCTATGTAGGCCGTCTTTTTAAATAAAAATGTGTTCTAAACTGACTTGCCTAGTTAAAAAGGTACATATAAATAAAAAAATGTAATATGTGCACTCTAGCCCACAGCTCACAGGGTAGGCTACCTACATGAGATTAATATGGACAAAAGATAAATATTTTTATTTGCCAAACAGCTGCCAAGCATCGATTATTGTAACCAGAATAAGACACTCGATATTTATTGGAAAGTTGCATCATGTTCATTACCATGCACTTTCACCACCCTGTGAAGTTCCTAACTTATTTAATATGTAGCCTAAAACTGCATGCTTTCACCGAGTCATAGTGGGAGGACCACACACCATAGCACCACGTGACTCCAAGTTTAAGTCAATGTGATGGTTATTATATCAATATTTGAGCATAAAAGGCATTTCCACTGCCATTTCTCGCATACTTAATTTTACCTAAACTAAAAGACACCACCTTGTCTAGCGTATTTTGTTTTGTCATCATTTGGAAAGTTTACAGCTGAATTAGCTGTTTCCATCAGGCCTTAACTTGCATGAAAAAAGTTGGAGGTAAATCATAAAACTGCAATACCTCTGAAATTACAGCCTGTTACAGAAAGCACATTGAGAAAAGAGATTTGATTGAGACAAATGTCATAAGCTGCCCAGGATATCAACATGACATTAGAAAGTAATTAAAAGTACTGTATATGTTGTTTATTCAATAGGAACCACGCCTAATTATCCTCAAAATGAAATGGAAAGGTTGGCCACTTTTCAAGCAACTAGATGGCTGATTGTCCAACTTCAGAGACTAAAATATGTACCGCATTAGTGAAACCTGCAAAAAGACAGATTTGAGCACCCTTTTACAACACTAGTGATAGTGAATGTGTATTCAGAGGGTTATGCTTTAACTACGCAGACCACTCTGAACAGTACTCAAGCAGTAGCAGACTCACATGTCATCTGACTTGTCTAGCAATTCCTAGAATTCCATTGTTTACGCCATGTTAAATGTATTTTCTGGTTCTGTAAAGACTAAAGCGCTTTCTTCCCTCTGTATTTACCGATTACTTTCCACTACAGATGCGCTTCATCTCAAAGTCCCTCAAAAACAAAGGCAATCACAGGTTGTTTTTCTGAGTGAAGCAATGTCATTTCTGCTCATCTCTTCCATCTGCTCGGACATGCTGGAACCGTATGCTCTGCTCTCAAGCGGTGGCTTCAGTGTTTATTATGTCCAGTTGGTGCGGTTTATCCTTTAGGCAAGGGGAGGTTTCCAACACATATGGTGTAAACCAGAGAGGAATTGTGATATCCTCTGCAAAGCCATCAAACAAGCAAAAGGACATTTCCTATTTGACCTAAATAGTTTGTGTATGCATTGATATGTAGGCTACGTGTGCCTTTAAAAATAAATGTATGTAGTTCTGTCCTTGAGCTGTTATTGTCTATTAATGTTCTGTATTATGTCATGTTTCATGTTTTGATTGGACCCCAGGAAGTGTAGCTGCTGCTTTTGCAACAGCTAATGGGGATCTGAATAAAATACCAAAAATAGGAACAAGATGGAATTCTCAGAGCATGTGCAGAACAGCCACATTCATGTTCAACCTCTCCTTGTCCCAGTCTGTCATCCCCACAAGCTGACCAATATCATTCATGTCCAAAAGAACACTAAGGCTACCTGCCACAATGACTACCGCCCTATAGCACTCACATCTGTAATCATGAAGTGCTTTGAAAGGCTTGTAATGGCACAGATCAAATCCATCATCCCAGACCCAATCCAATTTGCATACTGCCCCAACAGATTCATAGACGATGCAATCTCAAGTGCACTCCACACTGCCCTCACACACCTACAGTGAGCTCCAAAAGTATTGGGTAAGTAACACATTTGTTGTTTTGGCTCTGTATTTCAGCATTTTGGATTTGAAACTATACACTGACTATGAGGTTAAAGTGCAAATTGCGAGCTTTAATTTGAGGGTATTTTTAAAAATCCATACCGGGTGAACCATTTAGAAATTACAGCACTTTTTGTCCATAGTCCCCCCATTTAAGGGGACCAAAAGAGTTGACTTCTGTGCGCGCATTAAAAAAAAATGGAACACATTCATAGCACACAATGAATACATCAAGCTTGTGATTCTACAAATTTGTTGGATGCATTTGCTGTTTGTTTTGGTTGCGTTTGATTTTTTTGTGCCCAATAAAAATGTATGGTAAATTATGTAGTCATTTTAGAGTCACTTTTAATGTAAATAAAAATGTTTCTCAACACTTCTACATTAACGTGGATGGTAACATGATTACAGATAATCCTGAATTAATCTGGAATAGCGATGAGTGAGAAAGTTAGACGGACAAATATTATACATCCAAGACATGCTAACCTCACCATTATAATAGCAGGGGAGGTTCACATTTTTTGGGGGTATGATATGCCTCTAACTTTGACTCATTATTATTCACGATTCATTCAGGATTATCCATAGGCATGGTAGCATCCACATTAAAACATCTGAAACACAACCAAAACAGAAAATGCATCAAACAAATTTGTAGTAACAAGCTTGATGTAATCAAATAAAATGTTATTGGTCACATGTACTGAATACAACAAGTGTAGATTTTACAGTGAAACGCTTACAGGCACATTACCAACAGTGCAGAGTTTAAAAAAAAAACACTAATATTTGCTAAGTAAAAAAGTAAATGGTAACAAAAATAATAACGAGGCTATATACAAGGAGTAGAAAGCCAGTATGAGTTTTTTTATTTTATACTTTTTAGGGATTAGATCAACTTTAATATTGCAGATACATTGATTGAAGCCACAATCTAATTGTCTGCATTATTTCCAATCCCCCATACATACACTTGAAGTCAGACGTTTACACACACTTTAGCCAAATACATTTAAACTCAGTTTCACAATTCCTGACATTTAATCCTAGTAAAAATTCCCCGTTTTAGGTCAGTAAGGATCACAGCTTTATTTTAAGAATGTGAAATGTCAGAATAATAGTAGAGAGAATGATTTACTTCTACTAAGTCCTGCTAACAAAAGGGTTCATAATACATCTGTGAGAATATCCAACCGGCTATTATATAATTCTAAATGAATAATATACTGCTCAAAAAAATAAAGGGAACACTTAAATAACACAACCTAGATCTGAATGAAATAAATAATCTTATTAAATACTTTCTTTACATAGTTGAATGTGCTGACAACAAAATCACAAAAATAAATCAATGGAAATCCAATTTATCAACCCAAGGAGGTCTGGATTTGGAGTCATAGTCAAAATTAAAGTGGAAAACCACACTACAGGCTGATCCAACTTTGATGTAATGTCCTTAAAACAAGTCAAAATGAGGCTCAGTAGTGTGTGTGGCCTCCACGTGCCTGTATGACCTCCCTACAACGCCTGGACATGCTCCTGATGAGGTGGCGGATGGTCTCCTGAGGGATCTCTTCCCAGACCTGGACTAAAGCATCTGCCAACTCCTGGACAGTCTGTGGTGCAACGTGGCGTTGGTGGATGGAGCGAGACATGATGTCCCAGATGTGCTCAATTGGATTCAGGTCTGGGGAACGGGCGGGCCAGTCCATAGCATCAATGCCTTCCTCTTGCAGGAACTGCTGACACACTCCAGCCACATGAGGTCTAGCATTGTCTTGCATTAGGAGGAACCCAGGGCCAACCGCACCAGCATATGGTCTCACAAGGGGTCTGAGGATCTCATCTCTGTACCTAATGGCAGTCAGGCTACCTCTGGCGAGCACATGGAGGGTTGTGCAGCCCCCCAAAGAAATGCCACCCCACACCATGACTGACCCACCGCCAAACCGGTCATGCTGGAGGATGTTGCAGGCAGCAGAACGTTCTCCACGGCGTCTCCAGACTGTCACGTGCTCAGTGTGAACCTGCTTTCATCTGTGAAGAGCACAGGGCGCCAGTGGCAAATTTGCCAATCTTGGTGTTCTCTGGCAAATGCCAAACGTCCTGCACGGTGTTGGGCTGTAAGCACAACCCCCACCTGTGGACGTCGGGCCCTCATACCACCCTCATGGAGTCTGTTTCTGACCTTTTGAGCAGACACATGCACATTTGTGGCCTGCTGGAGGTCATTTTGCAGGGCTCTGGCAGTGCTTCTCCTGCTCCTCCTTGCACAAAGGCGGAGGTAGCGGTCCTGCTGCTGGGTTGTTGGCCTCCTACGGCCTCCTCCACGTCTCCTGATGTACTGGCCTGTCTCCTGGTAGCGCCTCCATGCTCTGGACACTACACTGACAGACACAGCAAACCTTCTTGCCACAGCTCGCATTGATGTGCCATCCTGGATGAGCTGCACTACCTGAGCCACTTGTGTGGGTTGTAGACTCCGTCTCATGCTACCACTAGAGTGAAAGCACCGCCAGCATTCAAAAGTGACCAAAACATCAGCCAGGAAGCATTGGAACTGAGAAGTGGTCTGTGGTCCCCACCTGCAGAACCACTCCTTTATTGGGGGTGTCTTGCTAATTGCCTATAATTTCCACCTGTTGTCTATTTCATTTGCACAACAGCATGTGAAATGTATTGTCAATCAGTGTTGCTTCCTAAGTGGACAGTTTGATTTCACAGAAGTGTGATTGACTTGGAGTTACATTGTTGTTTAAGTGTTCCCTTTATTTTTTTGAGCAGTGTATATCACTTTGTAAAAAAAGAAAGATTTCATTTTCAAATAACGTAAAATGAGCAAGAAAAAAAAAGCCATTCTTGAACATGTGGTGAGACATTGTAGGTTTTTGGTATTCACAAATTAGTAACAATCATCTCATGGGTCTCCCAGTTGAGGGTGGCATGGGTATTAAACCAGCATCTGTAGCAACACAACTTGCATGGCTATGCAGCATCTTAGACAGTTGCGCCACTCAGGCGCTGTTTAACGTGACCGCTCGGGATTGGCCTACTGTACTAAAGTAAGAGAAAAATAATCATAAAATAAAAACCCTAGTGTAACAACAGTTTTAGTAAGTAATACTGATGTCGTGCACAATTATCTGTTTCTATTTAGAAATATGTCACCCATTCATTGTCAGTTAGACACAGTAGGACCCAGAAGCATAATCAGTGCTCTAACTCCTCCTTGTGCTGGTCTGGAGCAATGAAGTGGTGACGTAGGATACTGTACTAAACGACAAATTACCTCAAAATCCCGCAGCATAATCGCAAAACTTAGTAAAGCAACACAAAACAATTAGCCAAGCAAGGGAAGTTGGCAATGTAAACCCCTATGCCCTTGTTTGTGATCGAGTTTGTGAGTGTACCATTCTGAAACACCTCATAATTCAATTTGTGATGATTTTACATCCACTAATAAGTCAGAGAAAACTAAAAACGACCATCTATATGAAGAAGTCAACATACAAGTAAAAATGAACGTAAATAAGTTAGAAATTGTGCTACTAATGCACGACAGCACGGACATGTTTCTTAGAAGTAATGATGTTTTTGGTTAGCTTTTGGAAACTTTAGCTAGCGCATATAACTTTCCCTGACATTACACTTACACATTGTAATTTTCGATTTACCTGATATCGTCGGATGGCTAGCATTCGATGTCTGCGGATGCGTTGTCTTCTAGCTAAGATATCAAATGCAATCTTTGACTGTAGCACATATAAAGCACACAACAGCTACCGGTGGTTCCATGATGACTGAAAACAGTGGGCCGAACGAGTGACACATTTCCGTACTTCATCTTTTATATCATGGCGGTCCGCAAACAAACTTTTCAAGCACATGCCGCAACCTACTGTGCTGGAATGTATGATCAATCATGAATTGTACTACCATGAAAATACAGTTCCAAACCAAATACATCCCTAACTACTTCTTCCCCCTCCCCCATTAAACTTTATATCATGCTGAAACACTGCACCCTTACAGGCTGACCACAAAATAAAATGTAGAAATCTGTTATTCAATAATTGCACCCACACTACATGCGCGCCGGGTGTCTTCGTTGACAAGGGCTAAAATAGAAATCAGTTCTATTTCTGACGCAGATCGCGCTGCAAGTCCTGCCTCTCCTCATTGGTTAAGTAGAAGCAGGTACTCGCATGGTTATACCCACATGGGTGACTGAAAGACAAACGAGGTCAGTGGCGGTAATGCACCTAATTTATGAAGAGATGACTAGAAAGGATTCGGTTGACCGTTTTATGTGTGGATTAATTGGCGGAGTAGAGGACCTTGTGCATTATTCCAGCTAGCAAATTGCCATAAATGTTTAATGCGTTTCAACCTGTTCCCAAGTTAATAGAATCGTTTCAGAGTTTGTTTTGATATTTTAACCTGCGTGTTGTGATCGCGTTTGGTGTGGGAGGACAAAATACATTTATGCACGATGGCGCACAGGCGCAGCCGGTTTGGGTTCCATGTCAGGATTGTTCAGCATGTCAAACATTTCAACAGTAACATTTGTTACCCCCAATAGCTCTTCAGCCATCTCCACAATAACCTTCAACCTGGCATTTGTTTGCCACAACCCGCATTGTATTGATAACCTTACCAATAAAAGCTATGAAGTCAACTTTATTCATTATCAAAGTGTCCTTTGATACCGCACATTCATGAGCACAACACTTGTGAACAGGCCTCAAAATCATACCAGGACCAGCCTCTCTCTGTACCTGGCATCCAAATGCTGCACTGTGTTCTACCCCCAATTACAGCACTTAACCTTCACACTGCTTCCACATTTACCGTAATCATGTGCCTCTCCACACATCTTTTCTTTACACCGAGCAGCTACATTTGGCATTTAAAACCCCGCAGTGCAGATAGGACAAACGTTTCCTGACAAGATGTTCTCAAACCTCAGCATCACTGATAAGCTTTCCCTTCTTTGACTCTCCTACTTAAACTTTTGGCCTCAATCACTCTGCCTCCCTTCACATTTTCTTTAACATCATCTGTGGACCCCAGTGATGACTTCCCTCAATCTAGCATAAGAACCAGGGACATAGATTTGAATCATCTTTCCATTAAGCCTTTACATTTTCAGAATCTTCTCTTGCTGAGCCAGTCAACACACAACATTAACAATCTACCATTTCCAATGAACCGAGCTAACTTCACCTACCTCTTACTCTACGGCATTAGTTAGTCAGATAGGGTGTAAGTGATGCCCTGTGGTCTCAAACACTATCACCACTTTCCACTCCAACACAATTACTTCCAACCTTGGCCCTCTTTATGATTTATTTTCTAGACGCTCCACTGCATCATGATCTTCCTTCTTATGCCTTTCCACTACCGACCATTCCGGACCTTGACCCTCATCCTCAAGCTCCATAACATCAGAACTGACACCCATATTGTTGGAACTCCAGCACAGCTGTCGCTTCACCAACTTCCTCAAATTCCTCCATTTCGTTCGCACTACTCGCCTCCATTTCCGACCCATTCGTTACTTTTGCTACAGCTGCCTCATTGGCCGAGAGGACCAGTTTCCAGTCACTTCTGAACGCGTCGAAGTTTCAACAAAAACATCAACACACAAACTCTTTGCTTCAAATAAATTAAAAAAATAATAATAATCAGTATCAACACAAACGGTATCCCCCTCTGTGCGACCATGATACGTCATCAGAAGAGTCTTTTACATGTTTGGCATGCAGCCAGAGAAACTGAAAAAAGTTCATCCCGAATAGAGGCAGCAAACAATGTACCAGGCCAGCAATGATTTTTTAGGACTACCAAGACATTTTTTGATGAATTATATTAATTATTGTCATGACTCTGAGGATCCAAAGATCAGGTTTACAACGGATCTGACTTCCATCAGACCCCTCTCACCCGCAGAGGAAGGATTGATGTGGGGGTTTTATGACACCTCACACCAATCATAAATTGTATGCAGCAGAGGACTCTTTTTGCTGTTCAGTAGTGGTGATTGGAATCTCTTGGTTACAGATGTTTTGCCACCCAAAATCTCTAACATCCCAAAGTGAACACTGGGACAATATTAACATCCGAATGTGGGGAATGATGAGATGGAATATGAGAAATTAATGCCAATTTTGTGATATCACTTTTATACCATTTTTAATGACACAATCTTTTTTTTAACTTTCACACTGTATGTCAGGTTTACATCCTTTATGTTGTGTAGGAAATAAAGGATGAAGAGAATATTTTTTGTTAACCTTTCTCTAGGGGAGGTGGGACGAAATCGTCCCACACTATTCAACAGCCAGTGACAAATCAGAGCGCCAAATTAAAACCACAAAATGTCATAATTCAAAGTTCTCAAACATAGGACTATTTCACACCATTTTATAGATACACTTCTCCTGAATCGAACCATGTTGTCCGATTTCCAAAAGGCTTTACAGCAAAAGCAAAACAGATGAGAGTACATAGACACAAATAATCAGACATTTTCCAAGCAAGCATATATGTCACATAAACCCAAACCACAGCTAAATGCAGCACTAACCTTTGATGATCTTCATCAGATGACACTCCTAGGACATTATGTTATACAATACATGCATGTTTTCTTCAATCAAGTTCATATTTATATCAAAAAACAGCTTTTTATATTAGCGTGTGATGTTCAGAACTAGCATACCCACCGAAAACTTCCGGTGAATTTACTAAATTACTCACGATAAACGTTGACAAAATACATAATTATTTTAAGAATTATAGATACAGAACTCCTTTATGCAATCGCTATGTCCGATTTTAAAATAGCTTTTCGGCGAAAGCACATTTTGCAATATTCTGAGAACATAGCTCGGCCATCACGGCTAGCTATTTTGCCATCCGCCAACTTCGGGGTCACCTAAACTCAGAATTACTATTAGAAAAATTGGATTACCTTTGCTGTTCTTCGTCAGAATGCACTCCCAGGACTTCTACTTCAACAACAAATGTTGTTTTGGTTCCAAATAATCCATAGTTATATCCAAATACCTCAGTTTTGTTCGTGCGTTCAGGTCACTATGCAAAGGGTAACGCGCGAGCGCATTTCGTGACAAAAAAAAATCTAAATGTTCCATTACCGTACTTGTCAAACGCTGTTTAAAATCCATTTTTATGCTATTTCTCTCGTACAATAGCAATATATTCCAACCGGGCAACGTTGTATTCATTCAAAGACTGAAAAAAAAAAAAAATGGAGAAGTGTCGTGAACGCGCATCCCCAGGCTGACCACTCAAACTCTGCTCCTATACTTTGCCCAGAGACAGCAGACACCCCATTCCACTTTCTGGCGGCTTTAGAGAGCCAATGGAAGCCTTAGAAAGTGTCACGTTACAGCACAGATGCTGTAATTTCGATAGAGATGCAACAGAAGGACAACAAATTGTCAGACAGGGCACTTCCTGCATGGAATCTTCTCAGGTTTTGGCCTGCCATATTAGTTCTGTTATACTCACAGACACCATTGAAACAGTTTTAGAAACTTTAGAGTGTTTTCTATCCAAATCTACTAATTATATGCATATTCTAGTTTCTGTGTAGGAGTAGTAACCAGATTTAAATCAGGGTACGTTTTTTATCCGGCCGTGAAAATACTGCCCCCTATCCCAAAGAAGTTAATATAGGATTTTAGTTTTTCTAACGAGATCATAGTTTTGATGATACTTTGCCAAGTTAGTAGCCACACCCGAGGGAGCTCAGAGGGCATTTCATCATGACGGAAACACCTTTTTACGAGTGTGTGTAAAGGATGAGTTGAGAATTAACATATCAGACCAGAAAGACTCAAACTGCAGCTTAGGTCTCCATTGGTTACAACCCTTAAAATCAACATGAGGTAAAGACAACAAAGTAGCCTCTGACAATCAATGTTACGGCTGAGTAGCTGTTCTGATTACTGTATCTAAGAAAGTTAATTTAAGATGGACCATCCTGTTATTCTCTTCAAATCCTCGTCAACTACACTCATCACCAAACTGGGGATCATCGACACAGCTGATTAGCTGTCTTCAGAGGACCCCTCTTCCTGGGAAGTGAAAGTAAACACCAACCTGTTAGTCTGCTTCAGACTACAGGACAAGGACATTGTGACCTCGTGGACAATCAGAGCCTTACACTTAATTCGGGAGAAGGCCCATCAGAACCCTTTTCATGAAGGCCTTCATGAGTCCGACAGAGATACATGACAAAGGAAGCCATTCAAACACGTAAACATATTCATTATTTCTTTACCCCAAACAGGCGGCGGTTCGGGGCAAAGTATTATGATTACTGTGAGCGTAGTTTCAAGTTCATAAATGTGTCTCTCTTTCTCCCTTTGTTCCCCTCTACTCCTCCCTCTTTTGATAAACAAGCAGTCATGTCGTTAATACGATGGAAACAAGTCCCTAGCGGACTAAGTTTCTAATCAATAACCTATACCGTGTGTGTGAATAAACAATCAAATCAATTTGTGTGGTACGGAATGATCAGTAAAGCTGAGGTTTGTGCAGATACAAGGAGTATGCGACATTCAGAATCATGAGACTGATGAGGTAATGATGAATAAATGACTTATCTAGAGTTTAATTCGTGAGATGATAACTCGTTAAACAACTTCTTCCGTGGTGCCCCAAAGCCAAATGAGTTAATTGTTACATAATTAATTTATCGAGTAACAATTAAACAGTTTATTTGATACATAAGTCATCAGATTAAATGAAAGTCACGTCACGACATGATGCATTGAACTGCATCCATCTATTCTGCCAACAATGCCTTAGTGTGCGTAATGGAATGTTGAGTCAAACATAACCTACTTTTAAAACCTCTTATGAAGTTGGTTTTGTAGCATAAATTGGGAATTTGATATGACTGATATTATTTTTAGTTTCATACCTGCAAAGTAGTTAACACTGTCAGCTCCACTTTCAATATATACAGTGCCTTCAGAAAGTATTCACATCCATTGACCTTTTCCACATTTTGTTGTGTTACAGCCCGAATTCAAAATGGATTAAATAGATCTCACCCATCCGCACACAACCCCCCATAATGACAGTGAAAACATGTTTATTTTATTTTTCAAATGTATCAAAAATGAAATATCAAAATATTCACACCTGAGTCAATACTTTGTAGAAGGACCTTTGGCAGCGATTACAGCTTTGAGTAGTCTTGGGTATGTCCGCATTAGCGTTTCACATCTGGATTTGGGGATTTTCTCCCATTTTTCCTTGCAGATTTTCTCAAACTCTGTTAAGTAAGATGGGGAGTGGAGGTGAACAGCAATCTTCAAGTCTTTCCACATATTTTAAATGGGATTCAAATCTGGGCTTTGGCTGAGCCACTCAAGGACTTTCACATTCTTGTTCTGAAGCCATTCCAGTGTGGCATTGGCTGTTTACTTGTGGTCATTGTCCTGTTGGAACGCAAATCTTCGCCCCAGTTGAAGGTTGTTTGCACTCTGAAGCAGGTTCTCATCAAGGATTTGCCTGTATTTGGCTACATTCATTGTTCCCTCCATCCTTACCAGTATCCCAGTCCCTGCTGCTGAAAAGCATCCCCATAGCATGATGCTATCACCACGCTTCACAGTTGGGATGGTGTTAGACAGGTGATGAGCTGTGCCTATTTTTCTCCAGACATAGCACTTTGCATTCAGGCCAAAGAGTTCAATGTGTCTTATTAGACCACAGAATATCTTGCCTTATGCTCTGTCTTTCATGTGCCTTTTTGCAAACTCAAGGCGTGTGGTCATGTACTTTTTCTTTGGAGTTGATTCTCTCTGGCCACTCTCCCAAAAAGGCCAGCTTGAAGTGCTGTAGAGATGGTTGTCCTTCTGGCAGGCTCTTCCCTCTCAGCCAAGGAACGGTTGTTTTGTCAAAATGGTCATTGGCTTCACCTCCTTGACCAAGGTCCTTCTTACCCAGTTGCTCAGCTTGGTCGGACGACCAGCTCTAGGCAGAGTATGGGAAGTTCCATATTTTTTCAATTTCCCAATGATGGAGACCACTGTGCTTTTGGAAACTTTCAACACTCCAGACATTGTTTTATACCCTTCGCCAGATATATGCCTCATCACAATTATATCTGGGATCTCTACATACAGTTCATTGGACTTTATGGTATAGTTTCTCATCTGACATGCACTGTCAACTGTGGGACCTTATATAGACAGGTATGTTTCTGTCCAAACAAATGAATTGGCCACAGGTGGACTCCAATCAAGTTATAGTGACCTCTCAAGGATGATCAAATGAAATTGGATGCACCTCAGCTCAATTTGGAATGTCACAGCAAAGGAGGGTGAATACTTAAGGCACTGTATGTGAGGCCAGTGTAGAGTGAACCCATGATCCGGGCATTGCTAGCACCATGCTCCAGCCACCATACGCTAGCTGTAAGTTATCTACACTCCACTGTATTCCACAACCCCTGTTGTGCTGTATGTAAATACACCGTGTACAAAAAACATTAGGAACACCTGTCCCCAGAGCAAATCAAACTTCTTCCAGAGGCTGAGCCAAGACAACGCCGGCGAAGGAAGAGGTACTCGAGGTGGTCTTCTGGTCCGACTTAGGAAGCGTGCACACCACCCACCGCTCCCGAGTATTTTACTCGTCAATGTCCAATCTCTGGATAATACCATTGATGAGCTCAAGGCGAGAGTTGCTTTTCAGAGAGACACCAGGGATTGTAACATACTCCGCTTCACGAAAACATGGCTCTCTCGAGATATAGTGTCTGACTCGGTAAAGCCAGCTGGTTTCTCAGTACATTGCACCAACAAGAACAAACACCTCTCCAGGAAGCAAAAGGGTGGAGGTATATGTTTTATGAATAACGACTTATGGTGTAACTGTGATAACATACAGGAATGCAAGTCCTTCTGTTCACCTGACCTAGAATCTCACAATTAAATGCCGACCGTACTATCTCCCGAGAGATATTTCGTCAATAATAGCCACAGCGGTCTATATCCCCCTAGCAGATACCACGACGGACCTCAAAGAACTTCACTGGACTTTATGCAAAGCACATATCCTGAGGCTGCATTTATTGCAGTTATTTATTGTAGCTGGGGATTTTAACAAAGCGAATTTGAAGAAAATGCTACCGAAGTTCTATGAACATATTGACTGCGATACTCGCGCTGCTAAAACCCTAGACCATTGCTATACTACCTTCCAGAATGCATATAAGGCCCTCCCCCGCCCACCATTAGGCAAATCGGACCACAATTCCATCCTGCTCCTCCCCTACTATAGGCAGAAACTCAAACAGGAAGCATTCATGGTGAGGACTATTCAACGCTGGTCTGACCAATCGGAATCCACACTTCAAGATTGAATATATCCCAGTCCACATGATTGAAACAGAATAGCTTCAGAAAATAGACACATATACCGATAAGGTGAATGAGTTTATCAGGAAGTGCATAGGAGATGTTATACCCACTGTGACTATTAAAACCTACCCGAACCAGAAACTGTGGATAGATGGACGCATTCGCGCAAAACTGAAAGTACGAACCACCGCATTTAACCAGGGCAAGAAGACTGGGATATGGAAGTATACAAACAGTAGTAAATCCCTTCGCAAAGCAATCAAGCAGGCTAAACGTCAGTATAGGGACAAAGTCAAGTCCCAGTTGAACAGCTCAGACACGAGATGTATGTGGCAGGGGCTACAGACAACCACGGATTATAAAGGGAAAACCAGCCACGTCACGGACACCAACGTCTTGCTTCCAGACAGGCAGAACACCTTCACTCGCTTTGAGGATAACATGGTGCCACCGACGCTGCCCACTTAAGGACTGCGGGCTCTTCTCCTCCGACGTGAGTAAGACATTTAAGCATGTTAACCCTTGCAAGGCTGCCGGGCTCTTCAATTTGCTTACCGCCCCAATAGATCCACAAACGATGCAATCCTCACCACATTGCCCTGTCCCATCTAGACAAGTGGCATACCTACGTAAGAACGCTGTTCAGTGACTATAGCTCAGCATTCAAAACAATAGTACCCTCCAAGCTCATCATCAAGCTCGAGGCCCTGGGTCTGAACGCCGCCCTGTGCAACTGGGTCCTGTACTTCCTGACGGGTCGCCCCCAGGTGGTGAAGGTAGGAAACACCTCTCCTCAAAACTAGGGCCCCACAAGGGTGTGTGCACAACCACTTCCTATACTCCCTGTTCACCCATGACTGCGTGGCCAAGCACGCTTCCAACTCAATCATCAAGTTTGCAGATGACAACAGTAGGCTTGATTACCAACAACTATGAGAGCCTACAATGAAAGCCTAGGAGGTGAGGGCTCTGGGAGTGTGGTGCCAGGAAAATAACCTCTCACTCGACATCAACAAAACTAAGGAGATGATCGTGGA
Organism: Salmo salar; assembly: GCF_965601325.2. Classification (NCBI taxonomy): domain Eukaryota; kingdom Metazoa; phylum Chordata; class Actinopteri; order Salmoniformes; family Salmonidae; genus Salmo; species Salmo salar. The sequence continues at coordinate 74,139,992 of NC_138300.1, forward strand.
CTTCAGGAAACAGCAGAGGGAGCACCCCCCTATCCCCATCAATGGGACCACAGTGGAGAAGGTGGAAAGCTTTAATTTCCTTGGCGTACACATCACTGACAAACTGAAATGGTCCATCCACACAGTGTGGTGAACGTGGCAACAGCGCCTCTACAACCTCAGGAGGCTAAAGAAATTTGGCTTAAAACCTAAAACTTTTACAGATTAACAATTGAGAGCATCCTGTATCACCGCCTGGTACGGCAACTGCACCGCCCACAACCACAAAGCTCTCCAGGGGGTGGTGCGGTCTGCCCAACGCATTACCAGGGGCAAACTTCCCGCCCTCCTGGACACCTACAGCACTCGATGTCATAGGAAGGCCAAAAAGATAATCAACTAGCCGAGCCACTGTCTGTTCACCTCGCTATCATCCAGGAGGCAAGGTCAGTACAGGTGCATCAAAGCTGGGACCGAGAGACTGAAAAACAGCTTCTATCTCAAGGCCATCAGTAGCACATCAGGGGCAGCTGCCTAAAGATAGATTAGGAATCACTGGCCACTTTTAGAAATGGATCACTAGAAACTTTATTAATGCACCGTAACTATATATTACTCATCTCATATGTATAAATTGCACTCCGCACAATTCTACGGTATCTTAGTCACTTTTAAATAGTGTTTACATATTGCATTACCCATTTCATATGTATATACTGTATTGTATTCTATCCTACACCACTGACTGTTAAACAGCCATCTCCAGCACATCAGAGGCTGCTGCCTATAAACATAGATTAGGAATCACTGGCCACTAAGGAAATGAAACACTAGCCACTTTTAGTCGTTTGTAAATATTGCATCACCCATCTCACATGTATATACTGTACTCTATAGTATGCCACTATGTTAGTCTAATGCCGCTCTGAGATGTATGTATGTATGTATGTATGTATGTATGTATGTATGTATGTATGTATGTATGTATGTATGTATGTATGTATGTATCCATTCCTTACTTAGATTTACGTGTTTGTTTTGGGTATAGGTTGTGAAACTGTTAGATATTACTGCACTCTCGGAGCTAGAAGCACAAGCATTTCACTACACCCGCAATAACATCTGCTTACATCACCATCCCTCCCCTTTGCCCTCAGAACAGCCTCAATTCGTCGGGGCATGGACTCTGCAAGGTGTCGAAAGCGTTCCACAGGGATGCTGGCCCATGTTGACTCCAATTCTTCCTACAATTGTGTCAAGTTGGCTGGATGTCCTTTGGGTGGTGGACCATTCTTGATACACACTGGAAACTGTTGAGGGTGGAAAAAACCCCAGCAGCGTTGCAATTCTTGACACACTCAACCTAGGGGGCCTGGCACCTACTACCATACCCAGTTCATAAGGCACACATCTTTTTGCCCATCCACCTGCTGAATGGCACACACAATTCAGATCTCTTCTTCTGGATTTGGTACATGGATCACATCAAACTTTTAGTTGCATACACCTCCACCCACTGTACTGGTGTGTGAGGCCATTCACAGCCTACCTACATTAAATTCTGATACAGTAATACAAAATTAGGAAAAAAGGAAAATTGCCCAGCCAACTATTACACAACTTAAAACAAAAAAACACATTCCACCATTTAACACTATCCAGTCCTACTCCAGACCAAAGGTGAGTGGAATTAACACTACCACTCAACAACCTCTGCAGCTGTTCTGCAGTAAATCCTCGTAATCCCAAGTACTTCTCTGCCACCACAACCTATTTTCTCTGACTTACGAGCCATTTCTGCAGTACAATTGACAACCATGGCTATAAATGCTAAAAAGACCATCTTACTGAATGAAGCACATCTTCCCATCACTCTCATCACTCTCAGCCTACTCACAGGAATCCTCTCAGCATCCCTCACCCTGTATCCATCTTCCTCAACTACTGTTCACTGCTTCAGCACCATCTGTACCACTAACCCTGGTAACCACAATCTGCCTTTCTCTCAGCGGACACCGATCTCCAGCCCTATGGGCTACCCCACAACTAACACAAATAACTTTTTTCACCGACACCACACATTGCTTCTTTTCATGCCCTCCTACACACTTCCCACATCTAGGCATCTCCCTCCTACACACAACATGCCCATAAACTTGACACCTAAAACCCCATAGTATTTTCAGAACAAAAGCTGTCACCGTATAACTGATACTTCCTACCTTAACCTTATCTGGCAAAGAGTCGGCATCAAAACTCAGCATGACAAACAACGTCTGTTTCCCCACTCACTCGGGGAAACAGGATCAACGTCTCACCAAATGGCAGATACAAGGAATTTTCCATTTCAATTGCTCAACACTTAATGCCATCCCCGTTAAAGCAGATCACAATTCTTGTCCCTTATCACACAATCCGGAGCGCCCGGTCCCTCTGGGCAGAGTAAACACAAATCATCAGAAGTCAACTCCGAGTTACCTTCACCAACTCAGCAGTCCCCAGCCTCTTCTCCACCCAACCTGATACCACATATGGATCAGCCAAATTGCAACGATCCATTCTCTCTACAAATCTCACTCCCACTGGGCCAGAATCATTCTTATCTTCGAGATGAGGCCCGAACTTAGCGGTCCTCACCCCAGGTACTTCCTCACTCCCGGCAGGTTCCATCTGAACTACTGGAGCACGTATCCCGCTTTTTGCCAATCTTCCTCTTCACACTACTTCCCTCTACACTCAATATCTTCTTTGCAGTCATCACTCCACCTGCCACCACAGTGAATTCATTCTCACGCGTCATGTTCAATTTCCTCAAGCTCTTCCAAAAGTTCTGTGAGATCCTCTATTCGATACAAACATCCTACTTCATTTATTTATTATAGTCCACCATAATCTCCTTCTCCAGATCTTCCAGAAGGCTTGTGCAATCCCAGTCCATATATTTTTTCCATATGTTGCACGCTTCCTTTTTTTCTTACAGCCCATGTTCCCAATCATGTCAAGGCTTAAAATACCTTATTTAACCAGTCTCCTCCCCTTCATCAACACTGATTGAAATGGATTTAACAGGTGACATCAGTAAGGGATCATAGCTTACACGTGGTCAGTCTCATGTGAAAGTGCAGGTGTTTAATGTTTTGTACACTCAGTGTATATCATGGTTCACCTGCATTGCATATTCTCTTTCATATTGGTGGACATGGCAGAAAAACAGCAGACTATTTCTAATGGATGTTTGACTATTGTTCCACTTCAGTGACTCAGCGAACCTTGTTCGACCATGCTGTTCTCGAGAGCTTACGTTCTGTTTTGCTACACAGATTCAAATGAAAACGTGAGCGCAGTGATCAGAATGGTAGATCAGGCTACCTCTCAAATCTTTGACATTGTGTAGTGTCATGGCGAGGAAATGTGTATGATTTAAAATACTTTTCTATTAAAAATGTTTTACATGTGTAGTTTCACACCTGCCATCCTATGTCCAGTTTGAGCTTCACTCCTAGATATAGTACGATGATTAGATCAACAGTGCTCTCCACTGGAATGGTACCGTCATTACAGAAGGGATATACACGTTACGTTGAAACACGTTACCTGCACTACATTTTTATATATCCCTCTATGTAACTTTTAATAGAGCATTGTTGTCCAGTGAACCCATTTATACCAATAGGCAGGAAAAACATATGTTAGAATAATTTTCCAGCAAAATTAAACTGACTTTCCATGTGGCCAAGAGACGCATTATACTTTTTGCGTGGTGAATTTTTATTTAAACAGGTAGGCCAGTTAAGAACAAGTTCTCATTTACAACTGCAGCCTGGCCAAGATAAAGCAAAGCGGTGCGAAAAAACAGAGTTACACATGGGATAAACAAACGTACAGTCAATAACACAATGGAAAAACCTATATCAGTGTGTGCAGATGTAGTAAGATTAGGGAGGTAAGGCAATAAATAGGCCATAGTGGCAAAATAATTACAATTTAGCATTAACACTAGAGTGAGATGTGCAAGTAGCAATACTGGGGTGCAAAAGGGCAAAAAAACAAAAACAATATGGGATGAGGTAGTTAGGTGGGAAACTTACAGATGGGCTATGTACAGGTGCAGTGATCAGTAAGCTGCTCTGACATGCTTATAGTTAGTGAGGGAGATATAAGTCTCCAACTTCAGTGACTTTTGCAATTTGTTCCAGTCATTGACAGCAGAGAACTGGAAGGAGAGGCGGCCAAAGGAGGTATGGGCTTTGGGGATGACCAGTGAGATATACCTGCTGGACTGCGTGCTACGGGTGGGTGCTGCTATGGAGACCAGTGAGCTGAGATAAGGCGGAGCTATAACTTGCAAAGACTTAGATGACCTGGAGCCAGTGGGTTTGGCGACTGATATGTAGCGAAGGCCAGCCAATGAGAGCATACAGGTCGTAGTGGTGGGTAGTATATGGGGCTTTGGTGACAAAACGGATAGCACTGTGATAGACTACATCCAATTTTCTGATTAGAGTGTTGGAGGCTATTTTGTAAATGACATCGAAGTCAAGGATCGGTAGGATAGTTTTACGAGGGTGACTATGTTTGGCAGCATGAGTGAAGGAGGCTTTGTTGCGAAATAGAAAGCCGATTCTAGATATAATTTTGGATTGGAGATACTTAATGTGAGTATGGAAGAAGAGTTTACAGTCTAACCAGACACCTAGGTATGTGCAGTTGTCCACATATTCTAAGTCAGAACCGTCCAGAGTAGTGATGCTAGTCGGGCGGGCAGCGATCGGTTGAAGGGCATACATTTAGTTTTACTAGCATTTAAGAGCAGTTGGAGGCCACGAAAGGAGAGTTGTATGGCATTGAAGCACGTTTGGAGGTTTGTTAACAGTGTCAGAAGGGCCAGAAGTATACAGAATGGTGTCGTCTGCGTAGAGGTGGATCAGAGACTCAACAGCAGCAAGAGCGACATCATTGATATATACAGAGAAAAGAGTCGGCCCGAGAATTGAACCCTGTGGCACCCCCAGAGACTGCCAGAGGTCTGGACAACAGGCCTTCTGATTTGACACACTGAACTCTGTCTGAGAAGTAGTTTGTGAACCAAGCGAGGCAGTCGTTTGAGAAACTAAGGCTATTGAGTCTGCCGATAAGAATGCGGTGATTGACAGAGTCGAAAGCCTTGGCTAGGTCGATGAATACGGCTGCACAGTGCGGTCTTATCGATGGCGGTTATGATATAATTTAGGACCTTGAGCGTGGCTGAGGTGCACCCATGACCAGCTTGGAAACCAGATTGCATAGCAGAGAATTCGAAATTGTCAGTGATTTGTTTGTTAACTTGGATTTCAGCCAGGTGGAAAGCATGGCCAGCTGTAGAAAAATGCTTATTGAAATTCTCAATTATCATGGATTTATCAGTGGTGACAGTGTTTCCTAGCCTCAGTGCAGTGGGCAGCTGGGAAGAGGTGCTCTTATTCTCCATGGACTGGTGTCGCAAAAGTTTTTGGAATTAGTGCTACAGGATGCAGATTTGTTGGGAAAAGCTAGCCTTTGCTTTCCTAAATGACTGTGTATATTGGATCCTCCAGGCATCCTCTACTGACGCGATGAGGTCAATATCCTTCCAGGATACCCGGGCCAGGTGAATTAGAAAAGGCCTGCTCGCTGAAGTATTTTAGGGTGCGTTTGACAGTGATGAGGAGTGGTCGTTTGACCGCAGACCCATTACGGACGCAGGCAATGAGGCAGTGATCGCTGAGATCCTGGTTGAAGACAGCGGAGGTGTATTCGGAGGGCAGGTTGGTCTGGATGATATCTATGAGGGTGCCCGTATTTACAGATTTGGGGTTGTACCTGGTAGGTTCCTTGATAATTTGCGTAAGATTGAGGGCATCTAGCTTAGATTGTAGAACGGCCGGGGTGTTAAGCATATCCCAGTTTAGGTCACCTAACAGTACGAACTCTGAAGATCGATGGGGGGCAATCAATTCACATATGGTGTCCAGGGCACAGCTGGGGGCTGTAACAGTGAGATTTATTTCTGGAGAAAGGTGGATTTTTTAAAGTAGAAGCTCGAACTGTTTAGGCACAGACCTGGATAGTAAGACAGAACTCCACAGGCTAACTCCGCCCCCTTTGGCAGAATAACAATGCATTTAGCCATTTCAGGTTAAAAATAACCCCTGCAGAAAAGATATAGAAAATACAAATTCCCCTCAAAACAAAAATCTGCTTTTTAGGAATATGTTTTATTTCCTATTTCAATCATGATGTTAGAAAAAGATCAAAGACAAAGCCATATACACTGCTGTCCATTCTGGGGCGATGGTTCAAGGGACGTTGCTCAGAAGTCTAAAAACTAACTGGGAAGTTCTCACATTTTTTCCTGCAACTCTTCATCTTATCCCTTAGTGATTATTTCATGATTACAATAACCTTGAAGTTATAATTCTGTTAGGGATTTGGACTTTTTTTTTTTTACCACAGTGATTATTCACAAAAGGATTTACGAAATTTGAACAGTTCCGATCAGGTAATCTCCGACATATCCTCCAGGCACTTTTATAAAAACACACACATTCCATGATGGCTACGATTTTAAGTTGATGGCTGGGTCGCATTCATTGGGGTACACAGAAGCAAAATGTTTAACAGAAAGCGAAAACTAGCATTTCTAAATGGACAACTTCAGCTAGTACCTCCCTGTTTCAGTCCATTTTCTTCCATTTGGTGCCTATTGAATACCTTGGTCTAAAGTCCCTGAGATGCCAGTCCCTTGGCTCAGTCATCAGGTTCAGTAACACACTGCTCCACGATGTCCCGCAGGTTAGGGTTCTCCATAGCAGCTGCTACTCTCTCCTTGTCGTTGATCTGTTTGTTAACTGGAGGGAAATGGATAAAATCACAATAAGTTTCCTTCTATTGTCAAACTGCATAAATGGGACCAAATGGGTTTGAACCTGGATTGTCTGAGAGCCACAAGTAATGTTATTCCCACTGAGCTAAAGCCTGAAGGTCTGTAAAATATTACCAATAGGGGTTAATGGTTCACAGAATTACTGGTTTCATAAGACAAATCCTAGTTGGGCTTTTCGTGTGTAAATACAAAATCTATCCAATGTCTGACATTTCTCTTTTATTCAAAATACATTGTCTGGAGATATGGAGGTGTTGTAAGTAAAAACACTTACTATCTTCCTCGGTAGAATGGGTTCCCTCAGAAATGAAAATGTCCAACTGTTGAACAAGAACAGATACATTTCCACTTTAAACAATAAATAATCAATTAATTTGCATGAAGTTGGGAAAACTAAAATGTCTGTGTGTTCCCACAGACAGGTCTAATCAGGGAGAAGGGTTGGAGGTTAGCGCACCAGAGATACAACCAGAGCCAGAAAACAACCACACCGCATTTTCATAGGAGCACCTTTGTTCCAGAGGCAGCACCAAGGCAGCACAAAAGGGGAGAAGATTTTAAGACACTGTTTTCCATTTAAATGATTGTCTTATTTCCAAGGGTAGTCTCTGAAGCCAAAGGGCTATGCATCAAAGGTATGGAAAATAGGACTTTTCTTAACGATAAATCACTGGATGAAAGGTCGTGTTCTTACAAACAGACTAACATTTTGTGCATCAACATTGATTTAGGGTTTAGTTGTATGATAACACTTTTCCTCTGATGGGTGTAATCCCCTCGCTGCTTACCTTGTGTTTAAACGGCAAGCATCTTTGCAGTTTAACTTGTAAGCACAGGCCTGAAACACACGTTACAGAATAATTTACATTGATGTCTGAAGTAGGCAATTTCTGTGTTTCCCCTAAGATTTTTTTAAGCAGCGGTGGCAGAGTTAGGGGGGGGGGATATACATCAATATTATATTTCTTTGCACCAGCTGCTGAACACATATAGGGGAAACAGATTTTTTTAAATGCATCCATAGAACAGAGTTAATTGACCCTGTGGGAAGATGGCCATGTTACAAAGAGAGTGAAAAGTAGGGGTTTCGCATGAGACTGCCATTTAACATTAGTCCCCTTCAGAGAATGATTAGGAACATTCACTGAGTGTTAAAAACATTAGGAACACCTTCCTAATATTGAGTTTCACACCCTTTTTCCCTCAGAACAGCCTCAATTCGCCGGGGCATGGACTCTACAAGGTGTTGAAAGTGGTCCATAGGGATGCTGGCCCACGTTGACGCCAATGCTTCCCACAGTTGCGTCACGTTGGCTGGATGACCATTCTTGACACACATGGGAAACTGTTGTGAAAAACCCAGCAGTGTTGCAGTTCTTGACACACAAATCAGTCCACCTGGCACATACTACCATACCCCGCTCAAAGGCACTTAAATATTTTGTGTTGCCAATTCACCCTCTGAACGGCACACATATACAAGCCATGTCTCAATTACCTCCAGGCTTGCAATTCCTTATTTTACCCATCTCCTCCCCTTCATCTACACTGATTGAAGTGGATTTAACAAGTGACATCAATAACAAATCATAGCTTTCACCTAGAATCACCTGGTCAGTCTGTCATGGAATGAGCAGGTGCTCCTAATGTTTCGTACACTCAGTATGTCTAGACAAAGTAGCTCTAAGTAGATCAATGCTACATTAAGTCGGACCACCTAAGTCAAGTTACTTGACAAACTTGTGGAAGTAGAAACTGGAACTAGTGGAAGTATAAAATGCGAAGTCTGCTGCATTTCAGTCATGCCAGTCTGAGTGCACTAATATGCCGGAATATGGTTGGAGAGGTGCCTGCTTGTGCTCCAGTTATCCTTCAATAGCCACCGATGCCAATCTTGCTTCAAAGACAACATTGCCCATTGAAAGCATGGCACTTTATCATGTGCCTATTTATTAAAATGATAGGAAAAGGGGCCTCATGGACTCTTACATTCTCTGCCCGTCCTGCCAACTTTGAGGTAGACAAGAATGTAGTAGAGATAGTTGTAGCTCTATAAGAATGGTAGCCTGAGTGTGTCACTCATTATGTTTGGCTTGACAGCAACGGAGATGTAAACAGCAGAAACAGATCTGCGACGAAGCTATGAGAATGCCACTGTAGTGTTGTCACATAAAACATTGTATCAGTATGGATGCAGGAGGCTAAATATCTATTTCTGTTCATGTCAGTTATGAACAGTTGTTTCTTATCAGTTGAAACAGAGACACACCGATTAGTGTTGCCAGAGAGCAGTGTGGGACAGTTGGGGAGAACTTGATAATTATGAGATACTCGTCCTCTCCAAGCTCTTGGACTTCAACACATTCTTCTGACACGACATCCAATTCCTCCAACGTGTTAGGTTTCTCTGGGTCTCGAATAGTGCGAATGACATCTGGGGAAAGAAATTGGGGTTGGGGTGGTGAACAAGCACGTCACTTAGAAATGTTAACTATTTCAGCTGGTTATACTGACAACTAGTTAGGTATCAGTTGAAATTAGCAGTTGTCTGAATGTGTCATTATCAAAGAGAAAATAAGAAATTGTAAAACAAATCTCAGATCTTTAGTGCGGTCTTGCCAACTCCGTTGGTCACTTCAGCGTGACAACGACCAGACTTGTCAATACACAAACTGTTCTGGGACCAGGCTAGATAAATAGTGTTATATCTAACTAATGCGTTAGCTAGGAAGTTTGAAAGCCATAACTTGCCTAGTTAAATAAAGGTTCAATCAAATAAATAAATACTAGCACGCAGCCTACAAAACCTGTCTATAGCGTTAGCTAACTAACACTCTAACTAGCTGTATCAAGATGCAAATAAACCAATTTACCGTATACTTCTAATGCTTTCTCTTCCATCTTTTGGGTCCTTGGTGCATTCGTGTTGTCTGGCAATCCGGTGAACTGCAATACTTTGTGACTCAATGTAACTAAGTGAGACAAGGCTAGACACTATTTCAATTTTTCAAATACTCGAGCTTTTTGAGAGACTTTGACATCCGTGTTTTCACGCTCCCTTAAACCAGACAGTATGTTCACAGTTTAATAAAACATACTAGCATATGGATTGGCTCATCAACGCGGTTTTTATAAGAAGACTTAAGCTTTGACATCTGCGTAGGTTGTGACAAACGAAAAGTCGTCACTAGTTAACACAGTAACAAAGTTATAAACCCCGCCCATTTAAAAAAAAATGCAATCTTAATTTTAAACATAACGCTAACCTTCACCACAATGCTTAACCATGCACAACCCTAACCTTAAATGAATCCCCAAAAAGTACATGTTTGTTTTCATACAGTTTTACGATCGCAAAAAGTTCTTTGTGGCTGTGTTATCTAGTGGGAAGCAAAACGAAAGCCTGTGCTGGCTGTTTACTTCCTCCTTCAGATTCAGGCGAAAGCAAACGCTGCGAGATCTGTGCAAGTTCGGTTTTCTGCTCCGCATGCATAATCATTTAGGAATTATTATTTGGTGTATTCATTCATTTATTAATGTTTTCAATAATTTGCCTTTAAACGGCTATTTTTTGGGGGTGTAAAATATCAAGGTTTCAACAGTGATGCTATCCTTGCTTCTGCTTTTCTTTGAAGTTTTATGAAAGACTACACCTACGTATTGTGTATTGGAACAAAAACAAAACATATTCCATTGCAGACATACAAAAAAACAAATTAAACAACCATCACACTACTTCAGTCACAGTTCAAAGCACACCCCCACACAGGCTCAGGCGGCTGTGAGCAAGGAGCATTCATCGACAGGATTCCTTGTAATGCCTCTTCAGAAAAATACTTGAGCGCTATCCTTGCTTGATTATTACTGTCTTTTATATATATATATTTTTTTCCGTTCTCCTATTGGGCAATAGTTAATCAGCTGATACAGAGAACGCATGTCATGTGATTTGTGTCAGGATGTAGGTAAGAATGTTTACGTGAAGGAGGAACACACATACACGAAAAAGAAAAAGATAATGTCCAAATGGTATTTTAATTGTTCTCTCATTTGACGACAAGTCGACAGCTGAGTATATACAACTGCAAATAGCTAAATTATATATGAGATCGTATCAGTTGTAAGGCATCTGCATCAAATTCGACATGATTATGATAAATATGTTGCACAGATCTGAAACTCGAGATAACTGTGCATTAGAAGTCGCTCTCATCCCGGAGAGCAACCTCTGTGTAAATGTTGTGGACACAGCAAAAGCCAAAATGGCCCAAGGCTGCTCCTTGCTCTGCTGCTTGAGTTGTGCTGGGGGGCTGACAGTCGGCGACATTTCAGAGAGCAAGGCACCGGGGAGGACGGTGGATGGCACATATACAGAGTGAGTAAAGTGAGCAACAACAAAAAAGTAAACTGCCATATGCATTTGTTTCCACATTGATGGTGGGATTGGTTCACACATCTCGTGTCTCTGTTTGTGTGTGTGTGTGTGTGTGTGTGTTGTGTGTGTGTGTGTGTGTGCGTGCGTGCGTGCGGGCGTGCTATATCTTCAAAAGGTTCTCTAATTGAATGAATTTCTCGTTGTCTGTAGCTTTGCCTGGGAGGAGGTGACAGTTTACAATGGAGCCCGTGGCAGCCCTAGACTTCTGGCTGTGAGCTCTGAGTTTGAGCTGACACTGTATGAACTGGAAGCAGAGGGCCCTACCTCTGGCCCTCTTGTCTCTGCCTCTGAGTTCACAGCAGATAAGCTACTGCAGCTGGTCAAGGAGAAAGCCCTGAGTAAGGGACACCAATGTCTTTATCATTATCAGTTTAATTCAGATTGAAAGTAGTGGATAATATTTGTCTTAGAGACCACATTAGGGTACACAGAATTAGCAGTTGTGCCTGAAGTTATACTCATTGTTATTTTCGTAGCTTTGAGTGTTATTTTACATGCATTACAACTTTAATCTGTCCATATGAATTCGTAACCTATACTAAACTGCACTGCTTGCATTTTGATTCTGCAGGTGTGACTGAGGTGGTGTCCTTGAGGCTGCTGTCCTTTGTGGATGCCAGAAGCTTTCTCCTGCTCAACTCCAGTGTTGTGGTGCAGCTGCAGTGGCAGCAGGGGGCTGAACCGGAGACCCTGTCCTGCTGCAGCATCGTTCTGCCCCCAAAAGCCCCCCTGGACACATGCACTGACTACCAGCTCTGCAGAGGCATACTCTTTGTGTTGACCACAGCTGGAGTCATATGTATCCTTAGCAATTTCATGTGTAGTAGTTAGCCCTGAGACACAGGGCTGTGCAGACTTCTATGGTGTCTAGCTATAACTGCCATAGGAGTCTACAGGCATCTATCTTACTCTGATCCTGATTGTCATTCAGTTTACTGCTCTATCTTTAACACAGTGCTCCAGATGTGTTTGACAGTGCTGAGGGGAGGAAGCTGGCCAGTGTAGACCTGCCCTCGTACCACACTGCTGGGCTGGGGGAAGACGAGCCGGCCCCCTACCTGGACTCCTTCTGTCTCCTCCAGGTGTCTCCTGACCTGGGTACTGCTGTTGCTGCCACTCAGTCTAACACTGCCTTTGCTGTCGACCTCAACCACTACTTCAGGTATTTCAGCAGTAAACAGGGAAGAACTATCACTGAAACTCGCCAAGATGGTTTACTTGTGATTCAATCTGTTCAGTCCACCTGGATGTCTCACAATTGGTCTTTTCTTGATCCCTTGCTTCCTTTTTCTTCGCCTCTTTCCCAAAAGCATTCAAGGAGAACATCCTTGGTTCCTCCCTTGGTACCTTTTCCTTCAATGCGATTTTAGAAGGAGGCGAGGAGAGAGGAGTCGAGCCATCAAGGAAAGGCAAATTGAGAAGGGTTTCCGATGAGCCCCTTCTTCCTCTGATTGACAGAAGTTGTTGTGGCTTTTTCCTGTCGTCCTGGTAGGATGTACCCAGAGCATCTGATGTGTCGGGTGGTCCCCAGTCGCCCTCCCCTCAGGCCCCAGGGTCCCTGTGACGAGGACAGCCTCTCCATCTCCACCTACAGCCACACTGTGCTGGGCACCTCCTTCAGCACTGACCGGTAAGAGGAAGAGCATAGAATAGAACAGAATAGAATACTCTGTTGTCAGTGTTGTACATTGCATTTTAGTTAAAGGGGAGTGTATTGCATACCATTTTTTGTTTTTATCTTTAATCCCCTGAAAGTTAAATGGGGTAAATAATTATTTGTTTTCCTCTCTCCCCCTTCCCGTTATCTCCAGGTCCTGGGAAGCTCGGCTGACTTCTCTGTACAACAAGGCCAAGGCTACCCCTCCCTCTTCTCCTCAGACTCCGGGGGCTCCTTGGTTTAAGGATTTCCCCCACATCGAGTGTGGGCGGGCAGCTATCGCTGCCAAGCTCTCCCAGAGCAGAGTCCCATCAGGGGGAGCCACCATGCAGTTCTCTGTGCCCGACACAACTGCCCCAGTGCTGCTCTCTGTCTCTGAATTCTCCACTGTGTTGACCTTTGTCTCCCCTGGCAACAGCGAGACAACTGTGGCCTTCTGGGATCTGCAGTCCCAGAGTGTTACCTACCACCGGCCCACCTTGCCCACCGTGCCTATCCAGCGTACCGCAGAGGAGCAGCTCAGCCTGCTTCTGAAGAGTGAGTCTGCTACTGAACACATATGAGAGGTGTTTAGTGTTTCTGAGTGGTCCGGTATGAGCCATGACTCAAATCTGCTTGAAAATCAGAGACAAGGTTTGAATATTGCTGTCCATCAATGATTCCCAACCAAATTTACTGAGCTAGATCAATTTTGACAAACAAAAAGGTAACTTTTCAGTCTGTCGATCAGTATAACGTACTATGTGCCAGGGTTCGACATTAACGCTTGTCCGCTTGCCAGGACAAGTATAAAACCATGGTCAGACAAGAAGAAAATAGATTAAAGTTGTTCGAATGGACAAGTTAAAAAAAATCACACAAACACGCAGTGTGTTGCACATTGCCCTCCCAATCTCTGCAGAGCGCATCGGACTATAATATTGTAGGCCTGCATTGACAGGGACGAGCGGAGATTCAATCATGCAGTCAGAAGTATATGTTTTGTGATCAAAGCGAGCCTAGTCGAGTGTACACATTTGTTGATATTCATTGCTAGTTAGGGAGCCCATTTATAGCAAATTTTTTGTCTGAATTGAAATCCTGGAAAATTCATGTTGTGTGCATCACCTGCATGTGGCATTGGGTTGCTGCCAAAGGAGCAATAGAGACATTTGCTCAGAAGATAAAATAATGACATACAACAAACTAGCAAGATTACCAGCCAAACTACACTATGTTTTGAATTGGCTGTCTCGCTAGTTAACTATTTAGCTATTAGCATGTATTATTGTCATGTCTGATGTCTTAAAATAACTCCACAGGCACTGGTGTATAATGGCAAATGACAGACATGCAGTTGATACGGGTGCACAGTTGATGAAACCAAAGCTGCATACTCTCAAGCCCTCAAAATTCTCTAGGATTCTCCTCAATTCAATACTGGCCATATAATTCTGACAAAGTTACAAAAATATTCCTAGAATAGCCTAATTGACAATGCTGTCAAGATCTCCCGTGAACACTGAATATTTTAATCTTACAAATAGATAAACATCATACAGTAGCCTTTCAGTGCAGTATTTTACATTGTGGGGTTAAGTGGCTTGCTCAAGGCAACAACGGCAGGAAATACTGTATAATACATGGGATCAGAGACCAGCAGTCGTCCGTTGCCAATACCAGTGATAATAATGAATGTTATTTTGTGAAGTGGTTCCTTGCATAATACAACACCATTTTCAGTCACGGTTTTGGCCCATGGTGTTAGGGAATTTTTTGTCTGGGTGGGTACAAGTGACTTGAGCTTTTGGACAAGTAAAACATCAGTGCTACTTGTCTGAAGGACAAGTGGCTAAAAAAGTTAATGTCAGGCCCTGTATGGGGAGTCATCGACCAATCCTATTCACCTGAAGCAAACTGAAATCACTCCCATTTCCTAAATTTCACGCAATTTGCAACTCTTCAAGCACACGAAGGCCATGAGATTTGTCTCCGGCTTAGGTGTCTGTTAGTGGGGAGAGAGTACTCGTCCTCCTAGATGTTGCGAGTTTTGGGTCTTGGTAACGCTTTTTGTGTTTGCTAAAAGCTAACTACTTTCTGCTCTGCTTGTGTAGCCAGTGCTTCCTTGCTTGAGTTAAATGGCCAGTGGGTAAGACAAAGTTTAAAAAGGCTTAACAGCCGAGTTTGAACCTCCAACCGTGTCTTAGGGCATGTGGTTTTACAATGAAAATTAAAGATACTCACGTGTACTGTCCTGTTTCCTGGGGTGGAAACACCCTTAGGAGGCCTTGGCTAGGACCAGTTTGTGTGACCACTGTCTTTGGCTGGGTTCAACTTCCATTGGGAGTCGGGCTGACTTTGTGAGGAATATTGGTGGTCGGAGTTGATATGGGTGTCATCTTAGCTGAGTTAGGCTCATTCCGGTTTCTCTGACAGTGTTCAGGGTCCGTGTTCCAGGGATGATGATAACTCAGCAAAAAAATAAACGTCCTCTCACTGTCAACTGCGTTTATTTTCAGCAAACTTAACATGTGTAAATATCTCCTCCTCACGGACTGCACCAGATTTGTCAGTTATTGCTGTGAGATGTTACCCCACTCTTCCACCAAGGCACCTGCAAGTTCCCGGACATTTCTGGGGGGAATGGCCCTAGCCCTCAGCTCTTCGCTGGCCATGGCAGAACACTGACATTCCTGTCTTGCAGGAAATCACGCACAGAACAAGCAGTATGGCTGGTGGCAGTGTCATGCTGGAGGGTCATTTCAGGATGAGCCTGCAGGAAGGGTACCACATGAGGGAGGAGGATGTCTTCCCTGGAACGCACAGCGTTGAGTTTGCCTGCAATGACAACAATCTCAGTCTGATGATGCTGTGACACACCTCCCCAGACCATGACGGACCCTCCACCTCCAAATCGATCTCGCTCCAGAGTACAGGCCTCGGTGTAACACTCATTCCTTCGATTATAAACACGAATCCGACCATCACCCCTAGTGAGACAAAACCACAACTTGTCAGTGAAGAGCGCTTTTTGCCAGTCCTGTCTGGTCCAGTGACGGTGGGTTTGTGCCCATAGGCGACGTTGTTGCCTGTGATGACTGGTGAGGACCTGCCTTACAACAGGCCTTCAAGCCCTCAGTCCATAATCTCTCAGCCTATTGCGGACAGTCTGAGCACTGATGGAGGGATTGTGTGTTCCTGGTGTAACTCGGGCAGTTGTTGTTGCCATCCTGTACCTGTCCCGCAGGTGGGATGTTCGGATGTACCGATCCTGTGCAGGTGTTGTTATACGTGTTCTGCCATTGCGAGGACGACCAGCTGCCCGTCCTGTCTCCCTGTAGCGCTGTCTTAGGTTGCTCACAGTACGGACATTGCAATTTAATGCCCTGGCCACATCTGCAGTCCTCATGCCTCCTTGCAGCATTCCTAAGGCACGTTCACGCAGATGAGCAGGGTCCCTGGGCATCTTTCTTTTGATGTTTTTCAGAGTCAGTAGAAAGGCCTCTTTAGTGTCTTAAGTGTTCATAACTGTGACCTTAATTGCCTACTGTCTGTAAGCTGTTAGTGTCTTAACGACCGTTCCACAGGTGCATGTTCATTAATTGTTTATGGTTCATTGAACGAGCATGGGAAACAGTGTTTAAACCCTTTACAATGAAGATCTGTGAAGTTATTTGGATTTTTACGAATTATCTTTGAAAGACAGAGTCCTGAAAAAGGGATGTTTTTTTTTGCTGAGTTTACTATCCCTGATTGGCTCTGGATAGTTTTCAGAGTATTAATTGGATGACGTCAGTCCGGGGCAGCTTGAAGCCCTGGCTTTGGATTTGGCGGGGGAGAGTGAACCATTGGTGGTGAATGCGCCTTTGATGGCATTTTTCTCCCCTGCAGCAGAGTTCCTCCAGATTTGGGGGAAGGTATTTCCTGTCCCTGCAGTGGTGAAGTGTTACTTAACCCAGTTTAAAGATTTTGCTGATTAGTGGCGAGTTACTTAACTACAGAGTATAACAAGGGGGCTAGTCCTAGCTCAGAGGTTCCTTGGGCCGAGAATCAGAACGCGCAGTTCCTTCCCCACGTTCAGATACACGGTTTTCAAGAGTGGTGGATATGAAAACAAGAATGACAACCATGGTTCCTGGAGATCATCCACCTGTTGGCCGTGGACCCGTAGGTTGAGGGAGTTGACATTTTGATGTTCTTGCAAAGGGGAGCCTTTCTTTTTCCACATTGAAGTTTTATATGGCAGCCATTTCGGGGTGTGTCATGTACGGATGGACGGCTCGACCCCAGAGTCTCATCCCCTGGTGGTGCGGTTCCTGAAAGGCGTACATTGGCTCGGACCAGGGTCTAAGCCTATAGCACCGACCCGGGACCTGGCGTTGGTCCTGGACGCTCTGTGTGAGCCTCTGTTTGAACCATTGGAGTCTGTGGACCTGAAGTTCCTTTCCTAGAAGTTTGCGCTGCTCATGGTGTCGGCAAAACACGTTGAGCATCTCCACGCCCTTCCTGTTTGGAGTTTGCACCTGGCAACTCCAAAGTAAAACTACATCCTAATCCAGTTGCTCTCAAGGTTATGCCTATGAGGGGGGTTGCTGGCTTTTGAGCATTTCCTTTCTCACTCCCACCGTTTGTTTCCAGTGAACAACGAAGGTTGCATGGCCTGTATCCTATATGGATAGAAACAAGGATATCCATGTTGTGACCAGCTTTTTTGTCTGTTTCGCTAATCCAGCTCAGGATAGGGTGCTTTCTAAGCAGCGTCTTTCTCGTTGGATTGTGGAGGCTATCTCCCTGGTGTGTGACTGAAAACTAGGCGTGTGGCGGCTTCTTGGGCATTGTTCACGGGCATTAAGATTGGTGATATCTGTGCTGCAGCAAGTTGGGGTTCCCCCACATACATTTGTGAAATTGTATTGATTGAATGTAACTGCTCCCGGTGTGGCTCATAGTGTTCTTATGGCTGGTTCCAGGAGTGGATGTCCGGCAGTGCGCAGATGGCACATTTATCCGGGTTACCACAGTTTCCCTGTGGGTTTGAGCCTTGGGCTGCCGTGGTTCGTCAATGAAGTGGCATGAATTATCAGCAGGTGCCCTGTTATTTTGGACATGCGGTTCCTTGTATGAGATCTGACTTTTCAGGGTCCCAAGGTAATTATTGTTCTTGGGCCGCTGTGGTCGGTGTTAGACAGCCTTTTGTCCGGGTTTCCCTGGTTTGAGCCTCAGGCGGCCTTGATGGGCAGCAGCGTGCAGAGTGCGTTTTATCAGGGTTACCACAGTTTTCTGTGGGTTTGAACCTTGGGCTACGGCAGCGTGTGAGTACACAGTTTACAGGTTACTGCAGGTTTTTTGTCGGAATTCTGCAGTAACCATTTTGATGGTGGATCTTTGATGTTATGGGGCTATTTGACTTCCACAGGTCCCCGGGCTATTGTTAAGGTCAACGGCATCATACACTTTTTCCCAGTACCAGGACATTTTAGCCAAAAACCTGGTTACCTCTGCCAGGAGGCTGAAACTTGGCCGTAAATGTATTATTGTTATTTATTTTATACAGTAATTTTTGCTCATCTTTATCAAGGGTGTCAATAATTTCAGACCCCACTGCAGGTTGCCCTTAGAGTTGTGCAAAGTTGGTTGAATCTTATTCTAAATGATTCACAGCTGTAATGGCTGCCAAAAGTGCGTCTACCAAGTATTACCTCTGGGGTGTGAAGACATATGCAATCATCATTATTATACAATTTTTTTTGTCTTTTTTTATTAATTTGGGAAATGTTCTATAATATTCTTTCACTTTCAAAATGTGGATTAGGTTGTGTAGATTGGTAAGAAAAAAATCAAATGCAATACTTTTTTAGATGTCACTTGCAGTTTTCTTCTGTAAAAATTGTGAGTAGACTTTCACTAGGCACTGTATGTTTTCATTATTCATGTGTGTATGGATATTGAGGGTAGCTCTTGTGTGTTGCAGCGTCAGGCCTGTCCCTGGTGCTGTTTGCTGTGTCACAGGAGGAGCTGCTCAACAGACTAATGGTATTTGGCAGTGCTGGCACAGTGGACTCTCTGTGCCACCTTAATGAATGGGGCCGCTGCTCCATCCCCATTCACGCCCTGCAGGTAGGAGGCCTGGGGCCCGTTCAGTTGGTTAAATGGTTTGCTTAATTTCACAACAGTACGTACTGAACGACACGTGCCTTTGTCTTGTATTTGTAGGCTGGTCTAAAGAACCACCAGTTGGACACAGTGGACTTCTTCCTGAAGAGCAAAAAGAACATCCTGACTCCACCCTCTGGGTATATTCTACCTGACCAATCAGCTGCCATCTCAACCCAGAGCCAGCTGAAGAGTAAGGCCTTTACAATCCATTTCATATTAATCACATAAAGCCCTAGAATCCTAATATAAATACTTAGTATTATTGTAATTGTATGCCATAGTAATTAATACTAAGTACAAATTTGACATGCATCAAATCTAATATTATTTGTCACATACGCTGAATACAACAGGTGTAGACCTTACAGTGAAGTGCTTACTTACAAGCCCTTAACCAATAGTGCAGTTCAAGAAATAGAGTTAAGAAAAAATATTTATTACATTTAAATAAAGTAAAAATAAAAAGTAACACAGTAGAATTGCATAACAATAACAAGGCTAGGTAATGGTGAAGTGACTATGCATAGATGATAAGATGATAAACAGCGAGTAACAGCAGTGTAAGAACAAGGGGGGGGGGGGGGTCAATGTAAATAGTCTGTAGAACTTTTGGAAGATCTGGGGACCCATGCCAGATCGTTTCAGTCTCCTGAGGGGGAAAAGGTGTTGTCGTACCCTCTTCACGACTGTCTTGGTGTGTTTGGACCATGATGTTGATGCTACACTATTTTATGTCTTTGTGCAGGGGCGCCACCTTCCTGTTATTTTAAGGGATTATCAGTAGCCCAGGCTTCTTTAAGATTTCATTACATGCTTTATGAATTTCAATGTTCAATTGATGTTTGTTTATTTTTCAATAATTATTCACTCAATACATACACTTAGGTTGGAGTCATTAAAACCAATTTTTTCAACCACTCCACAAATTTCTTGTTAACAAACTATAATTTTGGCAAGTCGGTTAGGACATCTACTTTGTGCATGACACAAGTAATTTTTCCAACAATTGTTTACAGACAGATTATTTCACTGTATCGCAATTCCAGTGGGTCAGAAGTTTACATACACTAAGTTAACTGTGCCTTTAAACAGCTTGGAAAATTCCCGAAAATAATGTAATGGCTTTAGAAGCTTCTCATAGGCTAATTGACATCAATTCAGTCAATTGGAGGTGTACCTGTGGATGCATTTCAAGGCCTACCATCAAACTCAGTGCCTCTGCTTGACATCATGGGAAAATCAAAAGAAATCAGCCAAGACCTCTGAAAGAAAATTGTTGACCTCCACAAGTCTGGTTCATCCTTGGGACCAATTTCCAAACGCCTGAAGGTACCACATTCATCTGTACAAACAATAGTACACAAGTATTAACACAATGGGACCACACAGTTGTCATACCGCTCAGGAAGGAGACGCGTTCTGTCTCCTAGAAATGAACGTACTTTGGTGCGAAAAGTGCAAATCAATCCCAGAACAACAGCAAAGGACCTTGTGAAGATGCTGGAGGAAACGGGTACAAAAGTATCTATATTCACAGTAAAACGAGTCCTATATCGACATAACCTGAAAGGCCGCTCAGCAAGGAAGAAGCCACTGCTCCAAAACCACCATCAAAAAGCCAGACTATGGTTTGCAACTGCACATGGGGACAAAGATCGTACTTTTTGAAGAAATGTCCTCTGGTCTGATGAAACAAAAATAGAACTGTTTGGCCCTAATGACCATCGTTATATTTGGAGGAAGAAGGGGAGGCTTGCAAGCCGAAGAACACCACCCCAACCGTGAAGCACAGGGGTGGCAGCATCATGTTGTGGGGGTGCTTTGCTGCAGGAGGGACTGGTACACTTCACAAAATAGATGGCATCATGAGAAAGGAAAATTATGTGGATATATTGAAGCAACATCTCAAGACATCAGTCAGGAAGTTAAAGCTTGGTCAAAAATGGGTCTTCCAAGCATGACCCCAAGCATACTTCCAAAGTTGTGGCAAAATGGCTCACTCCAAAGTCAAGGTATTGGAGTGGCCATCACAAAGCCCTGACCTCAAACCTATAGAATATTTGTGGCCAGAACTGAAAAAGCGTGTGTGAGCAAGGTGGCCTGCAAACCTGACTCAGTTACACCAGCTCTGTCAGCAGGAATGGGCCAAAATTCACCCAACGTATTGTGGGAAGCTTGTGGAAGGCTACCCGTAACGTTTGACCCAAGATAAACAATTTAAAGGCACTGCTATCAAATACTAATTCAGTGTATGTAAACTTCTGACCCACTGGGAATGTGATGAAAGAAATAAAAGCTGAAATAAATCATTCTCTCTACTATTATTCTGACATTTCACATTATTAAAATAAAGTGGTGATCCACACTGACCTAAGACAGGGAATTGTTACTAGGATTAAATGTCAGGAGTTGTGAAAAACTTAGTTTAAATGTATTTGTAAACTTCCGACTTCAACTGTACCTTTTGAAATATTGCGTGGTGCAAATAGTGTACAGTTCAAGTGACACCTTTCATCCATTTGTCATGTTTATGTAATGTAGTATTGTGTTGCAAGGTCAATACACTTTACTGAGTTATAAATCAGGCTGAAAATAAGGCATACATTGAAAATTAAATTGAAAGCTACAATGTAATGGTTAACACTGTGAGGATACTAGGTTGTAAATGCAAGTAATCTGAAAATCCTATACCATACATGACAATTAAATGATTGGGGAACACAGAAACACGCACAGCACACACACGGGGAGAGTTACGACGGTAATGATTCATATTGTGCATTGACACATGGGAGCTATTGGGCAGACAGTGTGTCGTATCAGCCTCGCCTCCTGAGTCCTGCTTGGATCGTTGTATAGTAGGTAAAGCGTTGGAGCCCGTTAATCTAGCCCACTGGGAGTGGCTGACAAACAGGAAGGAACAAGTATTGGCTATTTGGTATTTTATTAGCAACAGCTACTCTTCCTGGGGTCCACACAACATAAAACATGACATAATACAAAACATGTATAAACAAGAACAGCTCAAAGACCGAACTACATAAATTAAATATCACACAAACAAATGTGTGTGTGTACTAGTATGCAGGGCTGGGCGATATACCGTATTTTACTATACACCGGTATTTATGCGCGGACCGGTTTGGGTTTTTACTTTACCTTCTATGACGGTATTTTAATGTTTGGTTTGTTAAATGTGATACGCCGTGTGTAACGTCTATTTTCATAGTTTACTCTGTCACTTGAGTCATCCCTCTCCATGCCGCTTTCCACAGCCCTGATCCCACCCACTCACCCACTCACTCAAGGAGCGCATTTGTTGTTGCTTGACCACGAGACACTTTCGTTCAGTCTGCATGGTCAATGCAGCACATGCAACAATGTTGGTGACAACGATGTTGTTTCCATTTTGATCTTAATATAAATCCACAAGCATTCTATAATTACAATATTAGTTTGTGTTTCTTACATCTGCAAACAGCTTGTTTGTAATTTCTTAGCAAGTTACGCTAAATTGTGTTAGCTGGCTAGTCAACGAGCTATTAAAAGTACTGAGTCAAAGCAAATGTAGCTTGCTCATACAGCCTGATCCCAGTACTGGTGGAGGCATAGATTATAGGGTCCCCTAGGAAACACTGAACATCACTTTGGTTCCTACACTGTCACAATAACTCGTCCATGGCATTTTCATTCGTTGTCATGTTAAACACTATTCAAAGTGCCCACTATTATTTATATTCTAACTATATAGAATTATAATAAACATTCTATTTCCATGATTCCAAAAGTTCTCCGATCTAAATCGCAATTGCAGCGTTTGGTTAAAAATAAGGCCTAGTATTTTTGCCCATATCGTGGCAGTGTGGAAATGATCTCAAATGAGTGCAGGAAATGCAGAAATTGATGGAAATGCAGGAAATTATTTTAGGTTGAAGTTGAATTGAACAGTATAAAACAATCAGAATGGAGAAAGACCCATTTTGAAATAATTTAGAATATGTGTTGCCATCCTAGGGTCATACACTACTCATAAAGCAAATGTAGAACTTTTGTTAATCAAAAACATAAAATACCGTCAAAAATTTGAAAAAATACCATGATATAATATTTTGGCCATATCGCCCAGCCCTACTAGTATGTGTGAGCATACAGTTTGTGTGAGAGAGAAAGGAAGGGGACTATACCGTAAGATACCTCATGCGATGTCAGCTAGAATTACCGCTCCTAATAGTAATTGCCTTCTCACATGATGCCTCATTGTAGTCTCATCACAGCCTAGTAATTGAAATTGTGTGCATGCGCCCCCATGCATTTAATTTGTTTGTGTGTGTGTGGTTGATGTTTTCTCCTACTGACTAGAATAAACGTGTTCAACCTCCGTAGTGTATTATGAGCTTCATATTAATATTTCTGAAGTGTATATGTAAAAAAAAAAATGCATGGTTGCCTTCAATGGGTAATTGTAATTACCAGAATGTAATGAATAGAACGGTAGTAAACACAGCCATTACAATGGCTAAATTTCCCCCGTTTCTTCCTCCACTGCCCTACACATATGACCTAGGTACAGATCTAGGATCAGCTTCCACTCCCCCAATCCTAACCTTAACCATTAGTGGGGAACATGCAAAACTGAATAAAGATCCGCTTCTAGAGGCAACTTCATCCTACTCCAGATATAACATTATGAGTGTTTCTCTCTGTTCCTGTAGATGTCCAGGATCTGTGTCCGGCTCTGGACCTTCTGCGTTGTGCCATCAGAGACAATCATACTGAGGCCCAGAGCCGACAATTTTCAGAACAGCTGCTCAGCATCACCCTGGCCTTCCTCAACTCACAAGTCAGGGCCGTCCTCTCTGCCACAGAGGGTAAGACACTTCTCTCGCCGCGTTCCCCATGCTTTTGAATGCACTGCTTGTAGGTTAAATCCATGTCCATTGCTACACACACCAGTAGATTCTGGAGGTTGCTAACAAACTTTCAAAAAACCTTTGGGATAAAATGACAACATGTACATTTTTAAAAATGTTTTAAAACTGTGAACAATCCCTTTAAGATTTTTGAGGGGACACTGCATCAACCTGCTTAGCTACAGAATCCAGTTGCTGTAAGCATGATTCATTAGGAGTGCTGCCTCACTGAGCAGAGTCATGGTTGAGCGGTAACCCTCCCGGCTCTAGGCTCATGTACTACAACTCTGGAGACTGGGCTTCAAACCCTTCACACTACTATGCCTGATCCATTTCCCCCTCTGTTTCTCACCTCTCTGAAATGAAATCAATACAATTTGAAATCCACTCACTTTAAAATAAAAAAGTCTGCTATCTCAAGCAATTAGCCATGGCTGGCACGAAAACATCTGAGGGAGATTGCATCAACCTGCTTAGTTGCCAACTATATAACAAAAAATCCAGTTGACATTAGAATTTAGTTTGCTTCCACATGCAAAGATTTTACTGAGTTACAGTTTATATAAGGAAATCAGTGAATTGAAATTAATTCATTAGGCCGTAATCTATGGATTTCACATGACTGGGCAGGGGCGCAGCTGTGGGTGAGCCTGGGAGGGCATATGCCCCCCCACTTGGGAGCCCAGCCAATCAGAATAGGTTTTTACCCACAAAAGGGCATTATTACAGACAGAAATACTCCTCAGTTTCATTAGCTCTCCGGGTGGCTGGTCTCAGACGATTACGCAGGTGAAGAAACAGGATGTGGAGGTCTTGGGCTGGCATGGTTACACGTGGTCTGTGGTTGTGAGGACGGTTGGACGTATTGCCAAATTCTCTAAAACGACATTGAAGGCGGCTTATGGTAGAGAAATGAACATTAAATTCTCTGGCTACAGCTCTGATGGACGTTCCTGCAGTCAGCAAGCCAATTGCACGCTCCCTTGAGGCATATGTGGCATTGTGCTGTGTGTCACATTTTTGGGATCTTTTATTGCAGCTCATGAGACATGGGACTAATACTTTACATGTTGCGTTTATATTTTTGTTCAGTGCAGAAAAGTCTATAGATCATTAAACTCCAGCACACTGGTGACCTTACTGCTCCATAAATGTAACAGATCTTATATTTCAGTCTCAATAGGCCTTCATCAGAGATTTGTACTGATGTTATTAGGAGATCAGGACCAAACTTGAGTTTGTATGGTCTATGTTGAATCATGATAAGGTCTGAGGATGGTGGGTGTTTCAAACTTTCAATAACACAGAGGTTTCTCCCTATTCTCTAATTTCTTTCTACACAGAGCTGGATGAGAACTTGCAGGAGTGTGTGGAGATCTTGGATAGTTACGTCTCGGATCTGCGCACCTTCATGAAGAGGTTTCCCTGGCCAACAGGTGGTGACACTTCCACCCTTGTCCCATCCCCCATACCTGTACCTGAGGAGGTGGAGAATGATGACTGGAGTTCCCTCTCTTCTGAGGTAAAAACACAGTGAAGCTTTCAGAATAGTTACTTTATTGTCATTTCTTCGACTCAAATTAATTGTTTTGCTGTCACAATCACACACACACACACACACACACACACACACACACACACACACACACACACACACACACACACACACACACACACACACACACACACAGGGAGCAGAGTGGGCATGAATCCTCAGCGACATCCTGGATGGGTAATCATGATAATGGCATGAATTTATGTCACGCTTTTTAACCATAGGCCTCAAAGCGCTTGACATTGTGCTAGGGTAACTCTTCTCATCCACAAAAGCCATTTTGCACTAGAATGGTTCTCCCCAATTGGCTATAATTACATCATTATCTACAGTAATGACCAGATATCCGATTTCTGATACTGTGTGTGTGTTAAGGAGGTGGTCGAGCGGGCAGTGCTGACCAAGCAGATTCCCCGGGCCCAGGCCTACCTGAGGAGCCAGAACAGGCCAGATCAGCGGCTGGAGGAGTTGAGGAGTACGGGGCTGCGTCTGGCCTTCAACTGCCTCACACACAGAGACCTGGAGCAGGCCACTGCACTGCTCAGGAACATGGTGAGACTATGGCTATGTTCGGTTTGCTTTTACTAATCCATTCTGGAAGGATTCTGTATGGAGGAATGGTCTAAGATCCCTCCGAATGCGTTCTCCAACTCATAAAACCTTTTAGAAAAAAGCTCATTGCCGTTATCCTCACAAGGTGAGGTATCGAAGAGTATTGAAAACTGTGGTGTCAATAATTTTCTACCTTTTTGAGAGAAAAAAATATTACTTGCTAACAAAATCTCTTTCTTTGAGCAATTGTATTAGTATAAAATAATTGAATTTCCCCAAAAAATGTAGCATACAATATAATAGCCCAGTATTTGAATTTATTTTACACAGTCATTTTTGCCCATCTTTGTCAAGGGTGTCAATACTTTTAGACCCCACTGTTGGTTGCCCTTAGAGTTGTGCAAAGTTGGTAGAATCTTATTCTAAATGATTCACAGCTGTAATGGCTGCCAAAAGGGCTTCCACCAAGTCTTACCTCTGGGGTAATCTTTATCAAGGGTGTCAATCATTTTAGGACCTCACTCTATATGTCATTTAGCACACGCTTTTATTCAAAGGCACTTCCAGTCATGCATGCATTCGTTTTACTTATGGGTGGTCCTGGGAATTGAACCTACCATCCTGGCGTTGCCACCACCATACTCTACGAACTGAGATACAGAGGACCAACTCTATGTAGTCAGACATTTTACAATATGGAGATGGTTAAACAATATGACTCAGCATATTCGTAGTTAGACAATGATGAACAATGGTAACAGTATTAAAAAAAACTAAATAAACAATATAGCAGCGAGCAGCAATGAACGGGGTTCAGAGGATGATAGAAAGGACACAAGATCAGTTGAATAGCAAAGCAAGCACTCTATCATGTAGGAACAATCTTCCTTTATTCTCAATCATAAGTCTAAATACAACATGTGGAGTGAATCTGATGTCTGGTTCATGAGGAGAACATGATTGCTCCTCCGCTCTCTCCACTGGCTTCCAGTTGAAGCTCGCATCCGCTACAAGACCATGGTGATTGCCTACGGAGCTGTGAAGGGAACGGCACCTCCATACCTTCAGGCTCTGATCAGGCCCTACACCCAAACAAGGGCACTGCGTTCATCCACCTCTGGCCTGCTGGCCCCCCTACCTCTGAGGAAGCACAGTTCCCGCTCAGCCCAGTCAAAACTGTTCGCTGCTCTGGCACCCCAATGGTGGAACAAGCTCCCTCACGACGTCAGGACAGCGGAGTCAATCACCACCTTCCGGAGACACCTGAAACCCCACCTCTTTAAGGAATACCTAGGATAGGATAAAGTAATCCTTCTAACCCCCCCCCCCCCCCCCCCCCCCCTTAACCTCTCTAGGCTAGGCGGGACGAATTCGTCCCACCTACGTAACAGCCACTGCTATCCTGTGGCGCGATTTTCAAAACCTTAAAAATCCTATTACTTCAATTTCTCAAACATATGACTATTTTACAGCCATTTAAAGACAAGACTCTCGTTAATCTAACCACACTGTCCGATTTCAAAAAGGCTTTACAACGAAAGCAAAACATTAGATTATGTCAGCAGAGTACCAAGCCAGAAATAATCAGACACCCATTTTTCAAGCCAGCATATAATGTCACCAAAACCCAGAAGACAGCTAAATGCAGCACTCACCTTTGATGATCTTCATCAGATGACAACCCTAGGACATTATGTTATACAATACATGCATGTTTTGTTCAATCAAGTTCATATTTATATCAAAAACCAGCTTTTTACATTAGCATGTGACGTTCAGAACTAGCATACCCCCCGCAAACTTCCGGGGAATTTGCTAACATTTTACTAAATTACTCACGATAAACGTTCACAAAAAGCATAACAATTATTTTAAGAATTATAGATAGTCATATAAATAGTCATATATATATATATATATATATATATATATATATATATATAAATAGTCATATAAATAGTCATATGTTTGAGAAATTGAAGTAATAGGATTTTTAAGGTTTTGAAAATCGAGCCACAGGCTGGCAGTGGCTGTTACGTAGGTGGGACGCAAGCGTCCCACCTAGCCCATAGAGGTTAAAAGATTTAGATGCACTATTGTAAAGTGGTTGTTCCACTGGATATCATAAGGTGAATGCACCAATTTGTAAGTCGCTCTGGATAAGAGCGTCTGCTAAATGACTTAAATGTAAATGTACATTTTTAGCATTAGCGTTACATATGCAGTAATTCGTTGTTAATAGTTTCCTTATTTTTTTATATATCAATACCATATTCAGTGGGCTTCATCTTAGGGATGTCCATGATAGCGATGACAAGTTTCAAGTTGATAGGCCACCATGGAGTGGATTTCCAGTGGTGTAAATTGACACATAAAATCCGATTTGGATTTTTCAACTCAGCCATCTCTTAGCCAATCCCTTGGCTTTTCTCAAACTAAGTTAAGAGATGTACCATGACCTGTTACTTATCGTTCATGATAATACGTTTTTCCAAGATGGAGGAGAATCTTTCCTGATAGACCTTATGAAATGTGGTCAGCATTAGAAAAGACACTTGCATACAAAATTTCAAGTCTCTAGGTCAAACAGGGCGGTGAATAGGAGGGTTTAAGTGAGATTGCTTATAACAGAGCCACCTATAGGCCAATCATCCCATTCTTTTTCACCAAGTTATTCATGGCCTCTAGTTTCTGTGTGCCAAATTAGAAAAAAAGGTACCAAGCTATGTTTGAGTTATTTGACTATGTCAAATATATTTATTTGTAATCTAAGAATAACAACAGCTTTGCTGTGAACCCCTAAAAAAGGTTTTCAACTTGGATAAATCTCACAATTACCCTTGGACAAAAGAACTCAAAGACATATTTAAGGAAGCTGATCTATAACATATTTAGACACAAGTTACGATGCAATGTCTACATGATCAAAAAAAAGTTAACCCTAAGCTACAAAGAGAAATTGTCAACTTATATATGGCTAAAACCTAAACTCAGAAATTGTAACCAGATCAAAGCACCTATGATCCAGAACCCTATGTCACCTGACAAGAAATCAAAGAACCTTTTTGAGAACTGGGATACTGCTTCTGGCAATTGAATTAGGTAGGTTCAATGCCATAAATAAAGAAGAGCGGCTATGGACTGGTTGTTTGTTTAGCAACAAAACCGACGCGTGCGCAGCTATGGGGTTGGCTTATATTGTTGGCAACATGTAAACTATATTTCGTTTCCAATGTTTATTGAAAACATAAATACATTTGCACAATGAGCACTTGTTGTCTCAAATACATCGTTGCAGTTGTTGGAAAGCTAGCTAGTAATTTTTTTACTATATTAGCATAGATGTGACATCAGTCTAACACCTCAAACCAAGACATTTTATCATCACTAGATAAAACGAGTACTGTACTAGCTCCGGGGTACCAATAATTCTGTCCATGCCATTTGTCTTTATAATTTTTTATAAAACTGTTAAACTTAAAATAGAATTGGTTCTGCAGTGTTGAAAATCCAAAGTTTTTTCAATTTCATCTTGTTTTAGAAGAGATGTGGGATTTCTTTTTTAATGCAAGTGTGCCAATATATTTGTCTGCAACTGTATGTATGTATGTATGTACTTGTGTGCATATATAAGTATGATCATTTTCTTTAGATACAGCAAATACGGTGTCTTATAAGCCCATGTGGGCTGGGCATCATGAAGATGCATGACACTATAATATAATCAACCAATTACTCAATCATATAAGATTACTTGACAGTGGTTACACTGCATGATTATTTTACATAACCCACAAGACATAGACAGAGCTTTGCTATTCAATGTGCCCAGAGTCTGCGAAAACAGGGATGATGTTAGCATCTCACTCACACCCCATGACCGAGCAGGAATGTTGGTGTGTCCTCCATGACTAAATGGTAATTTCTCATGCAACTGAAACAGGAGTCTTCTTGTTTTTATGTTGTTTTACTGTGGATAAAAAAACGTCAGCGTTCTCTGTTTTCAGGGTTTCAACGTAAAGAAGCAACTGTATAACATATGCCTCTACACAGATGACCGGGACCTAAGGGACTTTGTGGTAAGACCAGCATTTTGAGTAAATGCAATGATCGCATCTAACATTGGCTTTCATTATTTGGATGATTTGACTGTTTTTAAAAACTCATTCCAGCCAGACAAGGGGGTACACTGCATTGAGTTTAAAAACATAGTCCTTATCAACATCTCTTTATGAACATTACCTTTTGAACTCATTACCTTTTGCCAGCCTCAACGGCGTTATTACTGAGTCTGATTAAGATTTTGGGGGTTTTCAATTACTGTGTGCAGGTGGAGGAGTTGTCAAAGCAGAGCTATTTGTCTGATGAAGAGACACAGAGGGTGGAATTCATCAAACAGATTGAGGCTTTGTGTGCGGTGCCTGAGACGCGCTGCACAGACCCTGTGGGCAGACAACGGTACGAGATAAAACAGACTATTTACTGCATTTGGTTTTTCAGTTTAACTTCATGTACTTTTCTCCTGTCAGGAGTTCTTACACTGTATCCACCTGGGTCGTGTTCTTTAGTCACCAAACAGAAGAAAACACATAAAAAGGGAGGGACTACCTGTACTTGTGTGTCCTAATGAACATGGCCCTGGATGCCAGTAGTTGTTTTTCTCTGCTTACATGACATTTTAACATGTTAGCAGTAAACATTTTTTTTTTTTTTGCTCAATCATTTATCTTTAGTCTTGCTCTATGGCAATCACTTCCTGTTTCAATGTAGCATACTGTACTGTGTACTGCTTTCTCTCAGGGTTCCTCAGATGGCCCAGACAGACCCAGAGTCTAAGAGCCTGCTGGAGGAGCTGGTAGACCAGAGAGGCTCCCAGTCAGAACAGACACTGTGGAGTTCGCTGCGTCTGGACTGGGTCAGACATTGGGACCACAACACCCAGAGAGCCATCCTGCTGTCACGCCTACAAGACTCGGGTAGGACTCTCTTAACCCTTCATTCACACCCTATATGAGTAATTGTAAGTATGAGATCCCGACTTGGAAAAACATTCAGCTTTCAAGTGGTAAATACAAGTTGGAAACTCGTATCATCTATGGACCCCGACTTTCCCGTCATGCTGAACTCTGACTTCACCTACCACAGAAATTACTATGGTGACAGCATTTTCGGCACTTAAACAGATAATCCACTCCTATAATTAAACTCCTGTCAATTTGGTGATAGTCTATGTTCTATGACTGGGTAAAACATTTATTTTCACCATGATTTAACTTCTAAGTGGTCTGTCTGCAATCAGGAAATCGTGTTGTGCCACGTCATCATGATAAATTCATCATGAGAATTCCAAATGATCACATTTTCATAACACTTAAAAATAAAAAATACCTGCACTCCCGATCACCATATAAGCTCAGCTTCTAGCTCCTAAGCAACTTTGCACAAGCATTTCGCTTCACCCGCAATAAAATCTGCAAAATATGTGTATGTGACCAATAAAATCTGATTTGATTACATGGTATGGGCATACTTGTCGAGAACACATACACTACCGTTCAAAAGTTTGAGGTCACTTAGAAATGTCCTTGTTTTTGAAAGAAAAGCACGTTTTTTTGTCCATTTTAAAATAACATAAAATTGATCAGAAATACATTGTTAATGGTGGAGGCAATGTGATAGTCTGGGGGTGCTTTGGTGGTAAAGTGGGAGATTTGTAAAGGGTAAAAGGGATCTTGAAGAAGGAAGGCTATCACTCCATTTTGCAACTCCATGCCATACCCTGTGGACGGCTCTTAATTGGAGCCTATTTCCTCCTACAACAGGACAATGACCCAAAGCACAGCTCCAAACTATGCAATAACTATTTAGGGAAGAAGCAGTCAGCTGGTATTCTGTCTGTAATGGAGTGGCCAGCCCAGTCACCGGTTCTCAACCCTATTGAGCTGTTGTGGGAGCAGCTTGACCGTATGGTACATAAGAAGTGCCCATCAAGCCAATGCAACTTGTGGAGGTGTTTCAGGAAGCATGGGGTGAAATCTCTTCAGATTACCTCGACAAATTGACAACTAGAATGCCAAAGGTCTGCAAGGCTGTTATTGCTGCAAATGGAGGATTCTTTGACGAAAGCAAAGTTTGAAGGACACAATTATTATTCAATTAAAAATCATTATTTATAAACTTGTCAACGTCTTGACTATATTTCCTATTCATTCATTTCATGTGTGTTTTCATGGAAAACAAGGACATTTATAAGTGACCCCAAACTTTTGAATGGTAGTGGACACCCGTCTATATATCGCCATGACAAAGTATATATTTCGCTAAGATGTGCTCAAACTGAACAGTGGACCAAATTATTCAACTCCATTTTTCCTTCAACTACCATCACTCAACACAAATGTATACTCTCCCCCTTGCCGGGGGGGGGGGGGGGGGGGGGGGGTGTGTGTGTGTGTGTGTGTGTGTGTGTGTGTGTGTGTGTGTGTGTGTGTGTGTGTGTGTGTGTGTGGCGCGTGGCCGTGGCCGCACTGTGCCTGTGGGGCTGTTGCGTTGCCATATCAACATCAGACTCCACTGAGCCACACGACCTGCAGTTTGAACATGGTGAGATTGTAGACTCCTAAATTGATAGTGCAGGTTGTATTGGAGATTTTACAGCTAGCTACCTACTTCACATGCTGATATTGACTTTGGTATTATCAGAGACATCTTATAGTCTTGGGGGGGCTTGAGGCTGTGTGAGAGCGATAAGATTTTACAGAATATTACAGATTTCTCCACACACACAGTAACGGTTGTACATTTTGGGCAAATCTGATGACAAGCCGAGCATTCTGAGCCCAAACTGACATCTTTCCAAGAAGTAGATTAGCATAAAAACAACTTTGTTTGAGGTCTGTGCTAGTTTTCAAATTGCCTGAAGCTGTTGTCTCTGCCTGCTGGTTGCTATAAATGCGAGAGAGCATGCTCACATGAGAGGCAATGCCCACTTACACAGACCGGAAGAGTGACAATTTGTTTCAGTGGAGATCTTGTATGCTTTGTC
Source organism: Salmo salar (assembly GCF_965601325.2). Lineage (NCBI taxonomy): Eukaryota > Metazoa > Chordata > Actinopteri > Salmoniformes > Salmonidae > Salmo > Salmo salar. The sequence continues at coordinate 74,173,161 of NC_138300.1, forward strand.
CTACGAGCTAATCTTCATCAGCTAACATCACTTTTTTTTAAGCATTTCTGTACAGTAATCAACACAAGCAGATAAAGCAGATAAAGGCTTCATAATTCATAAAGGTAATGTTAACTGACTGATGTTATCTCATAGAACAAAACGTATAAGATCTTCTAAGCCCGTGTTAACCTCATACCTTATTCTCGGCATATATCCCAAAACATTCTTTCCCCATTAATATCCCCAATTGGAATGGCCAACAAACCAGAGGTAGAAAATGTTAACTAATTTCATATTTTTAGGATGAGCTCTATTATAAAAAAGATTGTTCTCACATGTTAGTATTATTTAACCCGGTAAATCATAGGAATTTGTGGTTTTTGGGTGTATTATTCCTTGAAGGACAACAGCAAAACGTTATTTATCCCAAAATGTAATAGATGTACTTTTAATTTATGGTTGACGTAGCTAGTTAGCAAGTGAATGATCCCAAGTTGTTGTTCCGAGTTGACAAGTCGCTCCTCTGATAGGTTGTGAATGCGGCATAAGTCCTGTTCATGCTAGGGCTGTCACTTTTTTCCCCCCAAACATTGATGTTAAAAAAAAAATGCATGTGATGATGGAAAATGCAATATTGTCCAAAAATCCATATTGACATACACTGTCTGCTACCAGAGGTTTTATACAAATCTATCACTTCTCTTTGCTGCTACTGTCATTTAACCAGCATTTTTTTTTGCCTTGTATGGAAAGCCATCAACAGTTGGAGTCTAACATTTGGTGTTGTCTCCCTCATAAATTACCATGCTACCGCAAATTGAGCAACATAATAGCAGCGTGTGCAACATGACATGACCTGTCAATTGAAACAGCGGGAAACAACTGAAAGCAACTACAGTGAGGGAAAAAAGTATTTGATCATCTGCTGATTTTGTACGTTTGCCCACTGACAAAGAAATGATCAGTCTATAATTTTAATGGTAGGTTTATTTGAACAGTGAGAGAGAATAACAACAAAAAAATCCATAAAAACGCATGTACAAAATGTTACAAATTGATTTGCATTTTAATGAGGGAAATAAGTATTTGACCCCTCTGCAAAACATGACTTAATACTTGGTGGCAAAACCCTTGTTGGCAATCACAGAGGTCAGACGTTTCTTGTAGTTGGCCACCAGGTTTGCACACATCTCAGGAGGGATTTTGTCCCACTCCTCTTTGCAGATATTCTCCAAGTCATTAAGGTTTTGAGGCTGACGTTTGGCAACTCGAACCTTCAGCTCTCTCCACAGATTTTCTATGGGATTAAGGTCTGGAGACTGGCTAGGCCACTCCAGGACCTTAATGTGCTTCTTCTTGAGCCACTCGTTTGTTGTCTTGGCCGTGTGTTTTGGGTCATTTTCATACTGAAATACCCATCCACGACCCATTTTCAATGTTCTGGCTGAGGGAAGGATGTTCTCACCCAAGATTTGACGGTACATGGCCCCGTCCATCGTCCCTTTGATGCGGTGAAGTTGTCCTGCCCCCTTAGCAGAAAAACACCCCCAAAGCATAATGTTTCCACCTCCATGTTTGACGGTGGGGATGTTGTTCTTGGGGTCATAGGCAGCATTCCTCCTCCTCCAAACACGGCGAGTTGAGTTGATGTCAAAGAGCTCCATTTTGGTCTCATCTGACCACAACACCAGTTGTCCTCTGAATCATTCAGATGTTCATTGGCAAACTTCAGACGGCATGTATATGTATTCTTGAGCAGGGGACCTTGCGAGCGCTGCAGGATTTCAGTCCTTCACGGCGTAGTGTGTTACCAATTGTTTTCTTGGTGACTATGGTCGCAGCTGCCTTGAGATCATTGACAAGATCCTCCCGTGTAGTTCTGGGCTGATTCCTCACCGTTCTCATGATCGTTGTAACTCCACGAGGTGAGATCTTGCATGGAGCCCCAGGCTGAGGGATATTGACAGTTCTTTTGTGTTTCTTCCATCTGCGAATAATCGCACCAAATGTTGTCACCTTCTCACCAAGCTGCTTGGCGATGGTCGTGTAGCCCATTCCAGCCTTGTGTAGGTCTACAATCTTGTTCCTGACATCCTTGGAGAGCTCTTTGGTCTTGGCCATGGTGGAGAGTTTGGAATCTGATTGATTGATTGATTGCTTCTGTGGACAGGTGTCTTTTTTACAGGTAACAAGCTGAGATTAGGAGCACTCCCTTTAAGAGTGTGCTCCTAATCTCAGCTCGTTACCTGTATAAAAGACACCTGGGAGCCAGAAATCTTTCTGATTGAGAGGGGGTCAAATACTTATTTCCCTCATTAAAATGCAAATCAATTTCTAACATTTCTGACATGAGTTTTTCTGGATGTTTTTGTTGTTATTCTGTCTCTCACTGTTCAAATAAACCTACCATTAAAATTATAGACTGATCATTTCTTTGTAAGTGGGCAAACGTACAAAATCAGCAGGGGATCAAATACTTTTTTCCCCCACTGTAAGAAATATAAAGTTTTTCTTCATATTCAATACTGTATTGAGCAGTTAAATGAACAGTTGACACTATTTTGGTCGATTCAACCTGTGTTTATGTTTGACCAGCAGTTGTCAGTTCCTGTGACCCGGGGGTCCTGTGGTCATACCTCACCTCCCACCACGACCAGCGGAGGGTAACCGAGTGGATTGAGAGCCTGGCCGCCCAGAACGGTGACCCTTGCAGCGCCCCCCAGTGGCCCGCCCTCACGGCAGAGGTGGTCAACAACAACACCCGGTGTAGCGCCCACATGAGGAACCACATCCTCTACATGTTGGCCAGGTAGACCGTATTCTGGGATCAGCTTTGTCCTGTTTGAGGACAGTAAAGTGTTAACTATCTGTTCATCTCTCGTGGATGCATGTAAAATAGGATGGTATCGTAAGACTCCTTACAAACACGGCACTTCGCCCGGGTTACGTCTTCGTGGGCGTGGCTTATACTGGGTACAGTGCACTTTTTTGTATTTATTTTTATTTAACCTTTATTTAACTAGGCAAGTCAGTTAAGAACAAATTCTTAGGCAAACTTTGTGCCCGATGCGCATTCATGTAAAAACGTTTTACCAGACACAAACTCGTCGACACGAAGTGATGGTGAGTTAAGATAATTTACAACAGATATTTTGTAGGCACTAGTGTTGCACTGTACACCGAAGCTTGGTTGATTACTAGAATTTTTAAAAATGTTTGTGAAATCAACTAAATGTATTGAAGTTATTAGAAAATGTGTTTGCATAAGTCTATCATAAGACATGTACAGAATGTACACTACCGGTCAAAAGTTTTACAACACCTACTCATTCAAGGGTTTTTCTTTATTTTTACTATTTTCTACATTGTAGAATAATAGTGAAGACATCAAAACTATGAAATAACACATAAGGAATCATGTAGTAACCCAAAAAGTGTTAATAAACAAATCTAAATATATTTTATATTTGAGATTCTTCAAATAGCCACCTTTTGCCTTGATGACAGCTTTGCACAGACTTGATATAGGCCACCAAGTGCTAACAGTCAGTATCTAAATAATATGTGTGAAATTCTTGATTAGTGTATGTGATGTAAACAGCGAGGTCTAGTTTCTTGGAGACCTGAATATTAACTGGTTTTCAACATGCTGTCCGCTCAAGAGGAGCTTCTTTACTGTAACCAGTGCCTATAATCTGGTTCAGGTTATTAATCAACCTACCAGGGTGTTTACAAACACTACAGGAAAAATATAATTCATATGTATTGATCACGTTTGTACTAATACTGTAAAACGTTGTTCTAAAGTTGTATCCATACCCATTGGATGCAGGGATCACAATATAGTGGCTATATCCAGGAAAGACAAAGTTCCAAATGCTGGGCCTTAAATAGTGTATGAGATCATACAAAAGATTTTGCTGTGACTCTTATGTGGATGATGTTAAAAACACTTTTAGGTCTGATGTGATTAATAAAGTGCTTCCAGACGCTGCACTTCATGAATATATGACATTTCTTATTCCAATTTTTGATAAACATGCAACTGTTAAAAAACTGACTGTTAGAACTGTTAAGACTTCGTGGATTGATGAGGAATTGAAAAACTGTATAGTTGAAAGAGATGGGGCACAACGAGTGTCTAATGAATCTGGCTGGAAATCTGACTTACTGCAAATTGAGAAATTATGTGACTAAACTCAATAAAAAGAAAAAGAAACTATATTATGAAGCCAAGATCAATGATATAGTCCCGTGTGGCTCAGTTGGTTGAGCATGGTGTTTGCAATGCCAGGGTTGTGGGTTCGATTCCCACGGGGGACCAGTACGGAGAAAAAATTTATGAAATGTATGCTCTGGATAAGAGCGTCTGCTAAATGACTAAAAATGTAAATGTAAATATACAGTGCTTTCAGAAAGTATTCAGACCCCTTGACCTTTATCACATTTTGTTACATTACAGCCTTATTCTGAAATGGCCATAAAAAAATATTCAGCAATCTACACACAATACCCCATAATGACAAAGCGAATATATGTTTTTAGAAAATGTATTAAATATAAAAAAAGACCTTATTTACATAAATATTCAGACCCTTTGCTATGAGACTCGAAATTGAGCTCAGGTGTACTTTTTCCATTGATCATCCTTGATGTTTCTTCAACTTCATTGCAGTCCACCTGTGGTAAATTCAAATGATTGGACATGATTTGGAAAGGCTATATAAGGTCCCACAGTTGACAGTGCATGTCAGAGCAAAAACCAAGCCATGAGGTCGAAGGAATTGTCCCTAGAGCTCCGAGACAGGATTGTGTAGAGGCACAGATCTGGGGAACAGTACCAAAACATTTCTGCAGCATTGGAGGTCCCCAAGAACCCAGTGGCCTCCATCATTCTTAAATGGAAGAAGTTTGGAACAACCAAGACTCTTACTTGAGCTGGCTTTCGGCCAAGTTGAGCAATTGGGGGAGAAGGGCCTTGGTCAGGGAAGTGACCAAGAACCAGATGATCACTCTGACAGAGCTGCAGAGTTCCTCTGCGGAGATGGGAGAACCTTCCAGAAGGACAACCATCTCTGCAGCACTCCACCAATCAGGCCTTTACGGTAGAGTGGCCAGACGGAAGCCACTCCTCAGTAAAAGGCACATGACAGCCTGCTTGTAGTTCGCCAAAAGGCACCTAAAGACTCTCAGACCATGGGAAACAAGATTCTTTGGTCTGATGAAACCAAGATTGAACTCTTTGGCCTGAGTTCACCATCCCTACGGTGAGGCATGATGGTGGCAACATCCTTGATGAAAACCTGCTCCAGAGCACTCAGGACCTCAGACTGGGGTGAAGGTTCACCTTCCAACAGGACAATGATCCTAAGCACACAGCCAAGACAACGTAGGAGTGGCTTCGAGACAAGTCTCTGAATGTCCTTAAGCGTCCCAGCCAGAGCCCAGACTATCGAACATCTCTGGAATGACCTGAAAATAGCTGTGCAGCAACGCTCCCCATCCAACCGGACGCGCTTGAGAGCATCTGCAGAGAAGAATGGGAGAAACTCCCCAAATACTGGCGTGCCAAGCTAGTGGCGTCATACCTAAGAAGACTCGAGGCTGTAATTGCTTCCAAAGATGCTTCAACAAAGTTTTGCGTAAAGGGACTGAATACTTATATAAATGTGATAGATTATCACATCCTGATATGTGTGTGTGTATATATATATATATATATATATATATATATATATATATATATATATATATATATATATATATATCTATATCTCTAATATATCTATATCTCTAATATAACTCAGAGGGTTTTCTTTCATGGATGCTTCTCTAATGTCAAACTTGTAAAGTGTGGTGTACCACAGGGCAGCTCTCTAGGTCCTCTACTCTTTTCTATTTTTATCAATGACCTGCCACTGATGCTAATGATTCAACCATATACGCATCAGCAACCACAGCTAATTAATTCACTGAAACCCTTAACAAAGAGTTGCAGTCTGTTTTGAAATGGGTAGTCAATATTAAACTGGTCCTGAACTTTTGGTACAAGTTATTCCCTAAGTTCTAGACCTCAGCTGAATCTGCTATTGAATGGTGTGGATGTTGAACAAGTTGAGGAGACTAAATTACTTGGTGTTACTTTAGATTGTAAACTGTCATGGTCAAAACATATAGATTCAATGGTTGTAACGATGGGGAGTGATCTGTCTGTAATAAAGAGATGCTCTGCTTTTTTGATACAACACTCCATAAAGCAAGTCCTGCAGGCTCTAGTTTTATTTTATCTTGATTATTTTCCAGTCATAATGGGTCAGGTGCTGCGAAGTAAGACCTAGTTAAGCTCCCGAGACGCAGCAGTCTAAGGCATTGCATCTCCTTGCTTGAGGCGTCTCTACAGACCCAAGTTCGATTCCATGCTGTATCACAAACGGCCGTGATTGGGAGTCCCAATTGGCCCAGCGTCGTCCGGGTTAGGGTTTGGCTGGGGTAGACCGTCGTTGTAAATAAGAATTTGTTCTAAACTGACTTGCCTAGTTAAATAAAAAAGCTGCCGCTGGCCAAGAACATAGAGGCACATCTTGCTCTTCATTGTAATCAGAGGGCTAATATTAATACTATGCATGCCAGTCTCTCTTGGCTGAGAGTTGAGAAAAGACTGACTCTGTCACTTGTTTTTATAGGAAACATTCATGTGTTGGAAATAGTTTGCATAGTCAATGTACACACAGCACTGACATACACACACCCAATTACCTCACCAAAAATACCACCAGGGGTCTTTTCACAGTCCCCAGGTCCAGAAAAATTCAAGGAAACGTACAGTATTATATAGAGCCATGAGTGTGTGGAACTCCCTTTCATCTTATATAGCGCAAGTGAACAGCAAACCTGGTTTAAAAAATAAAATAAATAAACACCTCATGGCACAATGCCTCTCCCCCATGTGAACTACTTGTTGTGTGTATGAACTGACATGTATGTGTAACTGATAGATGCACACACACGCACTACATGTTGTTTTAAATTGTAAAGTATTTTGTCTGTAATGTCGGACCCCAGTAAGACTAGCTGTCGCCACTGGCTAATAAATCAAAACATTTTAGTAATTTACCAGACGCCCCTTTCCAGAGCAACTGCATACATTTTCATACTGGTCCCTCATGGGAATCGAACCCACAAGCCTGGCGTAACTAGCGCCATGCTCTGCCAACTGAACCACATGGGACCTTGTCATAGAGAACATAGGTCTATCTGTCAACCAATGTGAAAGAATCCAGATCAAATGTTTGAAATGGTTCAGCTGCCATGAAAACAAAGGCGTCAGTCACCTCTAGAAATGACTTCAATGCTCTCCATGCTGCCCTTTTGCCCTTTCCATGAAACTGCATGGAAGCCTGGCAAAGCCAAACTCTTGTGCATTCCAAGCTTTTCGCAGATGGTATTGATGCAAATCTCCTGTTATTTTTTAGCCATACCAAAAGCAACCCACAGCTTTTTGGTTGGATAATCCTTGGTAAGATAGAAGAACAGCCCAGCAATGAGATCTGTATCCACTGTTGAAATGATAATGGTCTGTGCACCCTTTTGAAGGGCATCTTTAAGATGAAGGCATACTTTAGTGCAGGGGTGTCCAACCCTGTTCCTGGAGAGCTATCTTCCTGTATGTTTTCGCTCCAACCCCAGTTGTAACTAACCTGGTTCAGCTGATCAATCAGCTAATTATTAGAATCAGGTGGGTTGGAGTGAACCTACAGGATGATAGCTCTCCAGGAACAGGTTTGGACACCCCTGCTCTAGTGTCTCACTCTTCATGGTCACATTATGGCATTGATGTCAGAGACCTCTTTAGCACCACAGACTTATCAGTTGTAACAGATATTTTCCTTCTTCAAATTCATTCCCATACACCATATGTGTCAACATTTTCAAAAGCCCCTGTTTGTTAGTAGGATTTCTGAGAAAGTTAGAAAGCTTCCATGTAATTTCTATCTGATGCCTTTCCCTCACTTTTCTCTCATTGAGTGTCCCACACTATTGATTCTATTGCAGTTTTTCAACTGGTGCTCTACCCAAGGCAGGAAGATACTACTGCCATATTCGCCAAATGTGTCAATGATTTTGACATCAGAAGAAGAGGGCGTGGTGGGAAGGAGTCTACAGCAGTCAGGCGTAGCAGATCAGATTTTTTGATTGGCAGGTTAAGCGTTCCGGTATTTTTAAGGATTGGAGGACATGGGTTATTTTCATGAGATAAAGGTTTCCATCTCGAAACTTGCTCGCTATGTAAAATTGAAAAGTGTACAATCACATTTTAATGCTGATATTAACTTTCTCTTTTGTGACTGTGCTTGCCTTAACATTTTTAAACAAACAGTGGTACATTTTCCCTCTTAATGCTCTGGTGGATGGATGTGTTCCTATCCACAATGACTTCCTTGAGAAGTGCCGAGTTTCTCAATGGTAATGAAATCTTTGCTTGCACAATTGCATGTATCCAAAACCAGGAATGGAATCCCCTTACTTGAGATTGTTGCACAAGCTGGCCATTTGATGTCTGGTGTGATGAACTTTGCTCGTGTTGGAGGTTTTGTGTTAAAAGGGGACACTACATTCAAAAGCTGGGATTCAAAATCAACCAGTAGAATGTCCTGCTACCATCCATCTCCAGAAGGCAGTGGGGTTCTCTGTTCCTTTTAGAGGGTTTCCCGTGTTCCTTTTACCAGCTAATGGTTTTGCACATGGGCTTGGTCAAGTGGCATGCATTAGAACCCGTTTTGTGTTTTTGGCAGGACCAGGATGTCTGAGAATTTTTATAATGTTAGCTGTAGAGCTTTCATGTCTCAAATGTGGATTGGAATCCACCTTGCATAGTTAGTTCTGTCCAGTGCAAAGAACCAAGTCCTCGAATGTTCCAACATAAAGACCAAAATCTCTAGTTATGTGTGTACAGACAAAAATCACTAGTCTTTCAAATTGAAGAACAATGTTCCAGAACTGGAATGTTGAATACCTGCTTTCCATGTATGAAAATAAGTGCATGTGGATTCGAACAGCCAAACATCTTTCAGGAATTTTGACAATGAACATAAAGTAACTTGATGACTGTGCCTGGTTTTGGTCAAGTGTGCTGCCACTCCAACATATGCTTACCCAACACCTTACAACGTTCCCTGTTGGTCCCTTACCATTTTCCCTCAGGACGTTAGCTGGGTAGCTGTCTGGAATTAATATTATATGTTGATTGTTTTGTATATCTTTAGCTAGCTAACCAACAAGACCTAACATTTTAAGTGAACAAAATCTGTGGCTAGCTTTTTTTGACAGAACAACCATGTCCGGTTTAAAGTCGTATTGCAATTACACATGTTCCCAATCAATTAGCTACATAATATAACTCCTAGAGTCTGTTGGCAATTCTATCTGTAAGGTTACTCAGTCGGTCGAGCAGTGAATTTCAAACATAGATTCAACCACAAAGACCAGGGAGGTTTTCTAATGCCTCGCAAAGAAGGGCACCTATTGGTAGATCGGAAGGGGAAAAAAGCAGACATTAAATATCCCTTTGAGCATTGTGACGTTATTAAAACTTGTCAGGGTTAGGGTCCTTTTTTCTGAATTTCCGTCTGACTAATGTGCCCAAAGTAAACTCCCTGTTACTCAGGCCCAAAAGCCAGGATAGACATTAAATATCCCTTTGAGCATTGTGACGTTATTAATTACACTTTGGATGGTGTATAAATACAGCCAGAGAGGAAGGAAACAGCTCAGGGATTTCACCATGAGGCCAATGGTCACTTTAAAACATTTACAGAGTTTAGTGAGTGTGATATGAGAGAACTGAGGATGGAGCAACAACATTGTAGTTACTCCACAATACTGACATAAATGGTAGAGTGAAAGAAGGAAGCCTGTGCAGAGTAAAAATGATCCAAAACATGCATCCTGTTTGCAACAAGGCACTCAAGTAAAACTGCTAAATAATTGGCAAAGAAATGAACTTCATGTCCTGAATAGAAAGTGTTATGTTTGAGGCAAATCCAACACAACACATCACTGAGTACTACTATTCATATTTTCAAGGATGGTGGTGGCTGCATCATGTTATGGGTATGCTTGTGATCGGCAAGGACTGGGTCGTTTAAAAAAAAAAAGTAAACCCTAGAGGAAAACCTGGTTCAGTCTGCTATCCAACAGACACTGGCAGACAAATTCACCTTTCAGCAGGAAAATAACCTAAAACAGAAGGCCAAATATACAGTCGTGGCCAAAAGTTTTGAGAATGACACAAATATTAATTTTCACAAAGTCTGCTGCCTCAGTTTGTATGATGGCAATTTGCATATACTCCAGAATGTTATGAGTGATCAGATGAATTGCAATTAATCGCCCCCAAAAAACATTTCCACTGCATTTCAGCCCTGCCACAAAAGGACCAGTTGACATCATATCAGTGATTCTCTCGTTAACACAGGTGTGAGTGTTGACGAGGACAAGGCTGGAGATCACTCTGTCATGCTGATTGAGTTCAAATAACAGACTGGAAGCTTCAAAAGGAGGGTGGTGCTTGGAATCATTGTTCTTCCTCTGTCAACCATGGTTACCTGCAAGGAAACACGTGCCGTCATCATTGCACAAAAAGGGCTTCACAGGCAAGGATATTGCTGCCAGTAAGATTGCACCTAAATCAACCATTTATCAGATCATCAAGAACTTCAAGGAGAGTGGTTCAATTGTTATGAAGAAGGCTTCAGGGCACCCAAGAAAGTCCAGCAAGCGCCAGGACCGTCTCCTAAAGTTGATTCAGCTGCGGGATCGGGGCTTACCACCAGTACAGAGCTTGCTCAAGAATGGCAGCAGGCAGGTGTGAGTGCGTCTGCACGCACAGTGAGACGACAACTTTTGGAGGATGGCCTGGTGTCAAGAAGGGCAGCAAAGAAGCCACTTCTCTCCAGGAAAAACATCAGGGACAGACTGATATTCTGCAAAAGGTACAGGGATTGGACTGCTGAGGACTGGGTTAAAGTCATTTTCTCTGATGAATCCCCAATCCGATTGTTTGGGGCATCCGAAAAAAAGCTTGTCCGGAGAAGACAAGGTGATCGCTAGCATCAGTCCTGTGTCATGCCAACAGTAAAGCATCCTGAGACCATTTATGTGTGGGGTTGCTTCTCAGCCACGGGAGTGGGCTCTCTCACAATTTTGCCTAAGAACACAGCCATGAATAAAGAAGGGTACCAACACATCCTCCAAGAGCAACTTATCCCAACCATCCAGGAACAGTTTGGTGATGAACAATGCCTTTTCCAGGATGATGGAGCACCTTGCCATAAAGCAAAAGTGATAACTAAGTGGCTCAGGGAACAAAACATCGATATTTTGGGTCCATGGCCAGGAAACTCCCCAGACCTTAATCCCATTGAGAACTTGTGGTCAATCCTCAAGAGGCGGGTGGACAAACAAAAACCCACAAATTCTGACAAACTCCAAGCATTGATTATGCAAGAATGGGCAGCCATCAGTCAGGATGTGACCCAGAAGTTAATTGACAGCATGCCAGGGCGGATTGCAGAGGTCTTGAAAAAGAAGGGTCAACACTGCAAATATTGACTCTTTGCATCAACTTCATGTAATTGTCAATAAAAGCTTTTGACACTTATGAAATGCTTGTAATTCTACTTCAGTATTCCGTAGTAACATCTTACAAAAATATCTAAAGACACTGAAGCAGCAAACCTTGTGGAAATGAATATTTCTGTCATTCTCAAAACTTTTGGCTGCGACTGTACACTGGAGTTGTTTACCAAGATGACATTGAATGTTCCTGAGTATTCTAGTTATAGTTTTCTTTTAAATCGGCTTGGAAATCTTTTGCAAACCTTGAGAATTGCTGTCTAGCACTGATCAACAACCAACTTGACAGAGTTATAATGTGCAAATATTGTACATTACAGGTGTGCCAAGCTCTTAAACCTTGTTCACATTGCAGGCCTTAATGCTCAAATCAGTTTAGTTTTTCAAATTCGTTTTGGAATACTGCCTGTCCAAACAGCAAGTTACAAGTGACCAAATCAGATTTGTGTATGTTCAGACAGCAGTCATTTGCTGACATGGCTACCTTAGTTGTCATAGTGACAACAGGTGTGTGCACAGGGATGTAGGTTGATTGGTGGTGGTGCTCGTGGTTCTTATCACTTAGAAGTTATGTAGCAAGCTTAGGTGACATCAATGCCTGCCATGAACGTTTGCCAGTTGTTTTCAATGTTCAAAATCATTACGTTTACATTTTAGTCATTTAGCAGACGCTCTTGTCCAGAGCGACTTACAGTAGTGAATGCATACATTTCATAAAATGTTTTCTCCGTACTGGTCCCCCGTGGGAATCGAACCCACAAACCTGGCGTTGCAAACACCATGCTCTACCAACTGAGCCACACGGGGCCCATAATGTAAGAACACTTTTAAAGCCTCAAAGGATAAGATGATCCAACTTTCAAAGTGAGTCCTTTTTGGCTAGCCACAGCAGTCACCTAGCTAGTTAGGTGGCTGTTCAGCTTTCTGGCACATTCACTCATTTGTTTCTAAACAATTAACAAGCTAATTAGCTACCACATGATATTGTCAAACTGTCAATAGAGTACCTAGCAACCAACAACATATGACAAGAAACCGTCTAAAAAAAAACACTTCAGGGCAAATAAATCAGATTTGACTGTTCAGATACTAGTTGCATGGCTAGGAATCAGATTTCACTTCAAACCACCTACAAAAGTGATCTGAAATGAGGATTGAAATATCAGATTCCATGTGCTTTTTGGTTGTTCAGACTGCAGGAAAAAGAACAGATTTGAATCAGTTATGCAAAACGTTTAGATTTGAGTCACTTCAAACTGCCAATGTGAACAAGGCTTTAGAGACTTAACCAGAAAGACTCACAGCTGTAATCACTTCCAAATGTCATTCTAACATGTATTGTCGCAGGGGTGTGACTACTTTATGTAAATTAGATTTCTTTATCAAATGTTTTAATAAAATTGCAAAAAAAATCTATAAACATGTTTTCACTTTGTCATTATGGGGTATTGTGTGTAGATGAGTTAGAAAAAAACTAAATGTAATTAATTTTGAATTCAGGCTGTAACACAACAAAATGTGCAATAAGTCAAGGGGTATGAATACTTTCTGAAGGCACTGTATGTTTAGTAGGAGAAAAACTGGAGCCAAGACCTCAAAAATAAAGATAAAAAATGTATTATATTGAGCTGCTTCGTTCTGGATTAGTAGGCTTACTTGCGAGCCCACCGTAGTAGAAGCAGAGAAGCAACCTCACAGCAAAAAATGTAGGCAAGTTTCGGCCTCTTGTGGCCAAACTGTTATTGCACCCTACACTGCTGAATACATGTTATGAATAGTCATACATGGTATATTACACTAGATATGTATGAAAGCTATGTTAGCTGCTAACCTCCATCACCCACCACTCTCTTTGCAGGAGAGGAGTGTTCATCCAGGCCGAGATGGCTGATTTTGAGCATCTGTTGTGGAGGCTGGGCCAGGCAGGTGGGGTGATGCAGGCCAGCCCACCCATGCCCCAGTACCGCTCCCCTCAAGGACACGACTTACACACACGCTTCATCCACCACTGCCTGGACAACGGCCTTCGCTACCTGCTCTACACCTACCTGGAGCACAACAGGTGAGGAAAGGGACAATCAATATTTCATGACTATTCGCTAGGAGGAGGCTATGACTGAATCTCAAACCGGACACTTGGCCCCTGAGCCCTTTCTCCCGAGTGGCCACTTGCTGATGTGTTCAGTGTTTCCAAAAATGTTTCAGTGAGAATTGCTACGATAGCCTGGGTGACCCGAGTCACTCGACTCACAGCGACGGAGAGCTGTGACACGCTGGTCTGGATAGGAGGCCATTGTAAATGCAGTATTCGCGCAGTCGGTGCTGACAACAATTTTTCAGTGAGAATCACTATTGGCTCCTTAATTTGTCGCTACATGACATTTTGCCATTGCCGCGACAACGTCACAGCACCAATTTGCCTTGCTGCGGCACAGGTGCGGGCGTCAGTTGAGTAGTCCATTTTTTGTAGAAAAAATCATTCCAATCCCAATTTAACATGCAACGGCTGTTTAGAGTATTGCTTGGCTGGCTTTAGGACCATGGGGAACATTGCTCAGCCTGGGCTCCTTTTCTCTCACTTTTAGAAAGCAGAGAGTGTGCCAGTTTGTTTTGCCGGTCAGCTGTTTAGGCAGTGCGCCGATTGCTTTGAATATGATGTCGGCATTGTTGTTATCTGATAGCCAGGGGTTAGTTGAATTGGGAGGTGGGGGAGACCTATTTGGTGACCATTCGAAAACAAAAGCTATTTTATTGATATTAAAACCATAGTTTGTAATAGCTGTAATTGATATTTTCATTAATTCGCCCAGTAAGTTAGTGCAATTTTGGTTTAATGTATTGGTATGAAAATAAACACAACTGAACAACTTGCTATTTAGAGCATTTCCTAAAAATATACATGTCCTGTTTTTGGCTTCAAAGACAACAATTGTAGGCTATAACATAAACTCAGCAAAAAAAAGAAACGTCCTCTCACTGTCAACTGCGTTTATTTTCTGTCAACTGCGTATATTTGTATGAACATAAGATTCAACAACTGAGACATAAACAGAACAAGTTCCACAGAAATTGAATAATGTGTGCCTGAACAAAGGGGGGAGTCAAAATCAACAGTCAGTATCTGTTGTGGCCACCAGCTGCATTAAGTACTGCAGTGCATCTCCTCCTCATGGACTGTACCAGATTTGCCAGTTCTTGCTGTGAGATGTTACCCCACTCTTCCACCAAGTTCCCGGACATTTCTGGGGGGGAATGTCCCTATCCCTCACCCTCCGATCCAACAGGTCCCAGACGTGCTCAATGGGATTGAGATCCGGGCTCTTCGCTCGCCATGGCAGAACACTGACATTCCTGTCTTGCAGGAAATCACGCACAGAACGAGCAGTATGGCTGGTGGGATTGTCATGCTGGAGGGTCATGTCAAGATGAGCCTGCAGGAAGGGTACCACATGAGGGAGGAGGATGTCTTCCCTGTAACGCACAACGCTGAGATTGCCTGCAATGACAACAAGCTCAGTCCGATGATGCTGTGACACACCGCCCCAGACCATGACGGACCCTCCACCTCCAAATCGATCCCACTCCAGAGTACAGGCCTAAGCGTAACGCTCATTCCTTCAAATATAAATGCAAATCCGACCATCAATAGAAAGGCCTCCTTAGTGTCCTAAGTTTTTAATTGCCTACTGTCTGTATGCTGTTAGTGTCTTAACGACCGTTCCACAGGTGCATGTTCATTAATTGTTTATTGAACAAGCATGGGAAACAGTGTTTAAACCCTTTACAATGAAGATCTGTGAAGTTATTTGGATTTTTATGAATTATCTTTGAAAGACAGGGTCCTGAAAAAGGCACGTTTTCTTTTTTTGCTGAGTTTATGTGCATTGTAGCAGTGACTGAAAGATAATTGAGATAATGCAAATCATTAATGATTACTTAGTTGGGGGAAAAAATGTTTACTTCTTGCTGTAGGACTACTTCATCATCACACTGCCTGTATCCCTAATCCCTACCTCTAGCCTACTAGCCCAAAGACAGGCAGATGGCGATATTGAGTCGTTTCATCTTACTGTACAAAGGCAGTGTATGCAGCTGGCTATACACTCGTAGGGTACAACATCAGGAATTAGCATTAGCCATTCTAGCATGGTGGTGGAAAATGGGGAAAGTATGCATATTTTCCTCTTTTTTTTTTTCTTCGCCTCTATGCTATTAAATCGAGTTAAGGAGAGAATGTTTTCAGTACGAACCGGTACATGGGGGATACGAGTGTATAGCCGGCTGCATACACTGCTTTTGGAGGGTAAGATGAAATGTGGGTAGATTCTCAATTCGCCCACCCCATTCTCACAAATGTATCCCGCTGTTTATGAAGTTTTTCATTCAACATGTGGAATTGAGAAATAGATGCTACAATACCTTTAAGAAATACTGCACCTTCAAGCACAAAACTCCTTAGCTAGATGTAAACTTGTGCGACTAAAGCCAGGCGTGCACTGCACGATTTTGGCCCCAATTTAGCTGTCCCAGACATGTTTTTGAGATCGGAGACAAAATCCCCATGTCGTTGCCTACTCAACGCTCGGCCGTCATCAACGCTCGTTTAATGAGAGCAGGTCAGAGACACAATCTGAGGGCTACCGATCCCGTCTTTGTCGGCACAATGCTCTTGTAGCGTGAGATGTGCAACGTATGACAAGTTTTGAGAACGGTGATCAGCAATAGCGAGCTCGCCAGTAAGATGATGACTTTGCATCACCGTCGCATCACCCAGAATGTGTAGACTGACAAGCAGGAGCGATGACTACTACTAGTATGCGTTTATACTTTAAGAAGACAAATTGTACAATTGTTACAGCTCTGAAGTTCACAAGCATTGTTATTAAATAAAAATTGTATTGGCTAGATATTTCAACTCTGTATGGCAAGCGTGAATGACTGAAAATGTTTGAGGCAGCTTTGAGCCACAGCTCGTTCTAGCTACGTTAACAATCTATTCACATTGTCACATCATTGTTTTCGCGAGACAGCGTGGTATCGAGCATCCTCATGATGCAAAAATGTTTAAATTAATTATAGATTTCTTGATGATTCATTCAGACTGTTTTGAGGGCGGCAGGTAGCCCAGCGGTTTGAGCATTGGGCCAGTAACCAAAAGGTCTCTGGTTCAAATTCCCAAGCCAACAAGGTCTTTGTGCCCTTGAGCAAGGCACTTCACCCTAATTTACTTTGGCTCACCTTGTAAAACAATTTGCTCCGGTGTATGTGACAATAAAACAAATCTATTTCTCTTTAGGAGTGGCTTTGTAGTTGCAAGGTAACACGCTAAGATTCGTGTTTAGAACTTGCTGTCTCGGGCGCCGAGTTGGCACAGGATTCCCTCTTAGTAGAGAGGCTGCTGAAAGACACAGTGGAGCCCTCGATCACTCGACAACTAACCGTTGAGATTGACTTGTGTTCGGTTTGAGATTCAGCTAATGTATTGTATTTCTTGTATTAGGCGCTTACTGATCATGGTTTTGAAAGTATTTTCAATTGTCAAACAAACAATTTCCAATTGAAGCTATTTGCGGCTCTGATGACACTGCATTCGTGAAATATACTGTATGTTTTTATAGCTCATGCTCCATCTTTGTTTTCTTTCTTTGTATTTAGATTGACCCCCAGGAATTGCCCTGTCCTTGCTGATAATGGTCTATATGAAAGTCACCCGTGGTTTGAAATGCTGGTGAAAATGCAAGAGATTACCAGAGACCTCTCAGGTATGGCAGTTTTAGTTATGTGGTGATGGGTTCTGATTTCTTAACCTTTGAAATCATTAAATATACTTATTCATTTCACTGAGGGATAGAGGGTAATGTATAACGTTTACATTGTCAGGATATGTTATTGTTAGCCATCAGGGATCCTATGGGAGGAGAAGAGAGTCTGGTACCAGTCACCATGACAGCCATGAGTTGGGGAGAAGTGAGGAATAACTTCTGGATAGCAACAGAGGTGTATTGGCTGTCCAGATGTGTAAGGAGGGGCTCAGCATAGGAGAAAGGGTTAAATGTCAGTGTTTGTGTGAATATGTTCTATGTCTTATGCAGATGTATGACCCAGTGGGTGAATAAACTTGGTTTGAGCTTCATTAAGCATCCGTGAGTTTTTTAGTCTGTTTATTTTGAACCTAATAGTGGTATGTCATGTTTTATTTTTGGTGCTTAGACTACCTTAAGGTTGATTTATAGTCCGTCTTACGTAATGTCTCTAGACCATTAGAATGCGACAAGTGTCATTGGCCAAAACTACATTGAATTTATACTCATGCCGACTGTCTGTAGACTGTCGATGCGACTGTCATTTTCCTTGTTGCATAGGCATGAAATATTTTCAACTTTGAACCTGTTGTTGGGACCATTGTTAGGATAACCTGATTTTGACAGCATCAAGAAGTTCTACATTTCTGTTAAAATAAAAGTTGTTTACAGTCTAAACATTGTCATATGTTCGGGTCATCATTTGAACTGTCTAGCATGCTAACAACGAACTAAAACACTGTTGGAAAGTTGCTTTCAGTTTCCTGGCTAGATTAGCATATCCTAAATACATTTTTAAACGGATGGGTTTATTGGTATAGAGCAGGTATGCTATTTGGAACACCAGGCTGCTGATGTCATGCAGTCGTATTTGTTTTTGAACTTTTTCAAAATGACAATGAAAAGTTTGTGACATGTAGTTTGACGAGTCATTAATAACCATTAAATAATTGTGTGTCTCTGTCCTGTAGATCCAGAACGCGTGTTCCAGGCCAGTCTGACCAGTGCCCAGGTCCTCATCCCAGGCAGCCAGGCCATGGTTAGCAGCATGCTCCTGGAAGGACACAGTCTTCTGGCCCTCGCTACCATCATGTTTGCCCCGGGTGGCATCGACCAGGTCTGGACCTTTTCTCTCCTCAAAAGCCTTATATATGGTAACTGCGTGATGCTATGTGATAACTGCATGAGGGTATTTCACCTTATAATTCTGCCTTCAGCGATTTCCTAGGCAGGAAACAGGAATTTCATGCATAAGTTCGTTTTATTTCCCACAGTGGCCATTTTTGGAATGCGGTGATCATGCTGGTTCCACCAGGCTATTGGCCAAAAGGTGAACAGCTCCATCAGAGCAAGACAAAACCTAATCTATTGACTCATACAGTATAGCAAAATGATCACAACAAAACAACCAACTTTCAATGCTCATGTTTTTATTGGGTATGCCCAATGACTAGATATGACGTGTAGAACGTGACACCATTCATTCCTATGTGAAGACTCAACAGTGCATTGAAATCAAATTAAGTCGGTTAAAGGTGCAGTATGCAGAAATCACTCCGCCATTTACTGATTGCAAAAATTCTAATAGTTTGCATAATTTCAGTTTGTGGCAAAAGTAGAGAATCATTGTATCTTCTAAATCGCTGTGCTATATCTTTTCAATAACCAAATATATTGTATTTTTAGCTGTTTGAAGCTAGTGTACAAAACCGAAAGTAAAAGACAAAAACATAAGCATGGGAAGTATAGAAATGGTGCACATAGAACAGATTTATTGCTTATTAGACTTAATTTCAATGCGAATGACAGATCTATAACTCCCATTTCTATGTGAATTTGGTCAGGTTTGCCAAAAAGTTACATATTGTAGCTTTTAAGATGGCGTCTCATGGAGACATAACATGCACAATTTGAGGTACTCCAGGTAGTGATGTTTCAGGCTAGCTTAGTGCTGCCCCCTTTCATTGAATAACTCAAGTAGAAGGCCTACCGGGGTCCTGCAGGCTGTTATTATATAGTAACTAAATGATCCTTATACAGTTGCGGCCAAATATATTGCCACTTTTGCACTTCTGTTAAATAATTCCCTATTTGTTTCAAAATAAGTTTGTCCCCACATCTTGTTATTGGATTTTCTACATTGCAGAACTATTTTCTACATTTGCATGTCACGAAAATCAATTTTTCACCACATTGATTCAAGTCAGAGTGATTTTTGTTTTGTTTTATTGTGATAACACACCCAGACTTACCAAGAATAGTTTATCAAATAAATATGGTTATTTCATGGATTTATTTACAAAAAACACTATTCACACGTATGACAGATGCACATTTTGCATAGATTTACAGATAAAATGGCACTTAAAATCTAAATTACACAAGATCTAAAATAAATCCTCTGGACAAGTCTGGCTATAAGTCCTAAGAACCAGTGTGTGGAATAATGTAAATGTACTTCCTTTGAAGGCTGAGAAAAATTGACTTAGCGCATGGGAAACCGGTCATTTTGAGAAAATGGCAGATAAAGATAAGTGAATGCAGTTAACATGTATTTTCCATAAATATGTCTGTTTTTGTAACATTAATTAATCTCTTATGTTATTTTTAAATTGACAATGAATACACTTTTTACAAATACACTAGCACATCACATGGTAAATATGCATAGTGTTGGGCAAATGCGTATAGCATATTGCTCAATTTGTAATTTAAAAGGCTGGTGAAATTTGCATGGTCAGTGATTAATAAGTTATGCATGCCTCATATGTAAGACCCTCTTTAAGTTGTTGCTGGTGCCTGTTGACTTTTTCGACTGCCTTGGGACCTGCGCTACGCTTGACACACACTGTTGAAGCAGCATCAGCTCTCACAATACGCATCTCATCATCCTCCCTGATTGCATCCAGTGTCATCAAAGTTCTGTCAAGTCACAATCTGTCCATCACCTTTGATATAATAGTGGTACCCTTGTTGAATGTGGCTACTGCATCAATGCGGCTTTTGCCCACAAGGTGGAGTTTATGCATTCTGGGTTCCTCCATGTTGCATTCTTTTGAGGTTGTCATTTGACATCCTATGGTATACAGGCACCATTTTCCGTGCAACCTCTCGATTAAAAAATGTATGGCCTAGATAGTTTTTTGTGACTGGGTGGATTCTAACCATTTTCTAGGGCTCGCTGGTACCAGCACCAAGATGATGAGCATCTGCCGTGATTAGGGGTTTCGTCTGTTGACATGGAATGGAGAAGACCAGCCCAGATGGCAGTCTTCTTGCTCTCTACATCACCCTTGATGTCAAGAATTGCACTCCTGAAATAGTTTTGTAGACTCTTACATTTTAGTGAAGTAAGTTTCCATACACCTCTGCCCCCAAGGCGTATTTCTGCATTAAGTTTACATAGAGATGTTCCCATCCTCTTGTGGGCATGATTGATGCATTCCAGTTTCCATACAGTGGCTTGCGAAAGTATTCACCCCCCTTGGCATTTTTCCTATTTTGTTGCCTTACAAACTGGAATTAAAATACATTTTTGGGGGGTTTGTGTCATTTGATTTAAACAACACGCCTACCACTTTGAAGATGCAAAATATTTTTTAATGTGAAACAAACAAGAAATGAGACAAAAAAACTGAAAACTTGGGCGTGCATAACTATTCACCCCTCAAAGTCAATACTTTGTAGAGCCACCTTTTGCAGCAATTACAGCTGCAAGTCTTTTGTGGTATCTCTCTATAAGCTTGGCACATCTAGACACTGGGATTTTTGCCCATTCTTCAAGGCAAAGCTGCTCCAGCTCCTTCAAGTTGGATGGGTTCCGCTGGTGTACAGCAATCTTTAAGTCATACCACAGACTCTCAATTGGATTGAGGTCTGGGCTTTGACTAGGCCATTCCAAGACATTTAAATGTTTCCCCTTAAACCACTCAATTGTTGCTTTAGCAGTATGCTTAGGGTCATTGTCCTGCTGGAAGGTGAACCTTCGTCACAGACTCAAATCTCTGGAGACTGAAACTGATTTCCTCTCAAGAATTTCCCTGTATTTAGCGCCGTCCACCATTCCTTCAATTCTGACCTGTTTCCCTGTCCCTGCCGATGGAAAAACATCCCCACAGCATGATGCTGCCACCACCATGCTTCACTGTGGGGATGGTGTTCTCGGGGTGATGAGAGGTGTTGGGTTTGCGCCAGACATAGCATTTTCCTTGATGGCCAAAAAGCTCAATTTTACTCTCATCTGACCAGAGTACCTTCTTCCATATGGTTGGGTAGTCTCCCACGTGCCTTTTGGCAAACACCAAATGTGTTTGCTTATTTATTTCTTTAAGCAATGGCTGTTTTCTGGCCACTCTTCCATAAAGCCCAGCTCTGTGGAGTGTACGGCTTAAAGTGGTCCTATGGACAGATACTCCAAACTCCGCTGTGGACAACTCCTTCAGGGTTATCTTTGGTCGCTTTGTTGCCTCTCTGATTAATGTCCTCCGTGCCTTGGTCCGTGAGTTTTGGTAGGTTTGTTGGCATACAATTTTTTTAATAATGGATTTAACCTCTTACATCTAGACGTTCCGCTAGCGGAACACCTGCTCCAATAGCCAATGATGGGCGTGGCGCGAATGACAAATTCCTCAAAAATACAAAAACTTCAATTTTTCAAACATATGACTATTTTACACCATTTTAAAGACAAGACTCTCCTTTATCTAACCACACTGTCCGATTTCAAAAAGGCTTTACAACGAAAGCAAAACATTAGATTATGTCAGCAGAGTATTATGTTATACAATACATGCATGTTTTGTTCAATCAAGTTCATATTTATATCAAAAACCAGCTTTTTACATTAGCATATGACGTTCAGAACTAGCATACCCCCCGCAAACTTCCGGTGAATTTACAAAATTACTCACGATAAACGTTCACAAAAAACATAACAATTATTTAAAGAATTATAGATACAGAACTCCTCTATGCACTCGCTATGTCCGATTTTAAAATAGCTTTTCGGTGAAAGCACATTTTGCAATATTCTCAGTAGATAGCCCGGCATCACAGGGCTAGCTATTTAGACACCCAGCAAGTTTAGCACTCACCAAAGTCAGATTTACTATAAGAAAAATGTTATTACCTTTGCTGTTCTTCGTCAGAATGCACTCCCAGGACTTCTACTTCAATAACAAATGTTGGTTTGGTCCCAAATAATCCATTGTTATATCCAAATAGCGGCGTTTTGTTCGTGCATTCAAGACACTATCCGAATGGTAAAGAAGGGTGACGAGCACGACACGACACAATATTCCATTACCGTACTTCGAAGCATGTCAACCGCTGTTTAAAATCAATTTTTATGCCATTTTTCTCGTAAAAAAGCGATAATATTCCGACCGGGAATCTGCGTTTAGGTAAAAAGCCGAAAGAAAATAAAGCATGTGGTCGACTCGTGCACGCGCCTAAGCCCATTGTCCTCTGATCGGCCACTTACCAAAGGCGATAATGTGTTTCAGACAGAGGCTGCCTCGATATCATTCAGCTTTTTCCCGGGTTCTGAGAGCCTATGGGAGCCGTAGGAAGTGTCACGTTACAGCAAAGATCCTCAGTCTTCAATAAAAAGAGCCAAAATGAACAAGAACTTTCAGACAGGTCACTTCCTGTAAGGAATCTTCTCAGGTTTTTGCCTGCCATATGAGTTCTGTTATACTCACAGACACCATTCAAACAGTTTTAGAAACTTTAGGGTGTTTTCTATCCAAAGCCAATAATTATATGCATATTCTAGTTTCTGGGCAGGAGTAATAATCAGATTAAATCGGGTACGTTTTTTATCCGGCCGTGAAAATACTGCCAAAGCCATAACAGGTTAATGGTGCTCCGTGGGAAGTTCAAAAATTCTGATATTTTTCTATAACCCTACCCTGATCTGTACTTCTCCATGACTTTGTCCCTGACCTGTTTGGAAAGCTCCTTGGTCTTCATGGTTCTGCTTTCTTGGTGTTGTCCCTTGCTTAGTGGTGTTGCAGACTCTGGGGCCTTTCAGAACAGGTGTATATATCCTGAGATCATGTGACAGATCATGTGACTTAGATTGCACACAGGTGAACCTTATTTAACGAATTATGTGACTTCTGAAGGTAATTGGTTGCACCAGATCTTATTTAGGGGCTTCATAGCAAAGGGGGTGAATACATATGCCCTCAACTTTTCTGTTTTTAATTTTAATATACTGCTCAAAAAAATAAAGGGAACACTTAAACAACACATCCTAGATCTGAACGAAAGAAATAATCTTATTAAATTCTTTTTTCTTTACGTAGTTGAATGTGCTGACAACAAAATCACAATGGAAATCCAATTTATCAACCCATGGAGGTCTGGATTTGGAGTCACACTCAAAATTAAAGTGGAAAACCACACTACAGGCTGATCCAACTTTGATGTAATGTCCTTAAAACAAGTCAAAATGAGGCTCAGTAGTGTGTGTGGCCTCCACGTGCCTGTATAACCTCCCTACAATGCCTGGCATGCTCCTGATGAGGTGGCGGATGGTCTCCTGAGGGATCTCCTCCCAGACCTGGACTAAAGCATCCGCCAACTCCTGGACAGTCTGTGGTGCAACGTGGCGTTGGTGGATGGAGCGAGACATGATGTCCCAGATGTGCTCAATTGGATTCAGGTCTGGGGAACGGGCGGGCCAGTCAATAGCATCAATGCCTTCCTCTTGCAGGAACTGCTGACACACTCCAGCCACATGAGGTCTAGCATTGTCTTGCATTAGGAGGAACCCAGGGCCAACCGCACTAGCATATGGTCTCACAAGGGGTCTAAGTATCTCATCTCGGTACCTAATGGCAGTCAGGCTACCTCTGGCGAGCACATGGAGGGCTGTGCGTCCCCCCAAAGAAATGCCACCCCACACCATGACTGACCCACCGCCAAACCGGTCATGCTGGAGGATGTTGCAGGCAGCAGAACGTTCTCCACGGCGTCTCCAGACTCTGTCACGTCTGTCACGTGCTCAGTGTGAACCTGCTTTCATCTGTGAAGAGCACAGGGCGCCAGTGGCGAATTTGCCAATCTTGGTGTTCTCTGGCAAATGCCAAACGTCCTGCACGGTGTTGTGCTGTAAGCACAACCCCCACCTGTGGATGTCGGGCCCACATACCACCCTCATGGAGTCTGTTTCTGACCGTTTGAGCAGACACATGCACATTTGTGGCCTGCTGGAGGTCATTTTGCAGGGCTCTGGCAGTGCTTCTCCTGCTCCTCCTTGCACAAAGGCAGAGGTAGCGGTCCTGCTGCTGGGTTGTTGCCCTCCTACGGCCTCCTCCACATCTCCTGATGTACTGGCCTGTCTCCTGGTAGCGCCTCCATGCTCTGGACACTACGCTGACAGACACAGCAAACCATCTTGCCACAGCTCGCATTGATGTGCCATCCTGGATGAGCTGCACTACCTGAGGCACTTGTGTGGGTTGTAGACTCCATCTCATGCTACCACTAGAGTGAAAGCACCGCCAGCATTCAAAAGTGACCAAAACATCAGCCAGGAAGCATAGGAACTGAGAAGTGGTATGTGGTCCCCACCTGCAGAACCACTCCTTTATTGGGGGTGTCTTGCTAATTGCCTATAATTTCCACCTGTTGTCAATTCCATTTGCACAACAGCATGTGAAATTTATTGTCAATCAGTGTTGCTTCCTAAGTGGACAGTTTGATTTCACAGAAGTGTGATTGACTTGGAGTTACATTGTGTTGTTTAAGTGTTCCCTTTATTTTTTTGAGCAGCGTATATATTTTTTAAGCAAGTTATTTATTTTCATTTCACTTCACCAATTTGAACTATTTTGTGTATGTCCATTACCTGAAATCCAAATAAAAATACATTTAAATTACAGGTTGTAATGCAACAAAATAGGAAAAACGCCAAGGGGGATGAATACTTTTGCAGGGCACTGTATCTCAATTCCTGGGTAGGGATCTAATGTGACAACTTTATGAAGTAGTCACCATCTGAGGGCATTTCTGTGTAACAAATGCGGTGGCGACTGACTGGTCTGGCCCACATGCATTTTGCTGCTTCCTGCTCTATTACTTTGCTAGACCCTGAGAAGTTTTCGGCACAGTCATCTGCATGTGACTCCTTCCATTCCCTGAACTCCTCCTCAGTAAACCCTATTTTCCTTTTCATCACACATGCATGGCAGTATGAAGACGACACTTCATAGTCTATCACTGGACCTGTTGCAATGTCTATGCACACACCTATTCCCGTAGTTGGAAGTGAATCCAATCCCTCCTCTTGTGCCAAGTGCCATCAAACGATAGATGAATGTCTATGACAGCATCGTCATCCTCCCTCAGCAACTCTGCTACGTCTGGATCTACAGTATATCTGTGTATGCTCTACTAATCTGGTTTGCAGCACTCTCCAAAGACTGCAGCCCTCTCTGAATCTCTGCAACTAAAGTGGAAAAAAGATTGCTTATTATGGTATCTATCGTAACTGCAGGAGTAAATATCAGCATGTATTTACCCTATGTTAATATCAGCATCTCAGCATGTATTTCTGTAGGTAAATGTAATCTCAGTAATCATACAGTAGTCTACTCTGTGTGTATGTGACAGTATGTATGTGACAATCTCATTATAGGAGAGACACTTCAAAACCTTATTCCTTATTATTTAATGTGTTATTCAATGCGTTTCTATGGGCTATAGTAGTGAAGGCCCAATTCAATATGTCATAAACAAAAATGGGTCCTAAACCTCGAAATCAAATAGCTAAATGATCCATGGTATGACCATCTTTAACAAACTCCATATGTTTACTTAGTAGACCATTTGAAGACAGGCGATGGCCTGTTGAGCATCTAATCCTGATTTTACAGTTTGGTTCAAAGTCAGCATTGGCAGATCTTGAAAAAAATTGTTTCACAACCATTCCCATTGGATTCAGACTGGTAAAGAGTGGAGTACAAATTCTTAAATTCATTATTAATCTCTGAATGATCACTTCATATACCATCAGATTGTGTGCAGATTTGTGAAATGAATTGAGATGCAGTAGTTTGACACAGTTGACGGGCTTAAAGTTTGTTTGCTTGTTAACCAAATGACGGATCTTCAGAAGCATAATCTCAACCTGATTTGTTGATGAGATCAAAGTCCATTTTTTTTTTATTTAAGCTTGTTATTGTG
The DNA here is from genome assembly GCF_965601325.2 of Salmo salar. Classification (NCBI taxonomy): domain Eukaryota; kingdom Metazoa; phylum Chordata; class Actinopteri; order Salmoniformes; family Salmonidae; genus Salmo; species Salmo salar. The sequence goes on from NC_138300.1 coordinate 74,199,773, forward strand.
TACCCCTGGCGAGGGGTGCTCAACGTACTGTTGGTCTGTCAGAAAGTTCTCCCTTTTGATATCCATTTTGAAGTCCTTGGATCGCTCTTTATTACTGTTGGTTACATAAATGATTTGCCCTCTAATATATGCTTTCAATGTTTCCCATAAATGGCTGGGTGAAGTGTCCTCTGATTTTTTTATTTCTAAGAAAAGCTGTACCTGTTCTGAGACAAAGTTAATGAAATTATGCTCAGAGAGCGGCACAGAACGCCATGTTTTATGAGGCTTATTTTTCATGGTAGTACTGACGGTAGTACTAGGGGGGCGTGATCGGATATGACTAGATGCAGTTTTATCATCAACAACGAAGTAGTCAATATGTGAAAAATAGTGGTGGACTGGAGAAAAAAAATAGTATTGTTTTTCTGTGGGATCTAACTGCTGCCACAAATCAAAGACACCAAACTGTTCTAAAGAAGACATAATATCCTGAGTCCTGTGGGATATTATTTGTTAAACGGTTAAGTACCGGATTCAAAAAAACAATTAAAGTCCCCACCCAGAATCAGATAACGGGAGTTCAAATCTGGTAATAGAGAAAATAATGATTTGATAAAGTTGCCGTCATCTTTATTCTTCTCAAAGGATCGAACAGCTGGTGGTATTTGTACCCCACTTTGGGTGGAGTCTCCTCCTTCTCGCTAAACATTGTATCTTCATTGCTAGGCAGTAAAATAAGTGATATGGGCAATAAACTGTTATTTTTCCCTTAACGTGACCTGACCTGACCTCAACCCCCTTCATCACTAATCCACGGCTCTCTCCCCTTATCAGTACCTGCCACGTGATCGCTTTCCCTACACTCAGTACATTCCAAGCTTAATTGCACACACTGTATACCTTCCTCCTACAGATAACCATTAACTTCTGATGTAGACCCTCTAAACCTAAGCACCCAATATTTCAATATGATACCTGATAATTTACCCTATCCCAAGTTTAGGAGTTAGAACCCAGAATCCATCAATAGCCTACTAAATATACAGTGCATTCGGAAAGCATTCAGACCTCTTCACTTTTTCCAAACTCTGTCAGGTTGGATGGGGAGCGTCACTGCACAGCTATTTTCAGATCTTTCCAGAGATGTTCAGGTCCGGGCTCTGGCTGGGCCACTCAAGGACATTCAGAGACTTGTCCCGAAGCCACTCCTGCATTGTTTTGGCTGTGTGCTTAGGGTCGTTGTCCCGTTGGAAGGTGAACCTTCTCCCCAGTCTGAGGTCCTGGAGCAGGTTTTCAGACTGCGGAAAAGGTGCATCCGCATGAGCTCCGAACAGGGCAGATCAATAAGCGCAACCAACGGACGGGGTAGAGGGTTGCAAACTTGACAACTTCATGATGACTTGCGGTCAGTGGGTTCTAAACAACAATTACAATTAAAAAAAAGATGAAAACATGTTTGGGGGGAATTATACCACCACCCAGCGCTTAATTTGTAAATTGGGAGGTGCCGGGGGAACACATGAAAGAAAAATCACTTTTCTAATAAAGCATTGCTTGCATTATCATTGCTTTTGCGTACTGGCATAGACCAGTAGAGTAGAGAGAGGCGCTTGCAGAAGTTGCGCTCATGGGGAACATTTTTAGTGGTCATGGGTCACTTTTATAAAAGCATTTCATACAATTCTACATCATTTTAGATGACTGGAGACTTTAGCACAAAGGATCAAAATGACAGGTTATACTTTGACACTGACAAATTGAGAATCTGAGATCAATGAAAACGACCTTGTCTTAAATCCATCAATAGCCTATGGAGACACACATACTGTACTATATGAGGAGGATTTTATAGTCCTAAAAAAGCTATCCAGTTTCACTGACTCACCCAATGTTGCGCAGCTCACTCACCGGCGATGGCCAATGCGCTCATGCCAAAAGCTTATCTCTCTTGTTTTACTTTGTAAAACAACGCTGTTTGCTCAATAGGTCAATTTGAAAGTTGATAACTTGGTAGCCTACAGACAGATTAGTCTTCCCTTTTCAGCAGGATCTTTGTTTCCCTGCTGTTGTATATGAAATCTTGCAAAAGGCCTGTATTGGTTGACAGCAGTAATTCCATAACTTTGGCAAATGTATTTACATTTATCAGTGGTGCTGCGATAGCTCCAGCACCCTTAACACGGCTGTGATTCTGTAAGGAAATAAATGATTAAGTGCAACGCTGGAGAGATGAGAGTTGCATGCTTATTTCTATCAGAGCAGGGAGAGACATCATAGAAAGTGAATCTCATTCTGGTTCTGTGAGAAATACAGGCGCACTTCTCTCTCTCACCACAGCAATGGCCATGCGTTGGTTTATATAGGCTACAATGTTGTGCAAAACATAAACCCGGGCCAGCCCAACACTAATCAATTCTTAGAATTTCAGGCACTGTTTTCACATTACGTTTTTTAGGGGGCAGCCAGGAGAATTACATAGGATCAACTTGAATGAACTCTGATTGCTTTTATTGTAATTTTTACTTTGCAAACAGTAAAAATTATGTTTTATGTTACAAGAGGTACCGGATCCTAGCAAATGGATTCCAGAACGAAACATTCCAAAACTGAGGTGCCAAACAGGATCTGGCTCAAATTAAGCACTGCCACCACCCAAAAGGGCACGTTAGATACTGGAAAAGCAAAGGGCCTTGTGCTCTGCACAGGTTGAGCCCTATCTGTGCACTTCCTAACCCACAGCTCCCCATGTACAATATGAAAACCGCATTTCCCACCCCATATGCTCTGTAGCTGGGGTTTGTGTGGTTCCCCCTCCCCTCCTAAAGAAAATCGAAATGGGTTAAATTTACAAAGAAAATGTATACTAAACTTATTTAATAAGATTTTTTTTTTTTTTTAAGAAGCAAAAACTGTGTGGAAAAAGGGAGAGAGTAATGCCTATTTATGTGTTGGCCACTTTACTAATGTTTATCTCTTCCTTTTATAAAACAGCAAAACAAACATCTAGTGTTATGAGGAAGATAAATTGACATGGAACTAAACCTCATGGTATTGTTGTCCTGAGAACGGACAGGCACATAGATAGCACATTAATGTGCAAACAAAACAGTGTATCATTCGCCTACTGTTGTCCGTAGGTTCCTTGACCCCACCCACCCCGAGACGCACAGACACACGCATACAAATACACGTATTGTAGATACCTGTGTACAGTCGTGGCCAAATGTTTTGAGAATGACACAAATATTAATTTTCACAAAGTTTGCTGCTTCAGTGTCTTTAGATATTTTTGTCAGATGTTACTATGGAATGCTGAAGTATAATGACATGCATTTCATAAGTGTCAAAGGCTTTTATTGATAATTACATGAAGTTGATGCAAAGAGTCAATATTTGCAGTGTTGACCATTTCTTTTTCAAGACCTCTGCAATCCGCCCTGGCATGCTGTCAATTAACTTCTGGGCCACATCCTGACTGATGACAGCCCATTCTTGCATAATCAATGCTTGGAGTTTGTCAGAATTTGTAGGTTTTTGTTTGTCTACCCGCCTCTTGAGGATTGACCACAAGTTCTCAATGGGATTAAGGTCTGGGGAGTTTCCTGGCTATGGACCCAAAATATCGATGTTTTGTTCCCTGAGCCACTTAGTTATCACTTTTGCCTTATGGCAAGGTCATGCTTGAAAAGACATTGTTCATCACCAAACTGTTCCTGGATGGTTGGGAGAAGTTACTCTCGGAGGATGTGTTGGTACCATTCTTTATTCATGGCTGTGTTCTTAGGCAAAATTGTGAGTGAGCCCACTCCCTTGGCTGAGAAGCAACCCCACACATGAATGGTCTCAGGATGCTTTACTGTTGGCATGACACAGGACTGATGCTAGCGATCACCTTGTCTTCTCCGGACAAGCTTTTTTCCGGATGCCCCAAACAATCGGAAAGGGGATTCATCAGAGAAAATGACTTTACCCCAGTCCTCAGCAGTCCAATCCCTGTACCTTTTGCAGAATATCAGTCTGTCCCTGATGGTTTTTCCTGGAGAGAAGTGGCTTCTTTGCTGCCCTTCTTGACACCAGGCCATCCTTCAAAGGTCTTCGCCACACTGTGCGTGCAGATGCACTCACACTTGCCTGCTGCCATTCCTGAGCAAACTCTGTACTGGTGGTGCCCCGATCCCACAGCTGAATCAATTTTAGGAGACAGTCCTGGCGCTTGCTGGACTTTCTTGGGCGCCCTGAAGCCTTCTTCACAACTGAACCGCTCTCCTTGAAGTTCTTGATGATCCGATGGTTGATTTAGGTGCAATCTTACTGGCAGCAATATCCTTGCCTGTGAAGCCCTTTTTGTGCAAAGCAATGATGACGGCACGTGTTTCCTTGCAGGTAACCATGGTTGACAGAGGAAGAACAATGATTCCAAGCACCACCCTCCTTTTGAAGCTTCCAGTCTGTTATTCGAACTCAATCAGCATGACAGAGTGATCTCCAGCCTTGTCCTCGTCAACACTCACACCTGTGTTAACGAGAGAATCACTGACATGATGTCAGCTGGTCATCTTGTGGCAGGGCTGAAATGCAGTGGAAATGTTTTTGGGGGATTCAGTTCATTTGCATGGCGAAGAGGGACTTTGCAATTAATTGTAATTCATCTGATCACTCTTTATAATGTTCTGGAGTATATGCAAATTGCCATCATACAAACGGAGGCAGCAGACTTTGTGAAAATTCATATTTGTGTCATTCTCAAAACTTTTGGCCACGACTGTATATAACTGCCTTAATGTTTCTGTACCCCAGGAAGAGTAATGGGGATCCTTAATAAATACAAATTCAGCTCCCGACCCCAGCCTAAAGGGATTTTCCAAGGACGAAACGAGCACACTCACAAACACCAGGATTGGTATATTTGAATTTCAGTTTTCCTGTCTGTGTGTTGTTTAGGTGGTGAGTCAGGGGGAGAGGGCTGGGAGCTCTGTGTCTAGGGTGGACCCCCAGCTACTGAAGATGGCCCTGAGCCCCTACCCCAAGCTCAAGGCAGCGCTCTTCCCTGTGAGCGGACCACGAGGGACCACCGCCACCTCATCCGATATCTCCGTCTACCACCTCATGCAGGTACTCTACCACATCCATACCGTCCAGATCATCTGTTTGCTAAATGTCTTGTGTGTGTTTGCTGTGTTATAAATCATACAGTAACTTACCACATGCATAAAGGAACTGAATAATAGGGTTTGGTCCTGAGTACACCATTAGCATTCAGCGCATCACTGAGCAAACAAAGGCCCTAGGCTCTAATCATAGCATTATAGAGAACCACACAGCATCTTCACAGCACATTACACACACACTCTGCATTCACAGCATGGCACACTACACACTATCACAGCTTCAAAGGTAAACTTTGACTTTGAGTGTGTATTAGCAACTCGTCAGCCTTGAAACTCATCAATGTGTCTGCATCAGATAGCTTATGTCTGGTCTGGCCTGCACTTTTTTTGCTGTGGTATGGTAATTGCCTTTTCACCGCTTAAAGGCTAAACAGCCAGCGCTCGGACAGCGAGCTTCCCCTCAGGCTACAGACAGCAGGGAGCAATCACTTTAATGAGTGGTGGACATGCATGGCTCCACTTTTATCCTCATGAGGTATGAAACCAGTGCACTAATATGCTGGAAAATACGTTGAGATATGTCAGCCCATCCTCCCATAGTTTCAATAGGGCATAATTCAAGTGGAGAAACCTGTGGAGTAGGCTGAGCAATGTGCTTTTAAAGGAAATGTTTGTCCGAAACTGAATATTTGTACGGCACTTGTTATGGACTGTGTACATGGTGGTGTTAAGTGCAATGTAAATAAAGACTTTGTATGCAGCGGAAGTATTTTTGCTGACAATATATTTTACTTGTCTTTCCTTTTAGTCTTTACATCCATTGGATCCATCTCGACTGTTCGGGTGGCAGTCTGCCAATACACTAGGCTCCACCGGTAGGTATTTCACTGAAAGAACACGGAAAATATATATTTTTTAAGCTCACTTCTGAATATCAATTTATGCTTTTGTAACTCACCTAGCATAGGATGACGTACCCTAGGGTTTAACGAAGACTGTAGATTGTCTTGGTAATAATTTGTCTCTTGAAAACATTGTGTGATATCTCATGTTTAATTCCCCCAATAGAGACCTCAGTGGAGCTGCCCCATTTCTCTAGTCCTCACCTCGTCAGTAAATACGCCCTCATTGAGAACCTCGACTTCCTGTACTATCTGCGTCACGGACGACCATCGTTTGCCTACGGAACGTTTCTCGTCCAACAGCTAGCCAACTCCAACGAAGTGAAGTCGCAGTGAGTATATCGGTCTCTGTTAGGAAATTTCAACTGACATCAGAGTTACATAGACGGCACACTACAAAGACAATATGTTTTGCAGTAAGCTGAGTACATCCCCAAAAACATCTTACCTCAGGACATGATGACTATGCCAGGAAACAAAAAACTAAGCACTCAGATGTCTACAATGATCTTTGAGGTTTATCAGGGACAAGCAGGCCGGCCTACATTTCGAAGTGTCAGACACCTTCCTCCTCAGTGCCTTAACGACACTAACCAAACGATTTGAAACTTGTTCAACATAAAAACAAGAGGCTTGGGCAAGCACTTATCCCTTTGTTGTCGTTGTTACTCTTAGGTGGCACACTTAATTTTTTTACCCCTTTTTCTCCCCAATTTTATGGTATCCAATTGGTAGTTACAGTCTTGTCTCATCGCTGCAACTCCCGTACGTACTCGGGAGAGGCGGAGGTTGAGAGCCGTGCATCCTCCGAAACACAACCCAACCAAGCCGCACTGCTTCTTGACACAATGCCCATTTAACCCGGAAGCCAGCCACACCAATGTGTCGGAGGAAACACCGTGCATCTGGTGACCATGTCAGCGTACACTGCACCTGGCCCGCCACAGGAGTCGCTAGTGCACAACGGGACAAGGACATCCCTGCCGGCAAAACCTTCCCCTAACCCGGACGACGCTGGGCCAATTGTGCACCGCCCCATGGGTCTCCGTCTTCCGGTCGCGGCCGGCTGCGACAGAGCCTGAACTTGAACCCAGAAACTCTAGTAGCGCAGCTTTAGACCACTGCACCACTCGGGAGTCCCTGGTGGCACACATTTTGAACATCCAAGTTCTCTCTTGCAGTTTTTTCACTTCAAATGAACCCCTTTATTGTGCACCATATGTTCTCAGTATTTCATTTGAACCTTTATTCTGCCTGTTGAACATGTTTGCCTGGAACATGATTTTACTTTATGTTATACTGTAATATGTCGGTCAGGTCGTTTTGTATGAATTCATTCACTTTTTGACCATACACCTTTTTAAATTTGAATGAAACTTTCCATATGCGTTTGCCCATTGTTGAAGTGGTCAGAAAAATACTTTTTGGACCTGAATACTGTTAGTTTTTACTCTGTTTATTTAGAACGGACAACTAGTCAAAGCTCAAACCAAGTTTATTCACCCACTGGGTCAAACAGCTGCAAACAGCTGTTTCCCCTAGCACAAGTATTTATATGCCCTTTAGGCAGAGTCTCCTCCTTTTCTCTAAACACTAAATCTTTGTTGCTAGGCAGGAAGGGATGTGTGTAATAAACTGTTCCTTCTCCCTTCCTGTGACCTGACCTGACCTCGCCCCCCATTCCTCACTAATCCACAGCTATCCACCCTTATCAGTGACCGCAGCCATGTACATTCCTTCTACATATAACCATTAACTTCTGATATAGCAACTATTTCAAATTACAACCCAACAATACCAAAACATTCAGGAGATCGAGGTGCTCAAAGTTGACCCATTTTGCATACATTTTTTACATTTACATTTTAGTCATTTAGCAGACGCTCTTATCCAGAGCGACTTACAGTAGTGAACGCATACATTTCATACAATTTCATACATTTTTTTTCTGTGCTGGCCCCCCGTGGGAAATGAACCCACAACCCTGGCGTTGCAAACACCATGCTCTACCAACTGAGCTACAGGGAAGGCCACCCTACCATGTGACATCCACTGAAAAAGATAAATCATTGAGTTTGATATCATTTGAAGGCTTACAAACAGGGTTTGCAAAGTATTAGATTATATTTATTTTTATTCAAGTTTATTAAAAAACATGTAAACTCAGATTTTCTTCATTTTCGCATATGTTGTAGCTCAGACTATTTTACATCATCTGAGGTGTTTGTGTTTAATGCCTGTCATCGGTTAAGACAGTATTCTCTTGAATTCTTCTACCATGGGCAAACATGTATAGAAGATTTTGTTCAAAAAGCGATTGAATTCATATAGGACGACCCGGTATACAAGTCATGTACACTGAGTGTAAAAAACATTAGGAATACCTTCCTAATATTGAGTTGCACCCACTTTTGCCCTCGAACAGCCTAAATTCGTCGTAGCATGAACTCTACAATGTGTCGGAAGCGTTCCACCGGGATGCTGGCCCATGTTGACACCAATGCTTCCCATAGTTGTGTCAAGTTGGTTGGATGTCCTTTGGGTGGTGGACCATTCTTGATACTCACGGGAAACTGTTGAGCATGAAAAATCCAGCAGCATTGCAGTTCGACACAAACCGGTGCGCCTGTTCAAAGGCAATTACATATTTTGTCTTGCCCATTCACCCTCTGAATGGCACACACACAATCCATATCTCAATTGTTTCAAGGCTTAAAAATCTTTCTTTAACCTTTCTCCTTTTTATCGACACTGATTGAAGGGTATTTAGCAGGTGACATCAATAAGGGATCATAGCATTCAGCTGGTCAGGCTATGTCATGGAAAGGTGTTCTTAATGTTTTGTGCACTCAGTGCACATTGTATTGTAATATGTTGTATGTCTTTTCCCTATGTCAGGCTCAGTCATGCGGCGGAGCAGGCCTACAGCCTGGCCATGCTGTATTTCAGCGTTCCCTCTGTGGCAGCTGCATGTGTGTGTTTCTGCGAGCTCCTGGGTGTATGTAGCCTAAAGTTGCGGGTGGACCTCAAAGCCCTCAGTCTGATCCTCCGACTCCGGAGCCAGAGGCCTGGAGGGACCAGCACATTCTCCCTTAAAGACTTACTGGGTAAACCTACAGGGTTAGGGTTTTTTCGCTACACCTGCAATAACATCTGCTAAATAAATATACATATATAAATATAAAAGTCGAAAGTTTACATACACCTTAGCCAAATACATTTAAACTCAGTTTTTCACAATTACTGACATTCAATCCCAATAAAAATTCCCTGCCTTAGGTCAGTTAGGATCACCACTTTATTTTAAGAATGTGAAATGTCAGAATAATAGTAGAGAGAATAATTTATTTCAGCTTCTATTTCATTCCCAGTGGGTCAGAAGTTTACATACACTCAATTATTATTTGGTAGCATTGTCTTTAAATTGTTTAACTTGGGTTAAACGTTTCGGGTAGCCTTCCACAAGCTTCCCACAATATGTTTGGGTGAATTTTGGCCCATTCCTCCTGACAGAGCTGGTGTAACTGAAACAAGTTTTTAGGCCTCCTTGCCCGCGCACACTTTTTCAGTTTTGCCCACAATTTTTCGATAAGATTTTTTTTATTTTTGTTTCACCTTTATTTAACCAGGTAGGCCAGTTGAGAACAAGTTCTCATTTACAACTGCGACCTGGCCAAGATAAAGCAAAGCAGTGCGACACAAACAACAACACAGAGTTACACATGGAATAAACAAACATACAGTCAATAACACAATAGAAAAGTCTATATACAGTGTGTGCAAATGAAGTAAGATGAGGGAGGTAAGGCAATAAATAGGCCATAATGGCGAAATAATTACAATTTAGCAATTAAACACTGGAGTGATAGATGTGCAGAAGATGAATGTGCAAGTAGAGATACTGGGGTGCAAAGGAGCAAAAAATAATAACAACAATATGGGGATGAGGTAGTTGGGTGGGCTATTTACAAATGCAATGATCTGTAAGCTGCTCTGACAGCTGATGCTTAAAGTTAGTGAGGGAGATATGAGTCTCCAGCTTCAGTGACTTTTGCAGTTCGTTCCAGTCATTGGCAGCAGAGAACTGGAAGGAAGGGCGGCCAAAGGAGGAATTGGCTTTGGGGGCGACCAGTGAAATATACCTGCTGGAGCATGTGCTACGGGTGGGTGCTGCTATGGTGACCAGTGAGCTGAGATAAGGCGGGGCTTTACCTAGCAAAGACTTATAGATGAACTGGAGCCAGTGGGTTTGCCGACGAATATGAAGCGAGGGCCAGCCAACAAGAGCATACAGGTCGCAGTGGTGGGACGTATATGGGGCTTTGGTGACAAAACGAATGGCACTGTGATAGACTGCATCCAATTTGCTGAGTAGAGTTTTGGATGCTATTTTGTAAATGACATCGCCGAAGTCAAGGATTGGTAGGATAGTCAGTTTTAAGAGGGTATGTTTGGCGGCATGAGTGAAGGATGCTTTGTTGTGAAATAGGAAGCCGATTTTAGATCTAATTTTGGATTGGAGATGCTTAATGTGAGTCCGGAAGGAGAGTTTTACAGTCTAACCAGACACCTAGGTATTTGTAGTTGTCCACATATTCTAAGTCAGAACTGTCCAGAGTAGTGATGCTGGACGGGCGGGCAGGTGCGGGCAGCGATCGGTTGAAGAGCATGCATTTAGTTTTACTTACATTTAAGAGCAGTTGGAGGCCACGGAAAGAGTGTTGCATGGCATTGAAGCTCATCTGGAGGTTAGTTAACACAGTGTCCAAAGAAGGGCCAGAAGTATACAGAATGGTGTCGTCTGCGTAGAGGTGGATCAGAGAATCACCAGCAGCAAGAGCGACATCATTGATGTATACAGAGAAGAGAGTCGGCCCAAGAATTGAACCCTGTGGCACCCCCATAGAGACTGCCAGAGGTCCGGACAACAGGCCCTCCGATTTGACACACTGAACTCTGTCTGAGAAGTAGTTGGTGAACCAGGCGAGGCAGTCATTTGAGAAACCAATGCTGTTGAGTCTGCCGATAAGAATGCAGTGATTGGCAGAGTCGAAAGCCTTGGCCAGGTCGATGAATAAGGCTGCACAGTATTGTCTTTTATCGATGCCGGTTATGATGTCGTTTAGGACCTTGAGCGTGGCTGAGGTGCACCCATGACCAGCTCGGAAACCAGATTGCATAGCGGAGAAGGTATGGTGGGATTCGAAAATGTTCGGTGATCTGTTTGTTAACTTCGCTTTCGAAGATTTTAGAAAGGCAGGGTAGGATAGATATTGGTCTGTAACAGTTTGGGTCTAGGGCGTCTCCCCTTTGAAGGGGGGGATGACCGCGGCAGCTTTCCAATCTTTCGACGATACAAAAGAGAGGTTCAACAGGCTAGTAATGGGGTTGCAACAATTGCGGCGGGTAATTTTAGAAAGAGAGGGTCCAGATTGTCTAGCCCAGCTGATTTGTAGGGGTCCAGATTTTGCAGCTCAGAACATCAGCTATCAGGATTTAGGTCAAGGAGACATGGGGGAGGCTTGGGCAAGTTGCTATGTGGGGTGCAGAGCTGTTCACTGGGGTAGGGGTAGCCAGGTGGAAAGCATGGCCAGCCATAGAAAAATGCTTATTGAAATTCTCAATTATCGTGGATTTATTGGTGGTGACAGTGTTTCCTAGCCTCAGTGCAGCGGGCAGCTGGGAGGAGGTGCTCTTATTCTCCATGGACTTTACAGTGTCCCAGTACGTTTTGGAGTTTGTGCTACAAGATGCAAATTTCTGTTAGGAAAGCAAAGGCTAGCTTTTTCAAACTGACGGTGTATATTGGTTCCTAACTTCCCTGAAAAGTTGCATATCACGGGGGCTATTCAATGCTAATGCAGAACGTCACAGGATTTTTTTTGTGCAGGTCAAGGGCAGTCAGGTCTGGAGTGAACCAAGGTCTATATCTGTTCCTGGTTCTAAATGTTTTGAATGGGGCATGCTTATTTAAGATGGAGAGGAAAGTACTTTTGAAGAACAACCAGGCATCCTCTTCTGATGGGATGAGGTCAATATCCTTACAGGATACCCGGGCCAGGTCGATTAGAAAGGCCTGCTCGCTGAAGTGTTTTAGGAAGCGTTTGACAGTGATGAGGGGTGGTCGTTTGACCGCGGACCCATTACGGACGCAGGCAATGAGGCAGGTGTATTTAGAGGGCAGGTTGGTCAGGATGATATCTATGAGGGTGCCCGTGTTTACGGATTTGTACCTGGTAGGTTCCATGATAATTTGGGTGAGATTGAGGGCATCTATCTTAGATTGTAGGATGGCCGGGGTGTTAAGCATATCCCAGTTTAGGTCACCTAACAGTACAAACTCTGAAGATTGATCGCCCCCCATCTATTCACATATTGTGTCCAGGGCACAGCTGGGGGCTGAGGGGGGTCTGTAACAAGCGGCAACAGTGAGAGACTTATTTCTGGAAAGGTGGATTTTTAAAAGTAGAAGCTTGAACTGTTTGTGAGTGTGCTAAAGCAGTGAAAAAGAATTACTTAGGGAGGAGGCTTCTGATGTTAACATGCATGAAACCAAGGCTTTTACGGTTACAGAAGTCAACAAATGATAGCACCTGGGGAATAGGAGTGGAACTGGTGGCTACAGGGCCTGGGTTAACCTCTACATCACCAGAGGAATAGAGGAAGATTAGGATAAGGCTACAGGTAAAGACTATAAGAACTGGTCGTCTAGTGCGTTGGGGGCAGAGAATAAAAGGAGCAGATTTCTGGGCGTGGTAGAATAGATTCAAGGCATAATGTACAGACATGGGTATGGTAGGATGTGAGTACAGTGGAGTTAAACCTATGCGTTGCATGATGATGAGAGAGGTTTCGTCTCTGGAGGCATCAATTAACCTAGGTGAGGTCTCCGCATGTGTGTGGGGTGGGACGAAGTGTGTGGGGTGGTCCCGTGTGGCTCAGTTGGTAGAGCATCGTGTTTGCAACGCCAGGGTTGTGGGTTTGATTCCCACGGGGGACCAGTACGGAAGAACATTTTTTTTAATGAAATGTATGCATTCACTACTGTAAGTCGCTCTGGATAAGAGCGTCTGCTAAATGACTAAAATGTAAATGTAAGGCATTTAGAGCGGGACTGTAAGGCATTTGGAGCGGGACTGAGGGCTCTACAGTGAAATAAAACAAAAAAAATAGCCAAGACAAAAAGCAATCACAGGTGTTGATCAGGAGAGCTAAGACAACAACGGGTAAATGGCAATGAATGGGCAGAGCGGGTCGGTTAGGTACATACAGGACCTGAGTTCGAAGCTGGGGCTGACAGGTAAACAAAATGAGGTACCGTATTATTGAAACAGTCCAGGGGGCATCAGCTGTGTAGCCGAGTGATCATATGGTCAAAAGAGCAGCAATAGGTGAGTCAGGGTGCTATTAGTTTGTCACTACTACGCTGGGCGAGCAGGGGACACAGCGTTCAGAAAAGTTAGCGGGCCGGGGCTAGTAGATGGTTCTGCGGCGATATCGTAACAAAATAGCCTGTTGAGACCACATCGGGCGATCACGTCGGCAGTCCAGTCGTGATGGATTGGCGGGGCTCTGTGTCGACAATAAAGGGTCCAGGCCAATTGGCAAAGGAGGTATTGTAGCCCTAGAATTAGCATCAGCCTAGCTCGAGGCTAGCTGGTGCTAGCTTCGGGACAGAGGCGTTAGCTAACAGTAACCACTGTTTGCAGCTAGCTGGCTGTGATGATCCGGAGTAATGATCCGGTGTAATGATCCAGAGCAGCAGAAATCCGGTGATATGTTAGAGAGAAGCAGTTCGATATGCTCTGGGTTGATATCGCGCTGTGCAGACTGGCAGGTGATTGTCCGAGCTAAGGCTGGCTGATTCCGGGGAAAAAAAGGCGAGGACCGCTAGCCGTGGCTAACAAAGACCAGTAGCTAGTTAGCTGGCTAGCTCCTGATGGAAGTTCCAGTTATAAGGAATAAAAATAGCAGATCCGTACCCCATTGGGTGAGGCGGTTGCAGGAATCCGGTGATATGGTAGAGAGAAGCAGTCCGATATGCTCTGGGTTGATATCGCACTGTGCAAGACTGGTGGGTGTTGTCCGAGCTAAGGCTGGCTGATGCTGGGGGGGGGAAAAAGGCAAGGACTGCTAGCCATGGCTAACAAAGACTAGTAGCTAGTTAGCTGGCTAACTTCTGATGGAAGTTCCAGTTAAAAGGAATAAAAATAGAAGATCCGTACCACATTGGGTGAGGCGGGTTGCAGGAAAGTATATTTAATTTGTAGATAGAAAGTGAGATTAAGATATATATGAAAAAGACCGGCTATTTACAAGGGATAAGACACGGGATAAGACAAAGACAGATATACACGTCCTACTGCGCTGCCGTCTTGGATTTTGAAAAAAAAAAAAAGATTGAGGTCAGGGCTTTGTGATGGCCTCTCCAATACCTTGAGTTTGTTGTCCTTACGCCATTTTAACATCCTGACTGATGTCTTGATGTTGCTTCAATATATCCACATAATTTTCCTCCTTATGATGCCATCTATTTTGTGAAGTGTACCAGTCCCTCCTGCAGCAAAGCACCCCCACAACATGATGCTGCCACCCCCGTTCTTCACGGTTGGGATGTTGTTCTTCGGCTTGCAAGCCTCCCCCTTTTTCCTCCAAACATAACGATGGTCATTATGGCCAAACAGTTCTATTTTTGGTTCATCAGACCAGAGGACATTTCTCCAAAAAGTATGATCTTTTCCACATGTGCAGTTGCAAACTGTAGTCTGGCTTTTTTATGGTGGTTTTGGAGCAGTGGCTTCTTCCTTGCTGAGCAGCCTTTCAGGTTATGTCGATATGGGACTCGTTTTACTGTGGATATAGATACTTTTGTACTTGTTTCCTCCAGCATCTTCACAAGGTCCTTTGCTGTTGTTATGGGGTTGATTTGCACTTTGCGAGCCAAAGCACGTTCATCTCTAGGAGACATAACGCGTCTCCTTCCTGAGCGGTATGACGGATGCCTGGTCCCATAGTGTTTATTCTTGCTTACTATTGTTTGTACCGATAAACATGGTACCTTCAGGCGTTTGGAAATTGCTCCCAAGGATAAACCAGACTTGTGGAGGTCTACAATTCTTTTCTGAGGTCTTGGCTGATTTCTTTTGATTTTCCCATGATGTCAAGCAAAGAGGCACTGAGTTTGAAGGTAGGCCTTGAAATACATCCACAGGTACACCTCTAATTGACTCAAATTATTTCAATTAGCCTATCAGAAGCTTCTAAAGCCATGACATAATTTTCTGGAATTTTCCAAGCTGTTTAAAGGCAAAGTCAAGTGTATGTAAACTTCTGACCCACTGGAATTGTGATTCAGTGAAATAATCTGTCTGTAAACAATTGTTGGAAAAATTACTTGAGTCATGCACAAAGTAGATTTCCTAACCGACTTGCCAAAACTATAGTTTGTTAACAAGAAATTTGTGAGTGGTTGAAAAACAAGTTTTAATGACTCCAACCTAAGTGTATGTAAACTTCCTGCTTCAACTGTATGTGTGTGACCAATACGATTTTATTTTATTTGCAAAGACACACTCACACATCACACTGTGACGTTTGTTTGACCTTTTCTGTGTTTCAGCTCCTAAAGGCAGTAAGCTGGTGGAGGTGGAGAGGGAGACAGCGGAGGAGCTGCTCTTTGACTTGGAGGCAGCTGTGAAGGACAGTTTGGAGAGGAAGGGCATCAGCAGGTTAGGCACAGGCCCAATCCCAAATCGACCTATGCACTTGTGGAGATCTGATGGGTAAATGCATTATGGTGAAACTTACATCTTGCATGTCACAGGACAAGGTGGAGATATTACCATATTGCTTACACCTGTCAAATACTGTCGGATCTCAACAATTGCATAGGGTCTAGGGGCGAGAGGAAACTCTCATACACAGTTTGTTACAAGGAAATATATCCCATAGTTTTATGCACAATTTGTTGTGTGAGTCTGTTCAACTCTAAATGCCCTCTCCAGGTCATCCTATGAGGCAGGTCAGGAGTGGGCTCTGCCCATACAGTTTTGCCAGCTACATGCCCTGCCCCTGAGCAGCGTGTACCCACACGACTGTGCAGCCGACAGCCAGTGGCTACACTTCCTGCTCTTTGTCCAGCTGCACAGCTACCCCCCTCAGCAGGTACATCACCACTGCCAAACACACACATGCTAAATCTTTAAAGGCCCATTTGAACACATTTCAACCTCCTATTCATTATCTCCAGCACCATACCAATCAGTGTGTGAAAACAGCACATTTCTACGTTTTGAAGTTAACACTCCGGTTTACTGAGTCTATCCTTTACATTTACATTCACGTCATTTAGCAGACGCTCTTATCCAGAGCGACTTACAAAAAATATCATGCAGGGGTTTAAGTTCTCCATCACTGTGACGAATTTCCATCATATGTGACTCACCACCTGGATTCGGTCTTATGAAGCAAAATTAGAAATTTGATTTTTGACATTGGGTAAAGGTAGAGACTCAGAGCTACACAATGGTATATCATACACAGCATTTTTGAGGAACAATGGGAAAGTAATTCTGCTTTGAAAGTTGATAAACTTGTAAAATCACTTTTGAGAAAAGGGCCTTTACATGTTTTGGTACCTACTGGAGAGCTCTCCTTTGTACACTGATTTCGGCATTGCTCACACCCTCTTAAGCCAGCCCCACCCATCTCTTTAAGGATTCACATGTGAGGTCATGTGCTAAACAGTGAGTAGTGTAGTAAAGATTAAGACTAAAAGTGGTAGTAGCCTACAATAACGATGCAGAAACGCACCATTTTCACATATGTAAACACTGGTATGGCGCTGGAGATAATGAATATGATGTTTGAAAATTGGTGGACTTGCCCTTTAACTATCATTAACACCCCACTAGAAAACCCTTTAAAGATCCAATGCAGCCGCTTTTAACTCAATTTCAAATAATTTCTGGGTAACAATGAAGTACCTTACTGTGGTTTTGACCATTTTAATTGAAAACAAAGAAACAAAAAAACAAAAATAACTCCTTAGCAAGAGCACTTTCTCAAGCAAGAATTTTGACTAGGACTTTCTTGGAATGGTGAGGGGCATAATTGGACAAGCCTAATGGGAGGGATATGCCACCTGAAAACTAACTGTTATTGGCAGAGCGGTATGAAACTCTTTGTTATTGGTCTATTAACTTGCACTGTCTGGTGGTGTTGCCAGGCAGGCTGAAACTCCATCCCACCGAAACAGGCTGAAATTTCAGGCGGTCTTTTCAAACAGCTCTTACACTAAAAGGCAATTATCATAATTTTCACAAATTCACAGTATTATTCCAACCTCATTGAGTGGAAATGTATATATAAACCCCAGGAAAATAATTTTTGACTGCATTGGGCCTTTAATAACCCATACAACTGAAGGATTCTACCACACCTACCTTCTCTGTTCACTCTAAAATGGGATGAAAACTGCCCTCAGGGATCTTCAGAGGAAGAGAACCTATCAGGGAAATATGTTATTTGAATTACATTGTATAGCTACAGGGGCCTAAACTGTAAGGATTGTTCTCTAGATGGAAAATAAAGACGGGTGGTTTCCAATCGCCCCAATTGTATGTTTTCAGTTCTTCCCTCTTTCCCTACTTGTGATTGACAGGTGAGGTCCCTGGCGACCCATTTCAGCCCAGCCCTGCAGGCCCACCTGACCCTGGCCTTCCAGAACCTGCAGCTCAGCTCTCAGTGGAGGGTGGGGGAGGTGGAAGACAGGGAGGCCCAGGGTCAAGTCACCCTGCCCAGCGAGGAAGCCTCCGACCCCCCCAAGGAGCTGTTCCAGGTGCTGCTGCAGAGCCAGGAGCAGGCCAGCCCCTGGAGACACCTCCTGGGGGAGGCCCTGGCACAGCACTGCCCCACGCTCACCACACTAGCTGCCTGTCATCAGGTGGGGCTCTGTCTGTAAGGATTCTCTGTCTATGAGAATTTGTATTATAAGGCTTGGTATAAAAATCTGAAGTGTATTGACTTTCTCATTGCATTGACAGTTGTGTCATCCATGAACTTTGTAAGACAGTGTATAAAGTTGCACTTTACATGATCTACTTTGTATCTGGACTTTATTTACCTGACTGTGTGTGTGTGTTTGATTGCGTGTGTCTTTCTCTGTACGGTGTGTGCCATGGATTTGATTGACAGGAAGCCGACCTGCTCCAGTGCCTCTGCGTCTGGGTCCTGACCTCTGTGGATGAGGTCATTGCCACAGAGGCTACCGCCCACCTGGAGGAGAGCCCGCGACGTCATGAGTGGAACCTCCACGATCTGTCAATCATCTGGAAGACACTGCTGAGGAAATGCAGGGTCAGGCCTCTCATACGAGGCTTCCAGCTCTTCCAGAGGGTAATTCAATAGAACATTTGTGATTCATATCATTGTAGGTCTTGCAAATGAACTGCCCTTGGGAAAAGATAAACATCTCAAATCTCCCACTGACACACATGCATGATTTAGACGAAAGTATGCACACATATATAAAGTTAGGATTCTGCCCCAAATCTTAATGTTTTCCCCCAAGGGCAGCAATTTAACTGACATATATATGCCTTATTCCATTTTGCGCTCTGAGCACTACCATGCTATAGGCCTAAACTCAACAAATCATTTTAGAATGCATTGTTTTGAATGATAATATCCCAACCGAAGCAGGGCAGGTGGGCAGTGAATACTCTGTCCACTTTGACGCTCCGCTCAATTAGAACATGTCTTTATTATTGCGTTTTATCATTGGTGCTGTAGTCACAAAACAATTATTATAATTTTTCAAGCACATTTGAGAGTGACGTGTATCTGGGAGTAGAGAATGGAACGAGGCACTACATCACAAATGTGTTGAATGTAAGGAAGTAAAAAAATATCTGTCGGGTGAACATTTTAAAAACTGTTCTACTATACACTGAGTATACAAAACATTAAGAACAGCTTCCTTAAGCACCATCCCTCCCCTTTGCCCTCAAAATAGCCTCAATTTGTCAGGGCATGGACTCTACAAGGTGTCGAAAGCATTCCACAGGGATGCTGGCCCATGTTGACTCTAATTCTTCCTACAGTTGTGTCAAGTTGGCTCGATGTCCTTTGGGTAGTGGACCGTTTTTCATACACATGGGAAACTGTTGAGCGTGAAAAACCCTGCAGCATTGCAGTTCTTGACACAAAACGGTACGCCTGGCACATACTACCATACCCTGTTCAAAGTCACTTAAGTATTTTGTCTTGCCCCATTCACCCTCTGAATGGCACACGTACACAATCCATGTCTCAATTGTCTCAAGGATTAATAATCCTTCTTTAACCTGTCTCCTCCCCTTTATCCACAATGTTTTAAGTGGATTTAACAAGTGACACCAATAAGGTGTCATAGCTTTCATCTGGATTCACCTAGTCATTCTATGTCATGGAAAGAGCAGGTGTTCTTAGTGTATATTGAATAGACTACATGCAAATGAGGTTGCAGCAGGCTTAAGATGGGTGGGACTTTCCACTATTTCCTGTCAATCACTAACCGATGAAAACAGTAGAAATGGCTTTAAACTTTAATTTCATTCAAGCGATTGAAAGCACATAGATGGTTGCTTGCCTATCCAATCCCTCGTTATTATTTGCGTGTCATTTATTGGTTTCCTTCAGGCCTAGTCATTAGTGTTGCATTCTATTAGAATACTAATCTACCTGCACGGCAGCTTCCCTCCTCAGAAGTGACCCGAATGATATGTCCTCGTCGGCAATTTTGCACTGTATGCATAATCTTCAAACAGCTTCAAGGCTTAGACCAGCTCCTCTCATTAACCCAGCAGACATCATGGGAGGTCTGCCTCATGTATTATGGCTGTCATGTCTGGCTCTGCATGAGTTTGGTTGGTCTTTTATCTCTCTCTCTCTCTCTCTCTCTCTCTCTCTGTCTCTCTGTCTCTGTCTCTCTCTGTGTGTGTGTGACAGGACTCTCCCCTGATCCATGTGCTGCTCATGTACGAGCTGTGCTACGACTACAAAAACTACCCTGAAGCCAAGAAGAAACTCATTGAGTTCCAGAAATGCCTGATCACGGTAAGCTCCTTCACCCCTCTGCCTCTTCTTTCCACTCCCATTTCCCACACTCACTGTCTAACTCTCCCGAAAAGGACACCAACTGACTCTGAAGTAGAGCCTGAACGATTTGGGGTTTTTGGGTCCGATAACGATTTTAGGGAGGCATAATATGCCGATATATGTTTTTTTTTAAGGGTGGAATGAAAAACTCAACTAAATATGAACATTAACATTATTTAAGAACATTTTATTTGTGGTTTACATGATAACCACCAACAACAACGATATCCTCTATAAATACGAAAGTAAATACAAAACACTTGTTCAGTTTATCTTGGTACAACTTAAAGATTTGTCCATCTATGACGGTGAATAAGAATGCATAAGTGTTTGTGCCGAAGCACCACAAGCACACTAATAAACAAGAACGGTTTAATGAATTAAACATTGTCTTAAAGTAAAGACGACTCCGGGATGCTGGCCTTCTAGGCAGAGTTGCAAAAAAAAAAGCCATATCTCAGACTGGCCAATAAAAATGTAAGATTAAGATGGGCAAAAGAAAACAGACACTGGACAGAGGAACTCTGCCTAGATGACTGGTTGTGTTTATGCCACATTAAAAGGCATAGGCGGCGGGTCCATAAGGCTAGGGGAAGCTTTCCCTAAAGGAAATTTTAATTAAATTGCCAAAATAAAATTTAATTAGCTTTTCTTTCAAAAACAAGTGCATTTCTAAGTGACCCCGAACTTTTGAATGGTAGTGTTTTTGACTGCAAACCAATTCAGTTTTTTTAATGGAAACAAAATGGACTGTGTGCATGTACTGTAACGCGTCGTGACGGGGGGAAGTTTTTATTTTTATTATCTATGTCCATGCGGATGACTTTCCATTAGAAAAGTAGAGCGTGTCCGTGTCATGTCCCTTTAAGTCTGACAGGTTGGTTATGGGGGAAATGTATGCCCTCCATTGTCAGGGCAGGGGGGGGGGGGGGGGGGGGTTAAAGGGGTGCGTGTGTCTGACCTTGCCGGTCCTGTTTGGAGATGTCATTAGAGGAATGAATTTGGTGCCACACATGCCAGCGAAGCCACAAGGCCAGGGCCAATTCATCGAGTGTGTCAAGCACAACAGCACTCATCCCTCAAAGCGGTGACGCTGGCTGTAATCTTGTGTTCAGGGCCTGGCCTCTTGCCGTCTTTTGCTGCGTGTTTTGAGATAGCCACCAGCCCAATTCACATTGTTGCACACTATCTTTTGTGGCCGTAGTCTCACCGAGTCCTCCCTCTCGATGACCATAGTTAACTTTGATGTTCTTTATTTATTTAATTCCTGTATTCACTGTGATCTCCTGTCCTTGTGAAAGGTACATGCCCTCATTTCTGTTACTTTTCATGATCCTCTATTGTAGTTAATGGAAGAAATGAGGAGAGGAAGACTTTCTAGCATGAATGTTTGATGTGTTCTGTGTACACGAGAGGTTATACAGCCATAGTTCCTATGAGGTATGTGTGTGTTGCATGTAGGCCAATCTCAATTTGCTTTATTCTTTCATCTTTCCCTTATCCTCTCTCTCTTTCTATATCCCTATCTCTCTCTCTTTCTCTCCGACAGCTGAGGAGCAGTGGTGCTCATGCGCCAGCGGGCATCCCTCTCCAGTGGGTGGAGTGCCAGGCCTCAGTCCTCCTGTTGACCATGATGCAACAGTGCTCCACACAATACGAGCTGCGCAGACTACTGCAGCTGCTCGCAGACATGGAGCGCCTGCTCAAGTCTAACGGTGAGACACCAGTATTAACACTGTAGTAACACCGAGTCTTCAGCTGTTGCGTTGGATCATCATATTTAGCTAATTAGCTGTCAATTAAACGAGACTTAACCTAAATGACGTCCATAAGAGTTTGGTGTCTCTGTTTTTATTGTAAGCCTGACTTCTCTTCATAACACTGTGCAAACAAAATGTCGCTTAACATGACTAAAACTATGAAGACAGACATTTTTACCGTATGATTACCACGGAACCCTCCAGGTATGGTTCCCGTGTGGCTCAGTTGGTAGAGCATGGTGTTTGCAACGCCAGGGTTGTGTGTTCGATTCCCACGGGGGACCAGTACAGAAGAAAAAAATTTATGAAATGTATTCAC
The DNA here is from genome assembly GCF_965601325.2 of Salmo salar. NCBI lineage: Eukaryota > Metazoa > Chordata > Actinopteri > Salmoniformes > Salmonidae > Salmo > Salmo salar. The sequence goes on from NC_138300.1 coordinate 74,221,983, forward strand.
TACTGTAAGTCGCTCTGGATAAGAACGTCTGCTAAATGACTAAAATGTAAAAAATGGTTGACGTGAGCAGGCAGAACGCCTTTTCATCATGGATTTAAATCACTGTCTTCCACTTGTGTGAGGTGTTGAGAATACTGTATTATTTTTTGTAGCTTATTGTCTGACTCAGGCAATACATGTTTGAGTCTGTATCTTTGTGCTTGTTCATCACTGTCTTCTGCTTGCGTGAGGTATTGAGAATACAATACTGTAAACAGGATTTTCTGGTTGACTCATGGACTTGACCAGTTTTTGCTGCTATGTATGCATCGGTCTCTTTCTCTGTGAGCAGGCCCGGACTTCAAGAAGCTCAGCTTCCTCAGCCAGGTTCTCCAGGACACCTCGGTGTCTCTCTCTCCCAGGCTGCTTGAGAGCTATTCCCCTGAAATCCTGCAGGGAGAGTGCCAGAGCATGTTGGAGAAGCTGCAAGACAGCGGCCTGTTCCACAAGGCCCGCCAGGTAGCTGAGCTGGCAGGGCTGCCCATTGACAGCCTGGTCATCAACGAGGTGAGCTCGTGGGTCCTCAATGCTCATCAACTAGATCATGTGCAGCCTGTTCAGTGTAAACTCAACTCTCACTGCTGTAAACTTTTGGTATATTTAATGTATGTTGATTTGGTCTAGAATCTAAAGTGCCTTCAGAAAGTATTCACACCACTTGACTTGTTCCACATTTTGTTGTGTTACAGCCTGCATTTAAAATGGATTACATTTAGATGTTTTTGTCACTGATCAACCTGTCTAAGTGGAATTGTGTTTTTTTAAGTTAATTAAAAATGAAAAGCTGAAATGTCTTGAGTCAATAAGTATTCAAACCGTTTGTTTTGGCAAGTCTTAATAAGTTCAGGAGTAAAAATTGACTTAACAAGTCACCCAATAAGTTGGACTCTTTGTGAAATAATAGTGTTTAACATTTATTTTTTAATGACTACCTCATCTCTGTACCCCACACATATAATTATTTCTAAGGTCCCTCAGTCAAGCAGTGAATTTCAACCACAGATTCCACCACAAAGACCAGGGAGGTTTTCCAATGCCTTGCAATGAAGGGCACTTATTGGTAGATGGGTAAAAAAAAATATGTGAATATCCCTTTGAGCAAGTTATTAATTACACTTTGGATGGTGTATAAACCCAGTCACTACAAAGATACAGGCGTCCTTCCTTACTCAGTTGCTGGTGAGGAAGGAAATCACTCAGGGATTTTACCATGAGGCCAATGGTGACTTTAAAACAGTTACAGAGTTTAATGGCTGTGATAGGAGAAAACTGAGGATGGATCAACAACATTGTAGTTACTCCACAATACTAACCTAATTGACAGAGTGAAAAGAAAGCCAGTACAGAATAAAAATATTCCAAAACATGCATCATGTTTGCAAGAAGGCACTAAAGTAATACTGCAAAAAATGTGGCAAATACATTTTTTTTTCTGAATACAAAGTGTTATGTTTGAGGCAAATACAACACATTACTGAGTACCACTCTCCATATTTAAAAAAATATATATGGTGGCTGCATCATGGTATGGGTATGCTTGTAATCATTAAGGACTGGGGAGTTTTTCAGGATAAAAAAATAAGTCGAATGGAGCTAAGCACAGGCAAAATCCTAGCGGAAAACCTGGTTCAGTCTGCTTTCCACCAGACACTGGGAGATGAATTGACTTTTCAACAGGACAATAACCTAAAACACAAGGCCAAATCTACACTAGAGTTGATTACCAAGACAGTGACTGTTCCTGAGTGACCAATTTGACAGAGCTTGAAGAATTTTGAAAATAATAGTTGGCAAATGTTGCATTATCCATGTGTGGAAAACTCTTAGAGACTTACCCAGAAAGACTCACAGCTGTAATCGCTGCTATAGGTGCTTCTGCAAAGTGTTGACTCAGGGGTGTGAATACTTATGTACGGTGCATTCAGAAAGTATTCAGACTCCTTGACTTTTTCCACATTTTGTTATGTTAAAGCCTTATTCTAAACTTGATTAAATATATTTTTTCCATCATCAATCTGCACACAAAAAAAGGTTAGATTTATTTGCAAATGTATTAAAAATAAAAAACGGAAATATCACATTTACATAAGTTATCCAGGCTCTTTACTCAGTACTTTGTTGAAGTACCTTTGGCAGCGATTACAACCTTGAGTCTTTTTGGGTATGACGCTACAAGCTTGGCACACCTGTATTTGGGGAGTTTCTCCCATTCTTCTCTGCAGAAGAATTCCTCTCAAGCTCTGTCAGGTTGGATAGGGAGTGTCCCTGCACAGTTATATTCAGGTCTCTCCAGAGATGCTCGATCCGGTTCAAGTCCGGGCTCTGGCTGGGACACTCAAGGACATTCAGAGACTTGTTCCGAAGCCACTCCTGCCTTGTCTTGGCTGTATGCTTAGGATCATTGTCTGGTTGGGAGGTGAACCTTCGCCCCAGTCTGAGGTCCTGAGTGCTCTGGAGCAGGTTTTCATCAAGGATCTCTCTGTACTCCCAGGCCCTGCCACTGAAAAACAACCCCACAGCATGATGCTGCCATCACCATTCTTCACAGTAGGGATGGTGCTAGGTTTCCTCCAGGCGTGAAGCTTGGCATTCAGGCAAAAGAGTTCAGTCTTGGTTTCATCAGACCAGAGAATCTTGCTTCTCATGGTCTGAGTGTCTTTAGGTGCCTTTTGGCAAACTCCCAGCGGGCTGTCATGTGTCTTTTACTGAGGAGTAGCTTCCGTCTGGCCACTCTACCATAAAGGCCTGATTGGTGGAGTGCTGCGGAGATGGTTGTCCTTCTGGAAGGTTCTCCCATCCCCACAGAGGAACTCTGAAGCTTTATCAGAGTGACCATCAGGTTCTTGGTCACCTCCCTGACCAAGGCCCTTCTCCCCGAATTGTTCAGTTTAGCCGGGAAGCCAGCTCTAGGAAGAATCTTGGTTGTTCCAAACTTCTTCCATTTAAGAATGATGGAGGCCACTGTGTTCTTGGCGACCTTCAATGCTGCAGAAATGTGTTAGTACCCTTACCCAGATCTGTGCCTCGACACAATCCCGTGTCGGATCTCTACAGACAATTCCTTCGACCTCATGGCTTGGTTTTTGCTCTGACATGCACTGTCAACTGTGGGATCTTATATAGACAAGTGAGTGCTTTTCCCAGTCATGTCCAATCAATTTAATTTACCACAGGTGGACTCCAATCAAATTGTAGAAACATCACAAGGATGATCAATGGAAACAGGATGCACCTGATCTCAATTTTGAGTCTCATAGCAAAGTGTATGAATACTTATGTAAATAAGGTATTTCAGTTTTTTATTATTAATATATTTGCCAAAATGTTGAAAAACCTGTTTTCGCTATGTCATGATGGGGTATTGTGTGTAGGAAACAAATACATTTTATCCATTGTAGAATAAGGCTGTAACGTAACAAAATGTGGAAAAAGTCAAGGGGTCTGAATACTTTCCGAAAGCACTGTAAATGAGATATTTCTGTATTTCATTATCTATAAATTTGCAAACATTTCTAAAAACACTATCAATGTGGGGTATTATGTGTAGAAGGGTGAGAAAAAAATATATGTAATCCTTTTTGAATTCTGGCTGCTACACATCAAAATGTGGAATAAGTCAAGGGGTATGAATACTTTCTGAAGGCACAGTACATGATTAATGTTTTGAGACAGGGACCATTGTGGCTTGACACTCCTTCTGCTATCCCTCTTTAAAAAGTTACTCCAAGACCTCAGTGCCCTGAAGGCCAAGCGGCACTGGGAGAGGAGGGAGACCCGGGTGTCCTTCTGGAGGAAATGCCACGAGCAGTTCAGGACTAACAGCACTGGCCCTGGGGCCGCCTCAGAGTTCTTCCTGGCCCAGGCAGGTGCCTCTGAGCCTCACCGGGGCTCCGTGGCCGAGACAGAGCTGCTGTGTGTCCAGGAGAGGTGCCTTCTCCTCAGCCTGGCCGGCCACTGGCTGTCCTGGCTCACCCTAGCTCCCCTGGCACGTCTCGAGGACCTGGAGAAGCAGCTGTGGACAAGCCGAGTGCGCCAGCAAGTCCTGCTCACCGCCATGGAGAAGGAGAGCATGTTCGCCCTCCCGGCGCCCACCATAGCCCCCGAGGAAAACTCCTATGAGGCCCTGATCAGGGAGTTCTCCTTCTCCAAGATGGCAGTGCTCAACGAGCCCAGGTACCTGAGCTTAGACGGCCTGCCCAGCTTCTCCCCTGAGGAAGAGGGTGGGGAGAAGACTGGGTCGGAGGAGCAGGGTGCTCTGGCTATCCTGGTGGGGCAGCTGTTGGACGAAGGGTGTATCCACGAAGCGAGCCGTGTGTGCCGTTACTTCTCCTTCTGCTCCCGGGACATGTGGGTAGTGCTGCACTGCCGAGGCCTGGCCTCAGGCGAACTCCAGGCTGGCCTGCAGGACATGCTCACCTTTGAGGGCCTGCCCAAGAAGAGCATTCCCAGCTGTAAGCTCCACATGACCCTCAGTTAACCTACTAGATACACCCAAACAACAAACTACTGTTTGGTGCATGTCAGAGTTGTTCAAAATCAAATCAAATTGTATTGGTCACATACACATATTTAGCAGATGTTATTGTGGGTGTAGCTTAATTTTTGTGTTCCTATCTCCATCAGTGCAGTAGTATCTAACAATTCACAACAATACACACCAATCTAAAAGTAAAAGAATGGAATTAATATATAAATATTAGATTGAGCAATGTCAGAGTGGCATAGACTAAACTACTGTAGAATAGAATACAGTATATGCATATGAGATGAGTGAAGCAGTATGTAAACATTATTTAAACAGTATTGAAGTGACTAGTGTTCCTTATTAAAATGACCAGTGATTCCATGTCTATGTATATAGGGCAGCAGCCTCTAAGGTGCAGGGTTGCTAAACCGGGTGGAAGCTGGCAAGTGATGGCTATTTAACAGTCTGATGGCCTTGAGATAGAAACTGTTTTTCAGTCTCTCGGCCCCACATTCACCACCCAGGGGCGGCCCGTCTGGAATTCCTGGACTCAGTTACACAGGGCAGGGTTCAGACCCAGGCCTCCGAGCTTAATGATGATCTTGGAGGGTACTATGGTGTTGAATGCTGAGCTATAGTCAATGAACAGCATTCTTACATAGGTATTCCTCTTGTCCATATGGGATAGGGCAGTGTACAGTGCGATGGCGATTGCTTCATCTGTGGATCTATTGGGGCGGTAAGCAAATTGAAGTGGGTCTAGGCTGTCAGGTGAGGTAGAGGTGATATGATCCTTAACTGAGTGCTTCGGAGCGATAGTCATTTAGTTCAGTTACCTTTGCTTTCTTGGGTACAGGAACAATGGTGGACATCTTGAAGCAAGTGGGGACAGCAGACTGGGATAGGGAGAGATTGAATATATCCGTAAACACTCCAGCCAGCTGGTTTGCGAATGCTCTGAGGATGCGGCTAGGGATGCTGTCTGGGCCGGCAGCCTTGCGAGGGTTAACATGATTAAATGTCTTACTCACTTTGGCCACAGAGAAGGAGAGCCCACAGTCCTTGGTAGCGGGCCGTGTCAGTGGCACTGTGTTATCCTCAAAGTGGGCGAAGGTGTTTAGCTTGTCCGGAAGCAAAATGTCGGTGTCTGCGACGTGGCTGGTTTTCCCTTTGTAGTCCGTGATTGTCTGTTGACCCTGCCACATACGTCTCGTGTCGGAGCCGTTCAATTGCGACTCCACTTTTGCTCTGTACTGACGTTTTGCCTGTTTGATTGCCTTACGGAGGGAATAACTACACTGTTTGTATTCGGCCATATTCCCAGTCACTTTGCCATGGTTAAATGCGGTGGTTCGCGCTTTCAGTTTTGCGCGAATGCTTCCATCTATCCACGGTTTCTGGTTTCGGTAGTTTAACAGGTTTAATCTCCTATACACTTCCTGATGAACTCAGTCACCGTATCCGTGTATTCATCGATGTTACTCTGAGGCTACCCGGAACATATCCCAGTCTTCATGTGCAGAGGTCACAAGTTAAAAAACACTCAGACACATCCAAACAACAGTGCCAAAAATGTCAACAACCCTCTGAAGAATCAAAACAACACTCACATACACCCAAACAACAATTCAAAGATTGTCAGTAACAGTCACAACACATACATAGTTTATAGTCAGGTACGAAAGAGATTTGGACAATGACAGTTTGTTGGTTATTTTGGCTCTGTACTCCAGCACATTGATACAATGACACTGAGGTTAAAGTGCAGACTGATAGCTCGGGTGAACCGTTAAGAAATTACAGAATTTTTGTACATAGTCCCACCATTTTAGAGAACAATTCACTAATGTCTATTAAAGTAGTCAAAAGTTTAGCATTTGGTGCCATATTCCTAGCATGCAATGACTACATCAAAATAAACTGCAAATGCATCTGTAATTTCTAAACTGTTCACCCGATATGGATTAAAATACCCTCAAATTGGCCTCCCGAGTGGCGCAGCGGTCTACATCGCTGTGTTGCAGTGGGTTCGATCCCAGGCTGTGTCACAACCGGCCGTGACCGGGAGTCCCATAGGGCGGCGCACAATTGGCCCAGCGTCGTTCAGGTTTGGGGATGGCTTGGCCGGGAGGGCTTTACTTGGCTCGTCGCGCTCTAGCGACTCCTTATGGTGGCCGGGTGCCTGCGGGCTGACTTAGGTCATCAGTTGAACAGTGTTTCCTCCAACACATTGGTGCAGCTTCCGGGTTAAGTGAGCGGGTGTTAAGCATGGTTTGGCGGGTCATGTTTCAGAGGACGCATGACTCGACCTTCGCCTCTCCCGAGCGCGTTGGGGAGTTGCAGCGATGAGACAAGATTGTAATCAAGTAATTGGGGAGACAAAGGGAGCAAAATGTTTTTTTTAAATACCCTGAAATTAACGCTGACGACTAGTCAGCACTTTAACCTCATAGTCATTGTATTATTTCAAATCCAAAGTGCTGGAGTACAGAGCCAAAACGACGACAAATGTGTAACCGTCAAAACCCTTTTGAACCTCACTCTGTCTGGCCTTTTGCATTATTGACATATCCCCTCTTTGAACGCTGTCCACCTGTTTCTCTGTGAATGCTCCCACTCCAGCAACTAGTTTTAGCAGCCTGTCCTCCTTTGTGATGGTGCCCTCTCCAGAGGATCAAACGGTGACTCAGCTCCAGATACTGGTGGACGAATGTCGCCACGGAAAGAGCTACTGCAAGCAGGTCCTGAGTCTCTACGAGCTCTCCAAGGTACTCCCCTATCTTTTCCGACCTTAACATCAAAGTTGCTGCCTTTTCAGACCTAAACAACAGACAGCCTATTTTTGTGAAGTGAATTGAAGTTATGTACATTGCTGTGTGTTCATGAGAGCATTGTTGTTGTGTAGTATTTTTTATAATGTACTTTATTAATATCCTAGATTTGAATATACATGATCAGTGATTTCACTATCTAGTGTATTCAATTTCTACATGTCGTTATGAGTTGAACTTGGTCTTGTTCATTAGGGCACACAAAGGAAGATGTTTTAAAACGGTTTGGAACGTAAAATGAAAATGTGCTTTTCTTATTGTACAAGGGCAGGTATTTGCTCACTATTTCAATCAGTTCTTCCATTTGGTGCCCATTGAACACAACCTTGATCATGGTAACCTTTGACCCTTTGATACTGCTACCTAGGAGCTGCAGTGTTCATACAGTGAGATCTCAGCCGAGGAGCCTCAGGCAGTGCTGTGTAAGGTGCTACTGTCCCAGCAGCCGGAGCGCTATAAGAAGGCCCAGGCCTTCATCAGTGTGCAGGGCCTGCAGCCTGACACCGTGGCCCAGCTTGTATCCACCGCCGTGGTCCAGGGCCTGTTGGCCTCTGCACAGGACGGAGAGACTGGTGAGAGGAATGATGGATAGGTTGATTGATTGATATGGCTGCTTAAATGCAACTAATCGTCCCTCTAGAAGATTTTTGCATACTTTTAAATCCCTACTCATATATTGAATATGTTGTGGTTCTATTACCTACTAAAACCCATATTTTAGTCAGACGGATTCATTTTTAGTCCTAAGGTTACAGGAAATGTATAATCGTAGCTAAGAGCTCAGATAATTGGTTACAAAGCTTTAATATGCACCTCCTGCGCTATCCTTGCTATTGGACTTTATTACTGTCTTATTAAACCCTGAGTCAGACACAACGACTGTAGTGATTGGTGTGTGTTCACAGCAGAGAAGCAGATGTTCAGTCCAGAGGAAGGGAGAGAGTCCTTCTTGCAGCTGGCCAAGCTGTGTGGGGACCCCAACCTGGTGGGCATCAAACTGCTGGACCACATCCCCACTGTGCCACTGGGAGAGCTCGGCTGCAGTAAGACATACTCAATACTAGGGCTGTGACGATACCAGTATCGCAATATTTCTTTTCCATGGCAAAAATAAAACACGAAACAGAACAGACTCTTTGCTCTTTTAAAAACCTGCTGTATGTAAAATATTGTGTGCTAGAGCTTGGAAAATAAATAAAATGTGACTCTGGATGACAACATAACGACAACATTGCAATGCTGGTATCATCCCGGCCCTAGTCAATACTATAGTAACACTCTCACTGCCACAGTAGTGACAAACACTGGATAACATAGGCTGTTCTCTTATGGGAATGAAATTATTCCAGTCTATTAGCTGAGTCTTACTTCAGACACTAAATACTAGATAAACACTCTGTCATAGTACTGTAGTGATAAACAATGGTAATATAGTATTATCATGGAATTATTCCACTCTATTTAGTTAGTCAAGCCATAGTTCTTTAAAACCCCTTGCACTAGTGGGAATTTGCCTATATGGATAGGGCTACATTTAAATGTTTCTTACAGAAGAAATATGTAAAGCATATGCATAACCATGGTAGCAATCAAAAGGGAACAGTTTGGAGATTATGGGAAAATTATTAGACTAAAAGTGAGGACAAAACAGTTAATCTGACACTAACTGAATCCAAATGTTGATTTTATGTGCATTTTACATTTACTGTACTTTTTACCGCATTTGATGGTAACAAAATCTGAAAATACTATGGATACATTCAGTAACATGATAACAATATTCATGGGAAATTTGTGGTAGGTGCAACATAAGACAAAAAAAAAAGGTTTGAGTGAGAGGTCTAACTGGTGTCTGTCTCCAAATGGCTACACACCTCTCCAAAGTGTGCGCAGTTCCTACGTACAGTTGAAGTCGGAAGTTTACATACACCTTAGCCAAAGACATTTAAACAACATTTTTCACAATTCCTGACATTTTAATCTAGTAAAAATTCCCTGTTTTAGGTCATTTAGAATCACCACTTTATTTGAAGAATGTGAAATGTCAGAATAATAGTAGAGAATTATTTATTTCAGCTTTTATTTCTTTCATCACATTCCCAGTGGGTCAGAAGTTTACATACACTCAATTAGTATTTCGTAGCATTGCCTTTAAATTGTTTAACTTGGGTTGAACGTTTCGGGTAGCCTTCCACAAGCTTCCCACAATAAATTGGGTGAATTTTGGCCCATTCCTCCTGGCTGATTTCTTTTGATTTTCCAATAATGTCAAGCAAAGAGGCACTGAGTTTGAAGGTAGGCCTTGAAATACATCCACAGGTACACCTCCTCCACTTGACTCAAATAATGTCAATTAGCCTATCAGAAGCTTCTAAAGCCATGACATCATTTTCTGGAATTTTCCAAGCTGTTTAAAGGCATAGTCAACTTAGTGTATGTAAACTTCTGACCCACTGGAATTGTGATACAGTGAATTCTAAGTAAAATAATCTGTCTGTAAACAATTGTTGGGAAAATTACTTGTGTCATGCACAAAGTAGATGTCCTAACCGACTTGCCAAAACTATAGTTTGTTAAGAAAAAATGTGTGTAGTGGTTGAAAAACGAGTTTTAATGACTCCAACCGAAGTGTATGTAAACTTCCGACTTCAACTGTAATTTCAATGCACTTTTATGACTCAAAGAAGAGTCTTCAACTATAAGGTACTGTTTTGAGCTCTCCTAACTGTGCCGTTGAGGAACTAGAGCAAGCACACTTGTAGTTGTTTTCTTTGGAACACAGCACTGCGTCCCCGCCTTCTCACAATTACTGTTGTTTACACATTCCAAAATGTACGCATACCATTATCAATCACAATCTGGTAAGGTGGGCGTAATTTGAAAGCGCGCTCTATTGCCAGCATGGTTAGCTACGTTACAAAATATGATCTTACAGTGTTAGGCTTTCGCAAGGAAATTCGGAGAAGCCGATCATAATTTTGGTGCGCATATAATAGTCACGAGTGCATTCAGGTGAGCGTTCCCCGCCAAATTTCTTCACGATACGACAAACATAGGCTTATGTCATCTTGTAACTGTACATCAAGCATACAGTAGTGATCATAAATGACAAGTTTTTTGATATGGAAACGTTTAGTGCACATTTGGACTATCGGGTGTTTGGCTTGCTTGTATTACATTACATTTACATTTTAGTCATTTAGCAGACGCTCTTATCCAGAGCGATTTACAGTAGTGAATGCATACATTTCATACATTATATATTTTTTTCCCGTCCTGCCCCCCCGTGGGAATCGAACCCACAACCCTGGCGTTGCAAACACCATGCTGTACCAACTGAGCTATAGGGAAGGCTGAGAGATTTACCAGCAGGCCGTAGTGTTCGCTGTGGGCCAGGTGTGCGTGGCTAAAGTGGCGGGCAGCCTGCAAAGCGGTATTTATTATAATCCTCAATGTCTCATCTTTCAAAATACATAGAGTCCTCTTTATTTACAGCATTTCCCGCACTCAGACAACAAAACATTTGCAGAAGTTTCCCAATTAGTGGGAGGGATGGGGGCAACATCTTGTCGCGTGCGGTGTTCAAGTTCAGTATCGCTGTCAGTAAAAACGAATATTGAGACATTGAGACCTTGAGCTCTGACGTCATGTGTAGCGTGTTACTGTACAGCCACTGCGTTACAATTTAGGAGCTTATCAGTATCCAAAATCTTCTATTTCGAACCTGTATACGGGTATGTATGTAAAGAGCTACCAATGGAAATGAGTCATGCCAACCAGTTACTAATTCATTTGCAGTTTAATGCGTTACAGTGTATTGGTGGATAATATCATGTATAACGATGCATAATATCTAACTCTCCCTCTTGTTGTGTAGCGGTGGAGCTGTTGATCCTGGCCCACGATTGCTTCAGTCTGACCTGTAACATGGAGGGCATAGTGAGGGTGCTGCAGGCTGCCCGCCACCTTAGCCACGCACACCTGGCCCACAGCGAACACTACGGCCTGCTGGTAAATCTCTCTTGTCTGGTCACACATGGGCCTCCTTCCCAGTCATTGTATCGTAAATTACATTGTAATATATGTTGATGGCTTTGCAATGGATTACCTGGTGATATTTGACTATAAACGAATTGCTCCAAATTATTGTGTACAGTCGTGGCCAAAGGTTTTGAGAATGAGACAAATATACATTTTCACAAAGTTTGCTGCTTCAGTGTATTTAGATATTTTTGTCAGATGTTACTATGGAATACTGAAGTATTTCATAAATGTCAAAGGCTTTTATTGACAATTACATGAAGTTGATGCAAAGAGTCAATATTTGCAGTGTTGACCCTTCTTTTTCAAGACCTCTGCAATCCGCCCTGGCATGTTGTCAATTAACTTCTGGGCCACATCCTGACTGATGGCAGCCCATTCTTGCATAATCAATGCTTGGAGTTTGTCAGAATTTGTGGGGTTTTGTTTGTCCACCTGCCTCTTGAGGATTGACCACAAGTTCTCAATGGGATTAAGGTCTGGGGAGTTTCCTGGCCATGGACCCAAAATATCGATGTTTTGTTCCCCGAGCCACTTTTGCCTTATGGCAAGGTGCTCCATCATGGCTGTGTTCTTAGGAAAAATTGTGAGTGAGCCCACTCCCTTGGCTGAGAAACAACCCCACACATGAATGGTCTCAGGATGTTTTACTGTTGGCATGAAACAGGACTGATGGTAGCACTCACCTTGTCTTCTCCGGACAAGCTTTTTTCCGGATGCCCCAAACAATAGGAAAGGGGATTCATCAGAGAAAATGACTTTACCCCAGTCCTCAGCAGTCCAATCCCTGTACCTTTTCAGAATATTAGTCTGTCCCTGATGTTTTTCCTGGAGAGAAGTGGCTCCTTTGCTGCCCTTTTTGACACCAGGCCATCCTTCAAAAGTCTTCACCTCACTGTGCGTGCAGATGCACTCACACCTGCCTGCTGCCATTCCTGAGCAAGCTCTGTACTGGTGGTGCCCCGATCCCGCAGCTGAATCAACTTTAGGAGACGATCCTGGCACTTGCTGGACTTTCTTGGGCGCCCTGAAGCCTTCTTCACAACAATTGAACCGCTCTCTTTGAAGTTCTTGATGATCCGATAAATGGTTGATTTAGGTGCAATCTTACTGGCAGCAATATCCTTGCCTGTGAAGGCCTTTTTGTGCAAAGCAATGATGACGGCAAGTGTTTCCTTGCAGGTAACCATGGTTGACAGAGGAAGAACAATGATTCCAAGCACCACCCTCCTTTTGAAGCTTCCAGTCTGTTAAATCGAACTCAATCAGCATGACAGAGTGCTCTCCAGCCTTGTCCTCGTCAACACTCACACCTGTGTTAATGAAAGAATCACTGACATGATGTCAGCTGGTCCTTTTGTGGCAGGGCTGAAATGCGGTGGAAATGTTTTTGGGGGATTCTGTTCATTTGCATGGCAAAGAGGGACTTTGCAATTCATCTGATCACTCTTCATAACATTCTGGAGTATATGCAAATTGCCATCATACAAACTGAGACAGTAGACTTTGTGAAAATTAATATTTGTGTCATTCTCAAAACTTTTGGCCACGACTGTACTGTAAGCATGGTGGTGTTTTTCTCTTTTCTCTGTGCATGTGTATGCGTGTGTGCACTCACCTTGTGTTGCCCCCTTCAGGTGCGTCTCCTCACTGGCATCGGCAGATACAATGACATGACCTACATCTTCGACCTGCTCAACCAGAACCACCGCTTCGAGATGCTGCTCAGGAAAAAAGTGGAGTCGGTAAGAGGCGCACACACAGATCTGTCTCGCTCTCACACACACAAACGTAGAAACTGCACACACACAAACAACAGATAGAGATCGCTCTTCCCAAAACAGTCTCCGTTGAGGTCTGACAGAACACCCACAGAGACACAACAGACCTGTCAGACAGAGAGAGGCATCTAGTCATTGTATTTTAGCTGAGACAGGAAATATATATATCACAGGGGTTGTGTACATGCTGTTTTCCGAGAACACCATGCCTTAGATGTGTAGGACTGTCTTGGAGTACCAGAATTAGGACAATAGGAAAGGATATTTTCCTTTCACGTTGTCCTTTCCAGCACAGCTCCAGCAACTATTGGATGCATAACCAGGCCAGCCCAGTACAGCTCTGCTTGGGTCAGTTCAGTAATGTGAAAGGGGTATTAAAGTTTGTGTTTTGTAGTGCACTTGTTTATACTTATAGTACTCTAGTATCTAAACGGTGTGTGTGTGTGTGTTGCAGAACTTCCGGCTGAAGACGGCCCTGCTGGACTACATCAAGCGGTGTTTGCCGGGGGACAGTGAGAAGTACAACATGGTGGCCCTATGCTTCAGCATGTGCAGAGAGATAGGAGAGAACCACGAGGGAGCCGCCCGCACCCAGCTCAAACTGATCGAGTCCCAGCCTTGGGGTGAGCTATGACAAGGCCTACAGTTATAGGATGAGGATTACTACAGTTAAAGTATGAAGTCAGACATACTATATATTTCTGACGCATATAAAGAACATGGTATAGTGGCTGAGGTAAATTAAGTTTTCAATTCTGGAAGTGAATTAAAATTCAATTTATGAATTGAAACGTCCTCATAGAAAACAGTAGACAATTTTCATTTAATGAATTGAATGTCAAATCTCGAGTCAATAACTGAACTGACCCCAAACCTGGTGTCAAAGGATGTGTTTTTCAATATTGGAGTATCTTTCCTGTTGTATAAAGGGCAACTTCTTAAAATAGACTGTTGTAAAATGTTTCTGTTGCTTTAACTTTATTTGCACCTGAATGTAGCCTGTGTATGAGTCATTGACACAAACTCAATGAAGAGCTACAGGACATGCAGACAGTGTTTTTCACTCACTCCCTTCTCATCCCATAACAGCAGTGACCCCTGAACTCAAAAGTGCCTTGATAAAGGTTCTTACTCTCCTGAAGGATGCTGCAGAGAGCTATTCTAAGGTATTGTTATCCCTCCAACTATCAAACACAGGTCCTCTGTTTAGTGTTGCTTAATACTAGAAAGGTCTCCTTGGATCCCCCTTTGTGCCAATGACACATGTTTTGGACATCAACATTCGAACAGTCTAATAAGTAGATTTAATATATGCTATCCAAAAAGTTATCATTTGGTTGTGGTTATGAAGGTCTTACCTAACATTAGAATACGAAAATATATTTTTTAAAGAACAGAACATTTCATTACTTTATGTTACTGTACTTTTCAACATTTTAGAACAGCCTTATTCTAAAATGGATTACATTTTTGTTTTGTCATGAATCTACACACACAATACCCCATAATGACAAATCAAAAACAGTATTTAAAAAAATAATATATTGCAAATTTATGATTACATTTTCTGGGGAAATATTACATTTACATAAGTATTCAGACCCTTTACTCAGTACTTTGTTGAAGCACCTTAGGCAGCGATTACAGCCTCGAGTCTTGGGTATGACGCTAGAAGCTTGGCACACCTGTATTTTGGGAGTTTCTCCCATTCTTCTCTGCTCTCAAGCTCTATTAGGTTGGATGGGGAGCGTCGCTGCACAGCTATTTTCAGATGCTGCCACTACCATGCTTCACCATAGGGATCGTGCCAGGTTTCCTCCAGACATGACGCTTGGCATTCAGGCCAAAGAGTTCAATCTTGGTTTCATCAGACCAGAGAGTCTTTTAGGTGCCTTTTGGCAAACTCCAAGCGGGTTGTCATATGTCTTTTACTGAGGAGTGGCTTCCGCCTGGCCACTCTACCATAAAGGCCTGATTGGTGGAGTGCTGCAGAGATGGTTGTCCTTCTGGAAGGTTCTCCCACCCCCACAGAGGAACTCTGTAGCTCTGTCAGAGTGACCATCGGGCTCTTGGTCACCTCCCTGACCAAGGCCCTTCTCCCTGATTGCTCAGTTTGGCCGAGCGGTCAGCTCTAGGAAGAGTCTTGGTGGTTCCAAAGTTCTTCCATTTAAGAATGATGGACGCTACTGTGTTCTTGGACTTTCAATGCTGCAGACATTTTTTGGTACCCTTCCCCAGATCTGTGCCTCGACACAATTGCTTTGACCTCATGGCTTGGTTTTTGCACTGACATGCACTGTCAACTGTGGGACCTTATATAGACAGGTGTGTGCCTTTCCAAATCATGTCCAATCAATTGAATTTACCACAGGTGGACTCCAATCAAGTTGTAGAAACATCTCAAGGATGATCAATGGGAACAGGATGCACCTGAGCTCAATTTCGAGTCTCATAGCAATGGGCCTGAATACCCTTGTAAATATTTTTAATTTTTTTTTACTGTTTTCGCTTTGACATTATGGGGTATTGTGTGTAGATTGATGAGGAAAAATAATAATTGAATCAACTTTAGAATAAAGCTGTAACGTAACAAAATGTGGAAAAAGGGAAGGGATCTGAATACTTTCTGAATCCAGTGTATGTAGGGTGTCCTCACACTAGTACTGAGCGAAGACAGTGTGAGGAGAACAGAGATAACGTTAGATGGTTGTCTGACTGGCTGGCTGCAACTGCCTGAGCAGAGATGAGATGATGACTCTAAGGAATTAAAAATGATAGTCTACAGAATTGCAATATTTTATTATTTCCTATTTTTCAATTTGGACCTGACAGAGCCAATGGAAAATGTTCAATGTTTTGGCAGTTGAATGTCCATTATTTTTGCCTTTGGAATTTCTATTAAAAAGCTCTAATCATTTTGATGTAATTATTCATAATGCATTTAATGTTAATCGAAAACCGTGATAATTGTTTTGTAATCGTGTCAAAACTGAACTGAAAAAGCACTAATGGCTAAGTACTACCACCCAATCTACCCAGAGTGGGTGAAAACAGGCTTTGGTGATGAAATTTCACTTCTTTATGTTATAAAATACATTTTACCAAGACAAATATGATGATTCATGTTCTACGTCGTTCAGTGGGGTCTTTCACTAACATTTCATTAACAGTGTATCCAAATAGTCGGATTTCCTAACCGAATACATTCGATAATAATCACAGAGCTGTTGACAAGCGGTGCAGCTTTCTCGCAGCAACTTTTGAGGATTGTACATGTTGTGGTGGTCGTCTTCAAAGTTGTTTCTACGAGTCGCAAAAGCTAAATGGCACAAGCTGAATTAATTGTGAAAGGCTTTGAAAATAAAAAGATTGCGGTACGTTCAGTGCTCCCGTTGACATTTCACAGAGATTCGCTTGTTTTTGTGAGAAAATCTTCTAAACAGGAATTTCTCATTAATATGAAAAGCTTATACTAAAATATAAAACATATTATCCCACCTCTATATTATTTTATGTCCTGCGGATTCGAGTAGAAAGATGACGAGTTCAACGGGAAATGGGAACCCGTGAGGTAGCAATCATTCTCGCAAATCATCCAGCCTAGTTTACGCGATGCTGTGCAATTTTTCTTATTTTGACAACTTTTTTTCTCTGGCCTCCATTGATTTAGTCACCCTAATTTTGGCCACCCTACAAGGGTAAACATTCCAATAACTTTTGAACATAAGGTCCGAATTTTTGCCATATTTTGCGCAGAGGGAGGGAGCTCCCGTCTCGCTTTGTTCATGGTGCCTACCAGGCTTGTTTTTTGCGCATCGTTCGCTTCCCCTCGCTCATAAACTCTCCCATTCTCCCCTTTATCATACTTTACTTCATTTATTTCATCTGTTAAATGTATATTTTTTTTTAAATTGGTATAGTTTATGTTCAGTTTTGAGGCAATTATCGGGGTGATTATCAACTGGTCATGGCACCTTCAACTGTCGGGAAAGCCATAAAAAAAATGATATGTCCTCCTAAAACTGGTTATAACTCAAATCAAATGTTATTTGTCACATAAAAACAGGTGTAGACTAACAGTGAATTGCTTACTTAAGGGTCATTTTCCAACAATGCAGAGTTAAAGATAAAAAATTAAATTGAAATAGTGACACGAGGAATAAATACACAGTGAATAATGAATAACAATAAAGAGTAAAAATAGCATGGCTATATACAGGGAGTACCAGTACCGAGTTGATGTGCAGGTTTACAAGGTAATTCAGTTAGCTATGTACATATAGGTATGGGTAAAGTGACTCCAGTTCTGTTTGTGATATAACACACTGTCGTTGTTAGAATTTTTATATAGACTTATTTAGGAAAAGTCAATGATGACTTAAAAAATAGCAGAGTAATAAAACATTTAAATTTGTTTTGCTTCATTATTATCTGGGTCTTTCTAGTGTTAATTGAACGTGAGTAATAGCTTTGCAGTGGAGATAAAAACTTGCTGTGTGTCTGTGTGTGTACGCATGCACGCATATGCATGCGCGTGTGTGTTGTCCCTCAGGACTCGTGTGTACGCCAGGCAGCACGTTGTGTCAAAATGGCAAAGCTGACCACACTCCAGCTCCACTTCCTGAACCACGGTCAAGACCAACGTGTCATAAACCTGCGCCAATCAGATCTCCTTGGTGCTATAGTGGCACTGCCCCGCTGTTACCAGGTAATGGCACTAAATGTAACCGTGGTATACTAAATCAATTATCCAAATGCTAGACTTGTGGTACCGGCGCTATTGTAATAGTGGGAGGAAAAATCAATTATCCCAATCCTAGACTTGGGAAGGATGTACTGAAATGTAGATTGATTCCCAGTAGTATGTCATAATGAGATGTAGCTAAGCTTATTTTAAGCTATTATTTTAAACTGTGTTGTTTCTCTTGTCGCTAGGCTTTTGTGTTGTCGGAGGCCTACGACTACAGTCCAGACTGGGCGGAGGTGCTCTACCAGAAGGTCATCCTCAGTGGAGACTTTGCTTACCTAGAGGAGTTCCGACTTCACAGGCCACTCCCCGCCTGCCTGTTTGAGGACATATCACAAAAGTAATTTCAGATGATTTCCACAATTAGGAGGGAATATCTTCTTGCTGATATTAATCATTGGTCTGGTCCTATCTTTCAGATTGACTCACAACACGCCTCCGAGCAGTGCGGGCCAGAACCTGAAGAGACTATTGCAACACTGTGATGACGTTTACACCTACTACAAGCTTGCGTATGAACACAAGTTCTTCGACGTGGCCAACATGTTACTTCAGGACTCCAAAACAAGCAGTTACCTAAATGACAGGCTAGGTACTAGGTAGCTGATTCGAAATGGCACTGCCCCTGTCAAATACCTCCAAATACGCATGTGGAATTTTTTACACACTCTTTTCTATAACATCTTTCATGGAGATGAATAGTTTCACGAAATAATGTTTTATTTTCTCCATGCAAAATCACTGACTAACTGAATAAATCTCATATTGATTGAAGCTACAGACTTCTGTCTTTACTTAAACACGATTGAGTGGTCATCCACAGAGGCTGTTATTATAGCTGTTGTTGTGATGTCTACCTAACCGAGGTAGACAAAGTAAATTATCCTAAATTGTAATAGAGTTAGGTTTGCAAAATGATAGTAACATTCCCCAAATTCCTGGGAATGCTGGAGTATTCAGGATTTTCATTTTTTTCCCCACTTGATTCCAATAATCTTTTAAACAGGATTTCTGGAAAACCTGGGAATTCTACGAAAGATACCGGAAAGGTGCAACCCTAAGTGGAGGACTTGGTGGACTGTATATTCTTAGGTTTGGTATTGCTTAATGTGTTCACTCCCAGGTGCTGATTGGGGCACATATGACAGTAAAGTGGATTACAGTTGTGGGTTTAATAAAGATGAGGATTCACACAGTATAGGGCAAAGCACAGCACAGTGTAGGATGTTAATGGCTTGATTGACAGCTTGAGTGTTAACCAACTTGGTTGTGTGTAGTCTGAAAAGACAAGGGGGAAATAAAGACACAATAGTGAATCATCGATATAAACAATCTCCAATTCACTATACTAAACAATAAGAATGTAACAACATGGCTATAACATCTTGATGCTATTCAAGACTATACAGCGGTATACAACATGATCGTGCCCGCAATAATTAGAGACTAAAAGCGTGTCGCTGCACATGTACTATAAAGCAAAGCACTGCCATCTTCAGGGCAATGCCACAACTGCATGAACTTGAAATGGTACGAGTGAGGTGTTCTCTCATTTATTTCTGGAAGTAGCTAGAAAACTAGCCAACTTTAGCCAGTTCGCTTAGGTGCTTCAATGCGGTTGAGAGGTCAGAATGCTGCGATCAGCCCTACACCTTGGCCAGAGTGTCCAGTGTGATCTATGAATGCTCTGAGAGTGAACAGCTCTGAATTCACGAATGGCCCAGAGCGCACACTGACACACTGGAGGCAATTTACGAACACACCCGTAGCTTCTTTTTTCTGACTCTGAGCTGGAGATCACCCAGAATGCTCTGCTCCACTTCACTAGTAGCCAGAGCTACAGCTCTAATATGATGAACTACTATTTCTTCACAGCCTTTCGTACACAAATCGTAGACTTGGGAAGAACACACTGAAATGCAGATTGTCAGTTTCAATGACCATGATTCCTTCTGACTCTCTTTGGTGCCCTTACAAAGCAATTAAACATGCCATGATATATCTGGGATGTATTAAGGGATGTACACTGAGTGTATAAAACATTAAGAACACCTTCCTAATATTCAGTTTCAGCCTCAATTTGTCAGGGCCTGGACTCGAAAGCATTCCACAGGGATGCTGGCCCATGGTTGGCTCCAATGCTTCCCACAGTTGTCAAGTTGGCTGGATGTCCTTTGGGTGGTGGACTATTCTTGATACACATGGAAAACTGTTGAGCGTGAAAAACCCAGCAGTGTTGCAGTTCTTGACACAAACCAGTGCGCCTGTCACCTACTACCATACGTTGTTCAAAGGCATTTAAGTGTTTTATTTTTCCCATTCACCCTCTGAATGGCACAATACATGTCTTAATGCTTAAAAATCCTTCTTTAACCTGTCTCCTCCCCTTTATCTACACTTATTGAAGTTGATTTACACTTATTGAAGTGACATCAATAAGGGGTTATAGCGTTCAACTGGATTCACCTGTTCAGTCTATGTCATGGAAAGAGCAGGTGTTCCTAACATTTTGTACACTCAGTGAATGTTAGTCATCAAACTGTGTTCGGCAATGTCCACAGAGGATTTTCCAGGATGCGTCCCAAATGACACCCTATTCCCTATACAGTGCACGACTCTTGACCAGGGCCCACAGGGTACCACTTGGGATGAAGCCCTAATCTCCGCCAGTGATACAGGGTTAATTCCCCTCCTTGGTTGGAGTGTTTGGGGTCCACCGTCCTTGAGGGGAAGACCCCTCATAAATAAACATGCTGTGTCCTCTCCAGACACTGCGATAGCATGGCTTTGATGAACTACTAGAATCAATGGGCCGCCAGCGACAAATCCTGCAAGGTTGGTTAATGACCTTGTCTGGTTTGATTAATAATTACAGGATTCACCAGGAGAGGGGATGAATGTTGCAGTACTGGCCATAGTCACTAGATGCCACTCTATGGTGCTTATAAGTCATACACTACATGATCAAAAGTATGTGGACACCTTCTCGTCATACATCTCTTTCCAAAATCAGGGGCATTAATATGGAGTTGGTCCCCCCCTTTGCTGCTCTAACAGTCTGCACTCTTCTGGGAAGGTTTTCCACTAGATGCTGGAACATTGCTGCTGGGACTTTCTTCCATTCAGCCACAAGCATTAGTGAGGTCGGGCACTGCTGTTGGGTGACTTAGGCCTGGCTCGCAGTCGGTGTTCCAATTCATCCCAAAGGTGTTCAATGGGATTGAGGTCAGGGCTCTGTTCAGGCCAGTCATGTTCTTCCACAACAATCTCGACAAAACCATTTCTGTATGGACCTCGCTTTGTGCACGGGGGCATTGTCATAATGAAACAGGAAAGGGCCTTCCCCAAACTGATGCCACAAAGTTGGAAGCACAGAATCGTCTACAATGTAATTGTATGCTGTAGCGTTAAGATTTCAATGGAACTAAGGGGCCTAGCCCGAACCATGAAAAACATCCCCAGAACATTATTCCTCCTCCAACAAACTTTATAGTTCCTCCGTGGACTGCCAGATGGTGAAGCGCGATTCATCACTCCAGAGAACGCGTTTCCACTGCTCACAGAGTCCAATTGTGCGTGAGCTTTACACTGCTCCAGCCGATGCTTGGCAGTGTACATGGTGATCTTAGGCTTGTGTGCGTTTTTGTGCTGACGTTGCTTCCGTAGGCAGTTTGGAACTAGGTAGTGAGTGTTGCAACCGAGGACAGACTATTTTAATACGCTCCTGCACTCGGCGGTCCCGAGCTTGTGTGGCCTACCACTTCGCGGCTGAGCCATTGTTGCTCCTAGATTTTTTCACTTAGCATATTTTTTGTTTATTTGATAGGATTAAAGATGGAGAGAGTGTGCTGAACTAGCAGTGGGACGGATTTGAACCCATACTGCAGCGTTATATGTGATCTGGAGGCAGCGGCCTAGACTGCTAGACCACCCTAGGCCACATGCACTGATAGGTTAGCTGCTATCAGTATTCACATTTGAAAATACCTTTTTGTTGCTCCTTTAATAATGAATGACTTTGTATTCTGTGGGTTTATTGATAATAGGCTCCTACTTCAGACTTAAGTTTTTCTCATGAATTAATTTTCTCATTGCGTCAATGCTTACTGCATAATTCAGTGTGCTGAGTCGTCAAAGTATGTACAGTGAGGGGGGAAACGTATTTGATCCGCTGCTGATTTTGTACGTTTGCCCACTGACAAAGAAATGATCAGTCTATACTTTTAATGGTTGGTTTATTTGAACAGTGAGAGACAGAATAACAACAACAAAAAATCCAGAAAAACGCATGTCAAAAATGTTATAAAATGATTTGCATTTTAATGAGGGAAATAAGTATTTGACCCCCTCTCAATCAGAAAGATTGCATGGGGTTAGTGGACATGTGGGTTAATTGATCTTGAGCAGCCAAGATGATCAATAGCGTACTTAATGCATGTTTGATGTGGTCTCCCTTCTATTGCAGGAAAAGAGCCCAAAGGTTCTACAATCTTCTCTGTGTGAGAAAGGACTGTTTAAGAGCTGTCCATGGTTCTGATTAGATACAAAAGGAGCATTCTGTACTTCTACCACAGTTTTAAAGTATGGAATAGAGATAATGAAGTATTATTAGTCAGATGGTCCCTCACACTTTAAATGTAATTGTTTCCTTTATGGAAGCACATCGTCTTTTTACAGGTAGTCATTTTAATTAACAGCCCAGTACAGTGGCTTCTTTCACATCATAAAGTATACATTTAAGGTTTGTGGGTTAATTCATCCGCCATAATATTTACTTTTCAGTCGCCATAAATTTGGCAATATTATTAGCTAAATCTACAGGTGATGCAGTGTTTGTGCGTTTTTGCATAAACATATGTAGTCTAGTCATAATCATATTCAATTGGGGTATTGGCAACCAGAATAGACATTATGTTAATAATTCCCAGTGAATGATTGTCACACTCTCCTACTGTATGCCTCCTCGAAATATTAGCTGCCAGTGCGGTTATTCGATGATTTGCCTCTGCAAAGACAGCATGACTAGTTCTGTCACAGCCATGTGAGTTTAGTGTCGCGATTCGCATTTTCATTTTGGAGGGCTTCAAGGAAGAGCACCCGACCAACCCCCCTGGAGCACAAATCCAAATCCGTATCTTCGCATGTCAAGCCTCGTTATCAGCTATTTTCAACCGTTTGGCAGGCGTTGTCTGGGATGCCCGGTGACTTTTTGGCGTTTTTTAATTACCGGTGACTGTACAACAGTGGTCTCGGAACTGTCACATAGTCTAGGCTATCATAGGAGGCACATTTGGTCTGTCATGCAATGGAGGCTCGGATTTTTACCCTGTATTTACTTACCATCGTCTGCTTGTTTCACGGTAGGCAACGTTGTGCATGTGTTATCATAATGTTATTATAGTGAGATTTTGAATCCGTGGGTTCGATGTTCATTGTCAATTACAAAGAGGGCTTTGTCAATTACAGAGAGGGCTAGTCTTGATTCGGTTATATGAGAAACTTAGAAGTGTAGCTTCTTCTGACATTGTTTTAGCCTACATCGACATAGATTTATCTTCGTGGCGGGCCAACCATTATTCGGCCATTGACAGCATCAAGGACAAGGTCCCTCACCTGTGTACACTTTCTACATTAAACAGTGCGCCTTGCAGTGTTGCGAAGCAAGAGTCCCCACTTAAATCTTAGACATAAGTTACATACTTATTATTATTATTTAACACACTACTCCTCTTACATTGTTTAAGCTAAAAACGCCGTTAAAACTTTAAAACGTGCAAACTGGTCTGGTTTGAGTAGCTTGCATACAACTTTTTGGATCTCTTTTTTTAATTAAGCTTTTTTGTCCTCCGACTTTCATGGGATTTCCAGCAGCATTTTTAAGGGCCGATTGTGACTTCATGACTCCCAACATTCTGTTCTATTCACTGTAAACAATGTAACCTTTGACACAAATCAGCTACTTTGGCCACTCTTCCAACAATTTATACAAAAAAAGTTTACTTCTCTGCTATTCAAATCTGAAATCGATATTAAAATATATTCTACCAATCTAACAATATAGCTGTATTAGTAACCTCATTAACAAATTATTTTCCAACTTTTTGCAAATAACTGACATTTTCACCACTTTCCCAGCACTTTAGACACAAACGTAGATGGTTTGACACCTTGGTCTACTTCTCTGCTTTTTACATTTGGAATCAAAATAGAATAATCTTCTACCAATCAAAAGTTACAGCTGTTTCTCAGAGTGGCGAAAAGTAGCTAGCTAACGTCAGCTAACCGCTTTGTCATGTCTCTTCATTGAACAGCCCAAACGGAATGTTGCTATGGATACTCACACACGTAGAGGAGTGCATGGGGTAGTGTAGGGAGAAACGGACAGACGAGAGACAATCCACTACTAATGGAAGAAGTTGCTGTATTTGTTACTGTATTTGTTATTTCATGTTTAACAATCGGGTCCCGGTAGAGTAGGGCCTGAACCTCGCTGACATGGGCAGGGCTCGCGCTAAAATATTATGCCTTTCTGCTTTTCTTTTCTTTCAAACCTCTGACCAGTTTCCCGACAGGTTAGACAGAAACTTAGAGGGTATGACTTCTTCCTCGACTTCACCTCTATTCAAGCTGAAATGGTGATCACGGTTAGCCTAAATATTTTATTTATTGGATAGAACTACAGCTAGGTATAAGTAGGTCTACATACAAACATATTGTTCTACATAGTTCTTCAACGACCACAAAATGTATTTTAAAGAGCTGTCATCACTCGATGCACCATCATATTTCTCTCCCAAAATAATATCCTAAAACGTTCTAATACCTTATGAGTTCCTCCCTTCCAGGACAACAGCAAGTCTTCAAATTCAGAAAGCAAAAACCAAAGTTGCATAACCATGATTTATTTTTTTCTTGTTTCAACACGGACTGCAGTTTTTGAAGGACCACAACAACCAGAAACAGGATCTTAGGAAAGCTTGAATGAATCAATGAATGAATGTATTTGCAGCAGGGAAAATGGCAGGGCATCTGACTTCACTTGAGTAAAAAAAATGTAAACTTCTACCACAAAAATACTTTTAAAGGTCCAATGTAGCTGTTTTGATCCCATTTCTATGATTGTTTTCAATCAAAATGATCAAAAATAGCTTCTAAGCAAGAATTTAGTTATGAAAACAAAACAATTAGCCATTATTGGCAGAGAAGGTTTGGAACTCTTTTTCTTATTGGTCTGTTGACCAATTTACCGCCTGATGATGTCACCAGGCAAGCCAAGACTCCATCCTACCAAAACAGGCAAATGTTTTAAGCAGTCTTTTCAAACAGCTCTTACACTAAAACGGCATTAACATCATTTTCACAAAGTCACAGGATTATTCCAACCTCATAGTATACACTATATACACAGAGGTATGTGGACACCCCTTAAAATTCTTCTATTTCAGCCACATCCGTTGTTGACAGGTGTATACAATCGAGCATACAGTCATGCAATCTCCATAGACAAACATTGGCAGTAGAATGGCCTTACTGAAGAGCTCAGTGACGTTCAACGTGGCGCGGTAATAGGATGCCACCTTTCCAACAAGTCAGTTCGTCAAATTTCTGCCCTGCTAGAGATGCCCTGGGTCAACTGTAAGTGCTGTTATTGTGAAGTGGAAACGTCTACGAGCAACAGTGGCTCTGCCGCAAAGTGGTAGGCCACACAAGTTCACAGAACGGGACCGCCGAGTGCTGAAGCGCGTAGCCCGTAAAAATCGTCTCTCCTTGGTTGCAACACTCACTACTGAGTTCCAAACTGCCTCTTGAAGCAATGTCGGCACAAGAACTGTTCGTTGAGAGCTTCATGAAATGGATTTCCATGGTTGAGCAGCCACACATAAGCCTAAGATCACCATGTGCAATGCCAAGCGTCAGCTGGAGTGGTGTAAAGCTCGCCGCCATTAGATTTGTGTTCTCTGAAGTGATAAATCACGCTTCACCATCTGGCGTGGAAGAATTTGACTTGCCTGCACAGAGCACTGTCCTCAACCCCATCGAACACCTTTGGGATGAATTGGAACGCCAACTGTGAGCCAGGCCTAATCACCCAACATCAGTGCCTGACCTCACTAATGCTCTTGTGGCTGAATGGAAGCAAGTCCCTGCAACAATGTTCCAACATCTTGTGGAAAGCCTTCCCAGAAGAGTGGAGGCTGTTATGGCAGCAAAGGGGGGACCAATTCCATATTCATGCCCATGATTTTAGAATGAGATGTTTGACGAGCAGGTGTCCACATACTTTTGGTCATGTAGTGCATCAGCAGGTACAATTTACGCCTCTTAGAGCAAACAAGTGGAAACTGAAAGGTGCAGATCTTCTGATCAGCAATGAAGTGGAAAACTCAGTTTCAAAGGTAAATGATGAGGATGTATTTTGGTATTTTTCCCCCAACCTAATCTCATAGACTAGATGTAACATAGTACAGTAAAGCCAAGATGTTACATTTGTTATGGTGACACAAGACAGAATTTTACTTAACCCTTTTAGATAACCCTTCCCCTAACCTTAACCCTTTAACCTAATTCCTAACCTTAACCCTAACCCCTAGCCTAGCTAACATCAGTGTTAGCCACAACAAATTGGAATTTGTAACATATCATATGTTTTGTAAATTCATAACATATTGTAAGTTTAGCAAATTCGTAACACATTGTACATTTTGCAAATTCGTAACATATCATACAAAATGTATGATGGACATCCACAAATGAATACATACCATACGAAACATAACATATCATACTAAATGGAATGATCAAATTTACGTACAGAATAATACGAAATGCTCTGACACCAGGTTGTTTTTCCGGACTGCAGTACCTTGCCGTTTGAGCTGATAGTTGCGGTCTTCTCTACAATGTAAGGAGAAGAGACAGACTGATGTGTCTTCAGATATGTGAAGCAGATGAGACTGGATGGGGTTCAAGACCAAAAACAGACAATAGAGATGATTTTGTTTGCCTTATTTATAGCTGTATAGCTTTGTATGAAATTGCACACCAGTATCAAATTCAAAAAGGTATGCTGTATCTTAAAGCCTTGACTTTACTGAATATGTGAAAAATTGGCACTACAAAAATAAATGCTTTCTGTAGTACTGTTTTATAAAGTTCTTCGGAGTTGAAATTTTATCACATCTCTGTCCCACCTGGCACAGACTTCAGTTCATTGTCTAGTTTTGATTTACATTTGGTTGAGCTTTTATTTATTTTTCCAGACCGTAACATACAAAATGCAAAAAATATAAGGGTTGCAAACGTGTGTGTGTGTGTGTGTGTGTGTGTGTGTGTGTGTGTGTGTGTGTGTGTGTGTGTGTGTGTGTGTGTGTGTGTGTGTGTGTGTGTGTGTGTGTGTGTGTGTGTGTGTGTGTGTGTGTGTGTGTGTGTGTGTGTGTGTGGGCATGAATGGCCCCTAGTGTCTCTACAGGGACAGCACCAGCGCAGACTGTACAAGGACCTGATGCGAAACTACAACCCTCTGGAGCGTCCCGTGTTCAATGACTCCCACTCGCTCACCGTACACTTCAGCTTCAGCCTCATGCAGATCATGGATGTGGTGGGTCTGATGAGCCATCTGTCAACCCATACACACACACACTGTTAGCACGCAATGAAAGAAACACTGACAACATCACCGTAACACATAGTGATGGATATATCAGATCTCCCCTCCGAAGCACTAGAGATGATATCAAACACACACACACATACACACTCTAACCTGTGATAGGATGTGTGAGCCACATTAACAAGAATCCC
Organism: Salmo salar; assembly: GCF_965601325.2. Classification (NCBI taxonomy): domain Eukaryota; kingdom Metazoa; phylum Chordata; class Actinopteri; order Salmoniformes; family Salmonidae; genus Salmo; species Salmo salar. The sequence goes on from NC_138300.1 coordinate 74,249,688, forward strand.
TGTGCGGCTGTGTTTCCCGGTCGGTGCTCAGCTCGCCCACAGTGCTGCTGAGAGAGGCAGCAGACCTTTTTCCCCCCCTGTGTGTCTGATGCACTCCCCCCTGCCAGGGCACTGCCAGCAGGGGAGCTGAAACAACATACCTCTCCATCATTACACCCAGCATCTGACAAAACCAACGTTCCCTGGGCCCACAGAATACCACTGTTTTTGAAAGTATCTACGTATATGTTATTGAGGAGATAAGAAAGAGGAAAGTGAGGATTTGTGATAAAGTAGCAGTAGTTGAGGGATTTAAATCCACCCAGTCACAAGCACACCGTCTTGGCCAAAATCATACTGTTGTGTCAGAAACAGCCTCCCTGCTTGGAATGTATATCATACTGGTGCTATGGAACTGTCTGTGCGTACTGTAGATCTATAATCTAGATGGGAGGAAAGCACAGGCAGAGAACGGTGAATGTGCTGAAATGATCACTTACCATAATATCAGAGATGGAATTGGAAGGGAGCGTGTTTCCCGAGTGAAAATCACAGGCAGAGCATTTTGACAAATGTGACATTAGTGAGTGATTTTTAACAATCTTATTCCAACTTTTCATGCCTACTGTTCTCTACGATACTACTCTTGCTGCTTCTTTCCTAATTGCACTGTAAGTCTTGTAAAGGCCACAGTGTGTGCAGGCTTTTGTTCCCACCCATCTCTAATACACAGTTTTAAATGATAAACTACTTAAAATACCACAATTAGTTGAAAGGTGTGTTTGTGCTGGGCTGGAACAAAAGTCTGCACACGGGCTGTAACAACGGTTAATGTAATAACACCAGCTATTACATTAACCTTTGTAACAGGGGTCCTCGAGAACAGTTGCCTATCCCTGGTAAATAGCTACACTGAATAATTCATTGTCATTCTTTGTTTCATTCTTTGTTTCACCATTTCTACTCTGTTGTTGGTGGAGATTGTGTTTTGGGGGGACCCCAGCTGTGTGCTGCGTTGGGATTAAATGAGACCCTATTTCGTGCAGTGGGAGCCCTGCTGGATTGGGAAACATTAGTCACAATTCACTACACGTGCCTGCTCCCATTTACTTCTAGCTAATCACATTTTAGGGTACAGAGCACATTGCATCCATGATTATACAATATTACATGGATGATTTAAGATGATATATATAATATATTGTGAGAAATAAAAAACGTAAGTAAACAAATATACTTTGAAAAGTTCAAAAAATAAGTCATCAAATCAGTCTGTGAGTCCGTGAGCACGAGGTTCATGTTTGCAGCTACTGCAATTGGCCAGTGACCATTTATGAAGCCACACAGTTGAGCCTTCCTGGAACTCCAACGCCAACAGCTGGGGTCTGTGGCGGCTGCAGCATTTGCCCATAAACAGGAAAGAATGATATGCATCCACTGGTAAAAGTTGAAGTATGCCGCATTACCCACCGTCCAGCACCCACAGACCAATAACCTTCCCACTTTTAAACAACATTACCTCCAGGTCTTTTCATCTCAACCATTGCTTTGGAGCAGCTTGTGTCTTTTAATAGAAATGCTTGGCTGGTGTTGTTATGCAGATGCAGTAGCTCCATGTTTTGCTCCCTGCTTGTGAGAGGATTTAAAATGCAGGACATTTATCAAAGTGACGTTATTCATAGTCATTTGCCCTTTATCGGCAAGTGGCCATATCTAAGACGGATTACAGCTAGCGAAAAGTCCTGTCCCAGCAAGACTTTTATTAAGTGTGGCAGGTGGAGCGACAAATTAGAATATTTTCTAGCATTGGTTGATGACAGACATTGATTGTGTTTGTATGTTTACAGGATGAGAAGAACCAGGTCCTGACGACCAACATCTGGTTACAGCTGGTGAGTTCTTTCCTCATTCGAACCTTGAGTCTAAGAGTATGTGGCATGTGAAGATATGCGTCAAAACAGACAGAGGTTCATATCAAGACACTTGTCCTCCATCACCCCCTTTCCTTCTCCCGGGTAGAGTGTCTTTGTGATCATCAGTCCTCCTTTATCGAGTCAGACAGTTAGGCCCCCCTGTATGTCAATGAACACTACTAATGCTCCTCAATTACCAAGCAACAGTATATTTTAAGGGTCATGCTCAAGAACGTCCTTAGACGATCTACTACACCTAACAAGCTTGATGGATATGTCTGTCAGCTCTGCCCTTTATCCCAAAAACGTCCCCCTACACCCTCCCCCCCATCCTATCCCCCTCATCCTTGACAAACTGGCCCTCAGCTTCATTCCCAACCCTCACTGGGATAGGGGAGTGCCACTACATTAAGAAAATTAAACCGTGCTCTCACAGACCATTGCAGATGGGCTGGCGAGTGCCAAGGGGACAGTGCCTAAATGGACTCAGAAGAAAATTGTGAATCAAATGTCCATGATAAGTGTAAGCCTTTAGCCAAATTATTTTGTCGTTTTTTTCTTCAACTTGGCTCCCAAAGTATCTAAATGAATTGGCTTCTCCCAACCCTAGTATTTGACCTAGATAAATAGCTGTCGGATAAAAAAACTAAAAACTCCCTCAACAGCGGAAAAGGACGCGCGATGCTCGCTCTGCTTCTACTAATACTGCATTTCCCTTTTAGACACTCCATGTGGAGTTGAAAGGCTCTGTCAGGCTTGTCTGTCAATATGGTGTCAGTTTGAATATGTTTTTGAAGTAAGTCGTCTATAACCTTCCCTGAGTTTTTTACTGAATGGTGTCACACACATTATTATGTGGTACACTACTCCACTCGGCCATTTTGTGAACTCATGTCCCCTTTGGAAAAAGCCAGTGTCATTGCTAAAGCTCATACAGAATGTATTTTTTGACAGGTGCTTCTTTTTTTATATACTAACAAGCGAATTTTATTCTAAATAAAGAATGACAATACAATTGTATGTTTTTAACAGACAGACATTGACATGGCAGAACATGCTCAAAAGCCTGGTTCCTTTTGCACCTTTGGCAGTGATGCGGTGGAAGACTTGTGCTTTTTCCAGTTCACATAAAGGACATTATAGCAGATTATTAGCAGTTCTAAGCTACTTTTATAATAATAGTATTGGTTTTTACGTATATGCATAATGACAAAACAGTACAGTAAAGCCATGAATATAAATACTGTATGTAAACAAGTTTTCTTTTCTTAAACCCATTTCATACAGCTGCTCAAATTCAATTAGCTTTCTTATCAGTATTGTGAATTCCCAGAATTCTCACGGTCTTACGAAAGTTGTGTTTAAAATTTAGAGAAGCAACTAATCCCTTCCTAACATCTCACACTCTTCATCCAGTGAGAAAGGTTGTTTTATCCCCTCAGGCTCAGCCATACCTTTCTCCAGCACATTTTGTTTGTTAAATAGCCTCCAGTGCGAAGTAGTCTTTTAGCTTAATTTGATTTTAAGGGCTCAATGAATTTCCTTGCTCCCTCTCTCAATGTTTTGGAAAGCGATCCACCCAGGCTCTGGTGCTGGAAGTCTGTATTTTGAGGGGAGAGATGTCTCTATGCCCCGAGCTGTGGGTATTTTTCAAATGTCAACATCCGTTACTGCGGCTCTTTAAAGGTTTCATGCTGGCAGAGGGAATGATTGAACTTGCATAAATAGCCCACCAGAGAAAAACATGATCTACAGCGTGAATTCCCATCCCCAGCAGATGCCTCCTCTCTGGTAATTTATTGTGCATATTTACTGCGCGGCATATTTCTGACAGCATAAAATGAATTTACATGTGGGAGTTAAGGAACACTTTTGAGTGAACAGAGATTATTCACTGTTAGATTTTTTTTTTTCACACTCGCCATACATAACTCTCCTGAAGCTGGTTAGCCACTGTGATGAAACAATGCCTTCTGCCACAAGATAAGTCCATTTAAATGACCCACTTATGTAATCCAATTTGGACTCCTCTCATCGAAAGTAAATTAAGCATACCTGTCCTTTGCCAGATAATATTTATGAGGATGATTCCATTGTCAGAAGATAATTATATAATTAGAGATAATGATTAGAGAAAGAGAGAGCGAGTCAGTGAGCCTCCAACGAAACTGAGAGATGCTCGCCAGAGTGGGGTTGTGGTGTGCTGCTCAAAAAATGTACTCCATTTGGAGAGGAAGAGGCCAGAGTTATAGGCCCGTCTTCTGTGTGAGGTCATTCGGTAGAAATACGAGGTCTGGGCAGACCGCTCAAGTCTAATAATATACCTTACTGTGCCTGACCAGCCGTTCAAAGTGCATAGATATTTAACACGGATGCTCCACAGTCATTGGGAATTTGTACTTTTCTGTATGCCTCTCTCTGTTCATTAGCTAGGTAACCTTATACAGTTACTCTGTGGGCAGATAATTAGGTCCAGATATACTGAGCATTTGTACCAAGTTCACAGTTAAACTGTTTTTTTTTCCAGAGGAAATTGACCAAAGAATGTAAAACAAAAATGCCAAATAAGAAGGAATAACACAGCGTGAAGACATCATTTCATCCGTGTGTATATCAGACAATATACCACGGGTATGATGCAAAAATACCTGTTTATTGTTCTATTTATGTTGGTAACCAGTTAATAATAATAAGGCACATTGAGGGTTTTTGGTATATGGCCAATATACCACGGGTAAGGGCTGTATCCAGGCACTCCGCTTCTGGCCTTATTGTTTAATTGAACCCTATTGCACCTGGTGCAAATTATTATGTAGTTAACCTGGACCATGTCTCACAACACTTGTAAGTGTCAATCTCTACAATGGGTAAATAACACACTTGATTATAACACATTAGTGTTAAGTCTCATTCTGAACTTCCTCCAGTGTTTCCTAACCTATCTATGTGGTCTCCCTAGTACTGGACTGACTACTACCTGCAGTGGAACACCACAGACTACCCTGGAGTTACCAATGTCAGGTTCCCTGACACCCAGATATGGAGGCCTGACATTCTCCTCTACAACAGGTACGTACCACTACTCATACGTCATGTATTGGGGGATTAATTCAGTGTGCCGGCTAGCTAGCCAGTAACATTTACTGTTATAATTTGGATTTAACAGAAGGTGAACCATCATCCATTTGATGCACTTGTGTGTTGTGTTGTTTTTCTTCATTCGATGCCATTCATTCAACACAATTGCTATTCAGCGAACTGAATGTGTTGCATCTTATATCAGAGCCATAATATGTTAAGTACATCAAATAGATGAAAAATAGCTTATTTGCCTGTCATGATTTATATTTCTTTGTTAAAAACATCAATGTGACTAGAGTGCCTATGCTAGCAGTCGAGGCTAGTCTGGATATGCTTCCTTATGCTGAGCAATTGTTGTGGAGAGCGTCAGGAACGGAACAGAGCTCCATTTGCATTTAGAGAAGGAGGCCTGATCAAAGATAAGCTCCAATAACTGTCAGTAGTCTAACGAGCGGGGGCGATATCAGAGGCAGAGAACATTGAGGTCCTGAAGAATGTAGAGACGTTGTAGAGGAACATTTTAATTAGCACACAATGTTCTACTGAATTGTTTTTCTGTGTAGACTATCAAACGTATATTTTTGCAGATCAGATACAGGTGACACGTTTATTTGAGAGAAACATATAAGTAAATAGAAAAGATGGATAGTTGATGTCTGAGTCAGATGCTGGTAGGCGTATCTTTTTTATGAAGAGATACTTTCACCTGTACTGCTGTGACTGTATCTTGCAGTGCTACAGCTAGCTAGATTAACATGGATTTATGTTGGAGAGAAGCACAGACTGATACATTATCAAAGTGGGGGCCACTGTGCAGCTCTTGATTTGTTTGTGTGTGTGTTTGTGTCTGTCGTTGTCATTTCTTTGTGTATGGGCTGTCTGTGAAGCAGCTGAGCCTGCTTAATCTGCACATGCTCGACTCTGCTCATTCACATTCTAATGCAACTTCTTCACTAGTGGGTGTGTGTGTGTGTGTACAGTGTAGCGTGTGTACAGTGTAGCGTGTGTACAGTATAGCGTGTGTACAGTGTGTTAGTCTATGCCAGGGTTCCAGAACTGGCAGCCCTTAGGGGATTTTATTGTTGGACATAAAAGACTGTAAAAATACCAGCAAATCAGCTCCATGTATTCCTATACATAATAGCTCTCTAGATATATGGGATCGTATACAAATGTAAGCAAGGTTTGAAATGATTATGTTTTAGTCAAATATGATATCTGTTTGGGCTTCTTGTGGTAAATTTGCCGTCTACAAATGATTTGTATTTATGTTCCAGACCCCTGACCATCCTCTCAAGAAAAAATTGGCCCGCGGCTGAATCTAGTTGATGATCCCTGGTCTATGCTATTTGTTTTGCACTATGCTGAGTAACTATGATTTACACAGCCCTTGCGCCAGGCAGTGACACCCCAGCTCTGCTGAGCTCTTTACGGTCTTGTTTTCCCACTAAAGCTACAAGGTTAGATTTTATGTGCAAATAAAGCGCTGATGGATGCTAACTGCTAATCTGTGTCCAATGCTCAGCGCTGACGAGAGGTTTGACGCCACCTTCCACACCAACGTCCTAGTCAACTCCACTGGCTACTGCCAGTATCTCCCCCCAGGTAAGCCTCCTTAACTTCTCCTAGATCACAGGGGGAGGTCCATTCTCCTTATTCTCCCTGCAAAAGCCTCCACTGGTATATATCAGTTGGCCTTGAAATTGTGTCAAAATGATATAGTGGTCAGGAAATAAGCCAGGTCAATTTGGTCAGAGAGGTCCCTCTGGGCCAATAAAAGAAGCCATGAAAAGTTATGGATCTGAATGATGATGCAATCACTCTGCTTCCACTATTCATTTAGTTTTTTTTCTGCTCCCACAAACAAAGGCAGTGGTGCCTGTGATGATGAACCTCCCAAATCTAATGGATTAAGTCACGCAGAGCTGATTAACTAGATTCTACACAACGCCATGCCGAATTAGAAGACGTGAACCACTGTGGGTGTGTGTCGAGTGGGGCTGGCTGACACATGGTCTCCGTCTGAATATAGAGTGCAGTGTAGTCAAATAGCTCCCTATCTGCAAATAAGTCTGTAAATCAGCTTTATGACCTTTAAGAATGTCATTACGACAGGCATTGATTCATCTCAGAGTTATGAACGAGGCAGTGACTGAGATGTGGAAATTGGATGCGGGAGGGGTAATGTCTCTATAAGCTGTCACAACCCTCTCCCATGTCTACCCTACCACCTAGTTTGACCCCATCTTCTCTGACCCAGTAATGTCACCTCCGGGATGTAGACATACAAGTCCCTGACAGTATGTCACCAACAGGGGACCAGCAGGACCTACGTGTAAGGAAGGTGATCGCAAAGGGCACCCTGTCTGAGTATCTCCCTCCAGCTGACTGCAGGAATTAGAGAAAAACACAGAGTTGTAACTGATAGAAATCAATAGAGCCACAAACAGCTGCATCACGATAGACAGCGGACATGAATTACTTTGGGGTCTGGATGGACGAAGAGAGGGGGCTATGCAAAACATGACAGCCGACCTGCTATCAACGACTAACTAATTCAGTTAAATAAGCCATTCACAAATGTCCAGAGAGACCCTTATTGCAGGGAAAAGTAATCCAACGTAGGCAGAAGGGCTGCGGCGGAAACGCTTTGCAGACGCTTAGAGATTGGGAACAAATTACATTTTTCTGCCATTTTGTTTTGTGGGGGATCCAGGGCATGTAAATCAAAGAGCCTTGTCCCAATCCATCATGCTCAGGCTGCTTTGGCTCTTGCTTCTTCTCCCCCTCTCATATCAACAGTTTTGGAGTTCCCCAGGGCTCCGTTGTTGGCCCCCTTATAATTAGGGGGGTTATTATTAATATCCCTATTTCATCCCATCCTTCCATTCTGTTGACCATTTATTGATGTATTGCTTCGCTAACAGTTTATACAATTAATCAAATTTGTTGCTTAGGAATCTTCAAGAGCACATGCTACATCGACGTGCGCTGGTTTCCCTTCGATGTCCAGCGCTGTGACCTCAAGTTTGGCTCGTGGACGTACGGGGGCTGGTCTTTAGACCTGCAGATGATAGAGGCGGATGTGACTGGATACATTGCGAATGGAGAGTGGGACCTCGTGGGTAAGTTCAGTCCCGAATGGCAGAGAGCCATAGAAAGCAGAGAGTCAAAGAGATGATAAACAAATTACTGTAAGTGTGGATTATGCTCGAAGAAGTCTGAGGGTTGGTTCTATGATTACTATTTAAAATATCACACAGTTTCCTGTATGTAAGATCTATGCTGGACGTTGTGTGTGAACTAGGGCAGCTCTGAGTATCCACATTCATTGTAATAAAAAAAGAAAGCAGCTAGCAGCCATGACTGAACTAATATTCAAAAGACCAATGGCTTTGATGCCTCTAAAGACAACTGATTTTTGAGGAATGGAACTGGATTTACATAACAATCATTATATTCCTACATTTATTCAACAGCAATTAAAACTGTCCTGCTGTTATTTAGTGAACCCCCTGCAGGGGTGGGTTGGCAGACGCTTCCATGGAGCTCGTTGCACCTGGAGGGGGGGGGTTGTCTCTAGGCACTATTTGCCAAATCAAGCGCAACAAAGTGTGACGGGCAAGTAGCATTTCGGTTTCCCTGACTGTTGTAAGGAGCCTTACCCTGATGTTTCTTTCGCATGCAGAGCTCTTTTCAGAATGGAAATGACACAAAAACCCATGAGGCTTTACCACCCCTGATAGAATGGTTCTATTAGGTTATGTTTGCCCCCGCCCTCACCCTGGTCTAGGAGACCTTGGCTGTCTCCATTTTACATAGACGGAGGAGTCATGTTGGGGTCTAATGATTAACAAAGGCCTGTTCATCGCTCCCTGGGGAGCCAGAACACATCCGTGTGCTTCCAAGAGACGGAAATGAAGAAATGGAGAGGGAGCGACAGAGAAACAAAGAGATGATGGAGCAAGAGAGTGAAGAATGTGTCCTTAGGAGACCAACCAATGGAGCATTGAGGCCCCACGTAATAGAAATTGCAGGAAGTAATCTGGCCATTTCACCATCAACATGCTCTATGATTCCCTTCTATATGGGCATATACACAATCAAAACCAATGTTCTAAAGATCATAAGAGTAGTGAAGCATGTAAGAGGACTGTTCACAATATTCACTCCCTGATGTACTTTCTTGATAACAAGAGGCTAGTCGTTGAAGCCTGTTATTGGTGTGTTCTGGCAGTGATTATGTAAGAAATAATCAACGAGGGGCTATACGTTCTCTGGAAAATAATGCATGACGTGGAAGGTGTGTTCCACGATGTGCTAGCGGAGTGGAATAAACCTTCCACGGAGTTGCATTATTTTCCAGAGAAAGCATAGAGCCCTGAGTTGATTATAACCCTTTCATACCATGGCTATAATTTAACATATTTGCCGCTATAAATATATTGCCAGTAGAAATGTGACAACATCCACTGAAGTAGCTAGCAAGTTTACTAGCTAGCTAGACAGCTAAAGTAGTTTCTCTGGAAACCAAACAGACTTGTTACCTTTGCTAACCAAACCTTCATCCTAGCTTGCTATTATAAAAATCGAATTCAACAATGCCAGTAATGTTTTCAGCTCGACTTTTGCGTTCAAAGCAGCTCAAACATAGAACATGTAAGCATGAACTTCATAGCTATTAAGTTATACCGTGCAATTGTACCGTGCGTAATAGGGAAATAATGCACACTCTAGAATGCCCTTCAAGCCAATCAGAAACAAGTATTCAACAATGCCATGGTATAAGATAGTATAACAGTAAACATCTGTGTATACAATAAGGATGCATATGTGTGCATATACTGTAATTCTCTGTCCGTGTGTGTGCTGCAGAGGTCCCCGGACGGAGGAACGAGCGTTTCTATGACTGCTGTAAGGAGCCTTACCCTGACGTGACCTTCACGGTGGTGATGCGTAGACGCACCCTCTACTACGGCCTCAACCTGCTCATCCCCTGTGTCCTCATCTCCACCCTGGCCCTGCTCGTGTTCCTGCTGCCTGCGGACTCTGGAGAGAAGATCTCACTGGGTGAGACTGGCGAGGGTGTGTGTGCGTGTGCGTGAAAGGGTTGTGTGTGTGAGCGGTGTTGGTAAGGTACATGACTAAATACCATGAGGCAGAGCACAAGGGTATGCTTTTCTTCTTGTGATGAAACAGGGCATGTTAGACAGCAGTGTACCCTACTATTATGGTCTGCTCTGTTGCTTTCTGTCACAAATGCGTGAGTAACATACAGAATGTTTGTGTGTTTGTGTGCCGAAATGTGTGGTGTCGTTGAATATTCATGTGTGTTTGTGTCCGTGCGTATGAGGGAAGTAGGTTTGTAAAGTGCACACTCTTGACTGGCATTCAATCTATGCTAGCAGGACTGACACTCAGCCCAAAGGCCGTCTGTTGAATTCTAGGGCAACTAAACACCGTCCCTTCACTCACCGGACAACCCACTCTGTCTACATGTCAGAAGAAAAATATTTATTTCACCTATAATTTATTATATTTCACTCTGCATGAATGTACTGTTATTACAGAACCAAACTTTATATACAGTAGAGATGTTTATGTATGTGAAGGTTTTTTACATAGATGTCTCTGTATAATTCATCCTATGCCATTTTGTCAATTATTGTGGAGTAAGTACAATGTTGATCCATCCTCAGTTTTCTCCTATCACAGCCATTCAATTATGTAACTATAAAGTCACCATTGGACTCATGGTGAAATCCCTGAGCGGTTTCTTTCCTCTCCGGCAACTGAGTTAGGAAAGACACCTGGATCTTTGTAGTTGTTGGGTGTATTGATACACCATCCAAAGTGTAGTTAATATCTTCACCATGCTCAAAGGGATATTCAATGTCTGCTTTTTTACCCATCTACTAGTAGGTTCCTTTCTTTGCGAGGCATTGGAAAATCTCCCTGGTCTTTGTGGTTGAATCTGTGTTTGAAATTCACTGCTCCACTGAGGGACCTTACAGATAATTGTATGTGTGGGGTACAGAGATAAGGTAGTAATTCCAAAATCATGTTAAACACTATTATTGCACACAGAGTGAGTGCATGCAAGTTATTATGTGACTTGTTAAGCACATTTTTACTCCTGAACTTACTTGCCTTAACTCCAGGCTCCCGAGTAGCGCAGGGGTCTAAGGCACTGCATCTCAGTGCAAGAGCTGTCATTACAGTCCCTGATTCGGATCCAGGCTGTATCACATCCGGCCATGATTGGGAGTCCCATTGGGCGGCGTATAATTGGCCCAGCGTCGTCCGGGTTTGGCCAGGGTAGGCCGCCATTGTCAATAAGAATGTGTTCTTAACTGACTTGCCTAGTTAAATAAAGGTTAAATAAATACAAATAATACTTATTGACTCAAGACATTTCAACTTTTCTTTTGTAATTATTTGAAAAAGATTACATTAACCTAATTCCGCTTTGATATTATGTGGTAGGCTAGTAGGCTAGTCACAAAAACATCTCAATTTAATCAATTTTAAATTCAGACTCTAACATTTAAAAAAATAAAGGGGTTTGAATACTTTCTGAAGGCACTGTATGTAAACTAAGATGTGGCATAAAAATTGCTATATGATTTGATAGGCTCTGGCACATACACATTGCTTATCCCTAAACAATTTATTTTGCTCATAGTTAATGTAGAGCATATTGAGACAGTATTATAGAAAACTACATTTTCAAGATATTTCAATTAGCTACTTTAGCCACGTCTGCCCACTCTCCCCCTCCCACCTCCTGATTCACTGGATGACTTATGGTCTGAAATCAATATCTGCTGGCAATGAACTGACTTGAAACTCGGAGTCAAACTGCAAGTAACATTTTCCCAAGTGATACCACGAGATAGTGTGTGTGTGTGTGCGTCTCTGTGTGTGTGCGTGCTGTGTGTGTTTCTGTGTGTCTGCATGCATGTGTGTGTGTTTCCATTTGTGTCTGTATAAAATGTATCGACTGATGGGCATGTCTGCAGGTTACCTAAAACAAAAGCAAAAAGCAATTTTGAAAAGGTATGCCTAAATACATTATTCATGCCAGTTGACTTGGCTGCATCTGATTTCATTCATCCACTTTGATTCATTTAGGTGGACTGGCTTTAAACAGATCCCTACCTACAGTAATACACACACACACACAGGCATACACACACTGCCAAACTGAGTTAAAAGAGCATATGTTATCATCACACAGATAGCTTGTGACATGCTTAAGCTGCATCTATAGGCTATAGATAGTTACAGTACAGTACCTAGCCTGTAACCAACAACAAAAAACTACAGTGCATAAAACACAACACATTTAGCCACTGCCTATGGGTACTGCCCTGACTAGCACCCAATCTTCCCAGTGATGGCAGAGGGGGCCAGATATATTGCGGGGTGCATCTGTTAGAGCAGCGCTGCAGGGGCCAGTCCCCCAAGACCTCTATGCTTCTGGCTGTAGCTGGGCTGTGGCTGTGGGCTGCCTGCTTGCCTGTCTGCCTGTCTGCGTGCATGACTGGGCTTGAGCTTTGGCTGGAGCCTCAGACCAGGTGAACTGGAAATGCCCTCTCTTGCTTGCCCAGAGAGAGCTGGAGATGATTGTGTGTTTTGTGTTTTTGTGAGTCCGTGTGTGTGTGTGTGTGTGTGTGTGTGAACCAGAATGAGTTCAACTACGTATTTTTTTTAACGTATTTATCGCCCTCCAGGTTCCCTTGGAGAGTTCATCAATGAGCTTGACGCCTTGATAAGTTCCTTTCCTGAAGATGGCTCACCTCTCACAGTTCTGGGTGACTTTAACCTCCCCACGTCTACCTTTGACTCATTCCTCTCTGCCTCCTTCTTTCCACTCCTCTCCTCTTTTGACCTCACCCTCTCACCTTCCCCCCCCTACTCACAAGGCAGGCAATACGCTTGACCTCATCTTTACTAGATGCTGTTCTTCCACTAATCTCATTGCAACTCCCCTCCAAATCTCCGACCACTACCTTGTATCCTTTTCCCTCTTGCTCTCATCCAACACTTCTCACTCTGCCCCTACTTGGATGGTATTGCGCCGTCCCAACCTTCGCTCTCTCTCTCCCGCTACTCTTTCCTCTTCCATCCTATCATCTCTTCCCTCTGCTCAAACCTTCTCCAACCTATCTCCTGATTCTGCCTCCTCAACCCTCCTCTCCTCCCTTTCTGCATCCTTTGATTTTCTCTGTCCCCTATCCTCCAGGCCGGCTCGGTCCTCCCCTCCTGCTCCGTGGCTCGACGACTCACTACGAGCTCACAGAACAGGGCTCCGGGCAGCCGAGCGGAAATGGAGGAAAACTCGCCTCCCTGCGGACCTGGCATCCTTTCACTCCCTCCTCTCTACATTCTCCTCTTCTGTCTCTGCTGCTAAAGCCACTTTCTACCACTCTAAATTCCAAGCATCTGCCTCTAACCCTAGGAAGCTCTTTGCTACCTTCTCCTCCCTCCTGAATCCTCCTCCCCCTCCCCCCCCCCCCCCTCCTCCCTCTCTGCGGATGACTTCGTCAACCATTTTGAAAAGAAGGTTGACGATATCCGATCCTCGTTTGCTAAGTCAAACGACACCGCTGGTCCTGCTCACACTGCCCTACCCTGTGCTTTGACCTCTTTCTCCCCTTTCTCTCCAGATGAAATCTTGCGTCTTGTGACGGCCGGCCGCCCAACAACCTGCCCACTTGACCCTATCCCCTCCTCTCTTCTCCAGACCATTTCCAGAGACCTTCTCCCCTACCTCACCTCGCTCATCAACTCATCCTTGACCGCTGGCTACGTCCCTTCCGTCTTCAAGAGAGCGAGAGTTGCACCCCTTCTGAAAAAACCTACACTCGATCCCTCCGATGTCAACAACTACAGACCAGTATCCCTTCTTTCTTTTCTCTCCAAAACTCTTGAACGTGCCGTCCTTGGCCAGCTCTCCTGCTATCTCTCTCAGAATGACCTTCTTGATCCTAATCAGTCAGGTTTCAAGACTGGGCATTCAACTGAGACTGCTCTTCTCTGTGTCACGGAGGCTCTCCGCACTGCTAAAGCTAACTCTCTCTCCTCTGCTCTCATCCTTCTAGACCTATCTGCTGCCTTTGATACTGTGAACCATCAGATCCTCCTCTCCACCCTCTCCGAGTTGGGCATCTCCGGCGCGGCCCACGCTTGGATTGCGTCCTACCTGACAGGTCGCTCCTACCAGGTGGCGTGGCGAGAATCTGTCTCCGCACCATGCGCTCTCACCACTGGTGTCCCCCAGGGCTCTGTTCTAGGCCCTCTCCTATTCTCGCTATACACCAAGTCACTTGGCTCTGTCATATCCTCACATGGTCTCTCCTATCATTGCTATGCAGACGACACACAATTAATCTTCTCCTTTCCCCCTTCTGATAACCAGGCGGCGAATCGCATCTCTGCATGTCTGTCAGACATATCAGTGTGGATGACGGATCACCACATCAAGCTGAACCTCGGCAAGACGGAGCTGCTCTTCCTCCCGGGGAAGGACTGCCCGTTCCATGATCTCGCCATCACGGTTGACAACTCCCTTGTGTCCTCCTCCCAGAGTGCTAAGAACCTTGGCGTGATCCTGGACAACACCCTGTCGTTCTCCACTAACATCAAGGCGGTGACGCGATCCTGTAGGTTCATGCTCTACAACATTCGCAGAGTACGACCCTGCCTCACACAGGAAGCGGCGCAGGTCCTAATCCAGGCACTTGTCATCTCCCGTCTGGATTACTGCAACTCGCTGTTGGCTGGGCTCCCTGCCTGTGCCATTAAACCCCTACAACTCATCCAGAACGCCGCAGCCCGTCTGGTGTTCAACCTTCCCAAGTTCTCTCACGTCACCCCGCTCCTCCGCTCTCTCCACTGGCTTCCAGTTGAAGCTCGCATCCGCTACAAGACCATGGTGTTTGCCTACGGAGCTGTGAAGGGAACGGCACCTCCATACCTTCAGGCTCTGATCAGGCCCTACACCCAAACAAGGGCACTGCGTTCATCCACCTCTGGCCTGCTGGCCCCCCTACCTCTGAGGAAGCACAGTTCCCGCTCAGCCTAGTCAAAACTGTTCGCTGCTCTGGCACCCCAATGGTGGAACAAGCTCCCTCACGATGCCAGGACAGCGGAGTCAATCACCACCTTCCGGAGACACCTGAAACCCCACCTCTTTAAGGAATACCTAGGATAGGATAAAGTAATCCTTCTTACCCCCCCCCCCCCCCCTTAAAAGATTTAGATGCACTATTGTAAAGTGGTTGTTCCACTGGATATCATAAGGTGAATGCACCAATTTGTAAGTCGCTCTGGATAAGAGCGTCTGCTAAATGACTTAAATGTAATGTAAATGTAAATGTAATACGTAGGACCATAATAATATAATTAATATTTAAATTCTATGTGTAGGATATAGGTGTTTAACATGGGTGTGTTTTTTTTCTTGTTGTATGCAACAAACCACATCTACAGTATGTTATCGTACAATTGATGACAAATACAATTTACAGGTACTTTTAGATGCTTCTAGTTTTCAGAGTAAGAAACGTGGCTGAGCAAACAATAGAAATGTTACAAATTAGAAATGTTTTCTATTTTATTGAAAATGAAATCTAATTTACTTAAGTATTCACACCCCTGAATCAATACATTGTAGAAGCACCTTTGGCAGCGATTACATTTGTGAGGTAAGTCTCAAAGAGCTTTCCACACCTGGATTGTGCAACATTTGCCCATTATTCTTTTCAAAATTCTTCAAGCTCTGTCAAATTGGTTGTTGATCATTGTTAGACAATCATTTTCAGGCCTTGCATACATTTTTAAGAAGACTTAAGTCAAAACTGTAACTAGGAAATCATACTGAAACAGGTTTTCCTCTAGGATTTTGCCTGTGCTTAGCTCTATTCTATTTATTTTTTATCCTGAAAACACCCCAGTCATTAACGATTACAACCATACTCATAACATGATGCAGCCACCACTATGCTTGAAAATATGGAGAGTAGTACTCCGTAATGTGTTGAATTGGTTTTTCCCCAGACATAACACTTTGTATTCAGGACAAAAAGTGTTTTGCCATATTACTTTCGTGCCTTGTTGAAAACAGGATGGAGAAATTGTTTTATTATAAACAGGCTTCCTTCTTTTCGCTCTGTCAATTATTGTGGAGTAAGTACAATGTTGATCCATCCTCAGTTTTCTCCTATCACAGCCATTCAATTATGTAACTATAAAGTCACCATTGGACTCATGGTGAAATCCCTGAGCGGTTTCTTTCCTCTCCGGCAACTGAGTTAGGAAAGACACCTGGATCTTTGTAGTTGTTGGGTGTATTGATACACCATCCAAAGTGTAGTTAATATCTTCACCATGCTCAAAGGGATATTCAATGTCTGCTTTTTTACCCATCTACTAGTAGGTTCCTTTCTTTGCGAGGCATTGGAAAATCTCCCTGGTCTTTGTGGTTGAATCTGTGTTTGAAATTCACTGCTCCACTGAGGGACCTTACAGATAATTGTATGTGTGGGGTACAGAGATAAGGTAGTAATTCCAAAATCATGTTAAACACTATTATTGCACACAGAGTGAGTGCATGCAAGTTATTATGTGACTTGTTAAGCACATTTTTACTCCTGAACTTACTTGCCTTAACTCCAGGCTCCCGAGTAGCGCAGGGGTCTAAGGCACTGCATCTCAGTGCAAGAGCTGTCATTACAGTCCCTGATTCGGATCCAGGCTGTATCACATCCGGCCATGATTGGGAGTCCCATTGGGCGGCGTATAATTGGCCCAGCGTCGTCCGGGTTTGGCCAGGGTAGGCCGCCATTGTCAATAAGAATGTGTTCTTAACTGACTTGCCTAGTTAAATAAAGGTTAAATAAATACAAATAATACTTATTGACTCAAGACATTTCAACTTTTCTTTTGTAATTATTTGAAAAAGATTACCTAATTCCGCTTTGATATTATGTGGTAGGCTAGTAGGCTAGTCACAAAAACATCTCAATTTAATCAATTTTAAATTCAGACTCTAACATTTAAAAAAATAAAGGGGTTTGAATACTTTCTGAAGGCACTGTATGTAAACTAAGATGTGGCATAAAAATTGCTATATGATTTGATAGGCTCTGGCACATACACATTGCTTATCCCTAAACAATTTATTTTGCTCATAGTTAATGTAGAGCATATTGAGACAGTATTATAGAAAACTACATTTTCAAGATATTTCAATTAGCTACTTTAGCCACGTCTGCCCACTCTCCCCCTCCCACCTCCTGATTCACTGGATGACTTATGGTCTGAAATCAATATCTGCTGGCAATGAACTGACTTGAAACTCGGAGTCAAACTGCGAGTAACATTTTCCCAAGTGATACCACGAGATAGTGTGTGTGTGTGCGTCTCTGTGTGTGTGCGTGCTGTGTGTGTTTCTGTGTGTCTGCATGCATGTGTGTGTGTTTCCATTTGTGTCTGTATAAAATCTATCGACTGGATGCATCGAAGAATACAGGAGTGGTTAATGAGAGGAAAGCGCTCTATCCATCTTGATCCTTGGATCGCCTGGCTTTATTGATCCTCAGAGTTCATTAGAAAACTTTGGGAAGAGTGCTGCTGGTGAGTCATAGCCCACTGTACACTGAAAAAAAGAAGGTTCTTCTTCAGCTCTTAAGGTTCCTTGGAGAACTCTTGTCCAATAAATAACCTTTGAGCTAAGTGTGTGGGGGGGGTTCTTGAAATGTATGGAAGCCTGCAGATGTGTCCCTTTCATAGAACACAGCAAATTGGCCAATGTTAACTGGTGTTGATTTTCAGTGTAACATTTCTAGTGTTGATTCAGTAGTTAAATTAACAGTCAGTGATGTAAAAGAATCCCAGTGTTGGTGTTAATAACCAGAGTTGAACCAAAACCATGCCCATCATTATCATATTTGTTATTTTGCAGGTTTGATTTTTGAATTGTTGGTTTCAATATCTATGTTTTTGCATGTGCATTGATTGATTAATTCATTTTAGACTACTGAAATATAAATAACATAAATTGTTCTAAAATATTCCAATCTGTTACTTGGACTTATTGCAAAAGTTACTGAAATGATTGTTCCAGTTTAGATGGTTTAGGTAGTCTCATATCTTAGTCTTCCCTACCCTGGCAGTCATTCTGAATGCAGGTTGTGGGTGAATAAAAATGGAAAATGTTGCATATCCCCACACTGGCTGGATTTCAATAGAAATTACACATCACTTTGCAAGCCAACATAATGTAACTTGCAGGCCTAATGTGGCCTGTAAACTATAAGTTTCAGGCCTCTGCGTTAGGGTAAAACGAGCCACTCAAAGTAAGCCCTTGTGAAATATGTATTGTATTGTCTTAAAGAATGTAATTTTAATGATAACATATTCACATAGGATCTAATGGTGAAGGCCACAGGACTGAAAATGAATGAATGCAATAGCCATATCTCTGTCACTAGCAAACACAGTCATGGGTGGTACTGGTAACACTAAAATCCAATCAAAAGGCATGATAATCACTATGATACCCTGGAAAATATGCAAAAAAGGCTTAAAACCCAACAGTGGGGCTATTCAATCCCGGGCCTAGAGTGCTGAAACATTTCTGTTTTTTCAGAGACCCTAAAATG
The DNA here is from genome assembly GCF_965601325.2 of Salmo salar. NCBI lineage: Eukaryota > Metazoa > Chordata > Actinopteri > Salmoniformes > Salmonidae > Salmo > Salmo salar. Next base: position 74,268,331 of record NC_138300.1, read on the forward strand.
GTTCCCCTATGGCATCGCTCTCAATAACCTTATTTGGTTCCAACTTGCACCTTTATTTTTAAGAGTGTTGGTTGAAGGGGTTTGCTTCTCTAGCTCTAGAACAGCGGTCACTAACCGGTCGATCATGAACTGGTTGATCTCCAAGGCATGCCTAGTCGATCGCCAAACATTTCAGTAAAAAATCCAAGGATAAGTCTTATTCGTCACACGCTGTTGGCGGTAGTTGCACCCGATTCAGCTGCCCTACGTGCCGGGTAGGCAGCGTGTTCCAATTTTGAACCATTTCATATGTCTGAAGATGCAAACTTCTTTCCCAGTGGGCCCGGGAGGAGCAAATCAAGTACACTATAGGCCTACCACTTGCCAATCGGATGGGTCTGATTACCGTGTCTGCAATAAGGCAGCAGGCGTAAAATAAATCTATAGCAAAGTTGAGACTGTGAGATTTCGAAACTTTGAAAACCATGACTAGAGAGACAATCTGTCAACGAATACAGCAAAGAGCTGCTGTTTTTATGAGTGAGTTCATGTTTAAGTTTTTACTCTAGCACTGTCAACACTTTGTATTCAACACTTTTATAAGCCATAAAATGCGTGTGCTCCCAACTTCCACTCAAGCTACAACCAGCACTGCAGCTGTAATGAATGAGTAGGAAAGTGTATCTATAGGCTTGCGTTGTTATTATTAGCGGTTTGGGTCTTTTTTAATATTGAGGAATATTTCACTTTCTCTGGTCATAGGACTAACAACATGAATTTGTGCGTGAGGCAGAAATAATGTAGTGCGACTCGAGTTTCGCCATCAGCTGGAAGATGGTGTCCCTTTTTGGTCAGTATCAGTATCAGAGGGACATTGAGAGGCAGACCCTCAGTCTGCTGCTCTCTCCCTTCACTGAGACTGACCATTTGATGCAGCCTCCATCAGCCCAGTAAAATAAAAAAAGCAAATTATTTCAATATATGCTCACTCAGATTTATTACCGGTGTGATTATATAGCCTACCTCAAATGTTGAAATATAATTTTAAAACATGTTCTGAGAAGAACAACAATGCATTGGCAGGGCAATTCAAGCAAGAGGCATCATTACAGTCCATGGTTCGAATCCAGGCTGTATCACGTCCAGCTGTGATTGGGAGTCCCATCAGGCGGCGTACAATTGGCCCATCGTCGTCCGAGTTTGACCGGGGTAGGCCGTCATTGCAAATAAGACTTTGTTCTTAACTGACTTGCCTAGTTAAATAAATAAATTGTCTTAAACAGAATTTTCGGGAGATCAAGGTAGAGAAGTAATTTGCTCTTGCATCTTTAACCACAACAAGTAATTTCTCATCAGATCCTTCATTATCTCGTAGAACACTTGAAGTTTACAGGCCTTCCATTTACGTTCAGCCTTTCTAAGTTATCTTCTAATGAATGAGCTACCCTCTTCTTCTAATTTGTACATTGGTTGCAAAATGGTTGAAAATAACATTTCTCTCTCTTTTACAAAAACCACAGTAATGACTATGATAACATGATAATAGCTATAATACAGACAAGCACTATGATGGCATGATGATAACATGATACTCACTATGATACCCTGATAATCACTATGATAGCATGATGATAGCACAATAATCACTTTGATAACATGATAACCACTGTGATAACATGATGGTCACTATGATAACATGCACTATGATACCTTGATAATAACCTTGATAATAACTATGATACCTTGATAATAACCTTGATAATAACTATGATACGATAACAGCATGTCTGGTGATGTACATTCTTCTAATGGTCGGTCTGTCTGTCTCTCCCTCTTTTTCTTCCTTTCTCCAGGTATCACTGTGCTGCTCTCTCTAACTGTCTTCATGCTCTTGGTAGCTGAGATCATGCCGGCCACCTCCGACTCTGTTCCTCTCATAGGTATGTACTCAGGGATACCTTCATCCTCACCCTACTCCATCTATCCATTTTCTCATCTGTCCGTTTCTCCAGCCATCTGTTCTTCCCAGTCATCCATTCATTCATTTCATCTATCCATCTGTCCCCTCTGTGTCACCACATTCGTAAGACGAACCGGCCCTCAATGACTGAGGTAGAAAGATCTGATGAAGCAGAAAAGGTGACACACACTCCTTTAAAGCGAAACTGGGTGGCACCTCCAAGTTCATTTGTCACATACAGTGACGCTACAGTATATTGTAGGCCATAAATCGGTTGGACTGATGAGATATAAGTGCGATCACTCACCCATGAAACCTGGGGTGTATTTATAAGCACCAAATGGAGGGAAGACATACTGAAACAGTGAGGGACTACCTGAACTTGGTCATTAATAAATGATAGTTTTTGTTATCCGTTGCAAAACGTTTTACTACGCTGTGCCCTAATGAATAGAACAACCCTGACTACTTAGCATCTGAGACCTCCGCGCTCAAGTGGCAGGCACTCAGTCTGGCAAGCAAATGAAAAAATAGAGACTTGGCGTTGATTGCAGTGCTGCATGGGAGTATAGTTTGCAGTTAGCATAGACTGCAGTCTATTTTTATAATTTGATTAACATATATATATATTGATATTGAGCAATGCTCAAATCAATGGATGTGCGTGTGTAATCTTTTCCGCTAATGAATCTGCAGTTCAAGCCCAATGACTGTCATATTTTTACCAATGGCAGATATTTATGTTCTTAAACATATTGATATCCTCATCTCAGCTATTTCCCTGCATGCCACCCAATTATTTCCACAGCATCTTCAAGCTATCCAATAAAGAGAGGCCAGATCCCCCCTAACATGATATGATGGCCCATTTGGTCTCTGCCTTGAAGAAAATATTCAGCTTGCCAGGGCTGGCTCTAACCATATCATACTATGTCTGTCATTGACTGACATATTTGAGGAACATTTGCACTACCAAATTTTGAAATTGCACCCTGTGTTGCATAGTCTACGTATAGGGCAAGTCGGCCCTGCAGCTTGCCGTAGCGTTCAGAGAGATTCGAGATAGAAATGTTGTATTTTCTGCCGACATCCTTTATTAGCTACATTTCTATCTTCAACATTCTAAAACATTGCGACCGACTGAACACCAGGCACGGTTCAGATGCTCATCTCTGAGAGGCTCTTTTTCGGGGCACACATCGGTATGCAAGAGCGTAAACCTCCTGTTGTGTGGCTCAGTTGGTAACGGCATGGCACAAGTAATGCCAGGGTTGCGAGTCCAATTCCCAAAGGGATCACATACACATACTATGTATGCACTCACTGTACTGTAAGTCGCTTTGGATTAAAGCATCTGCTCTGTGGCATATATTAACTCAATGTGCCCTTGGTCTCCAGCCATAGTATATAATCGTCTATGATTCCTCAGAGTTATGCCGTGCCTCTCTCTCTCTCTATCTCTATTCCAGCCCAGTACTTTGCCACCACCATGGTCATCGTGGGCCTGTCCGTCATCGCCACCGTCCTGGTCCTCCAGTACCACCATCATGACCCGGACGGAGCCAAAATGCCAAAGTGGGTGAGTCTGTGTCCGTCTTTCCATTCCCGCGTTTTGCATTCACTCGGAGCACCGGATACACTCGGAATTCCGAATGCTGACATTCCATTAAGGTAGAATTGGACCTGAAGGTTAAGAGTTCTACATCAGCGGATCAGCGACTGCTCCTTGCTCTGAGGTGTGTGTGTTAGTCAGGGTTAGTGGGCAATTTGAGCATTGGCGTGAGAGGAATGCCAATGTGGTTTGAAAAAAGAGGGGAGGGGAGGAGAGACTGCTGACCAGGCTTGAAGGGCAGATGGAAGTGAGTGGAGAGGGCACAGAACTTTGGAAACTGCAAAAAATGTGGATGATGCAATTATAAGCCTTATTAGACATGATAAAGGTTCATACATGCTAATAACAAGATGTAAGCCATTATATCGACAGGTTACCAGAGGTTATTCCAACACTTTTTCTAGAGTAGGAATGCTCATTTATTATGTACTGTGTGTGTACAGTATGTGTGTTGTCATATGTTTTCTGTGATCCGAACTTGTGCTTGACATAGTAATCTGGCTCATTACGGAATAAAACTTATATACAGTTGAATTCGGAAGTTTACATACACTTAGGTTGGAGTCATTAAAACTTGTTTTTCAAACCACTCCACAAATTCGGTTAGGACATCTACTTTGTGCATGACACAAGTCATTTTTCCAACAATTGTTTACAGACAGATTATTTCACTTATAATTCACTCTATCAGTATCAGACCTCCACAAGTCTGGTTCATCCTTGGGAGCAATTTCCAAACGCCTGAAGATAGCACGTTCAACTGTACAAACAATAGTATACAAGTATAAACACCATGGGACCATGCAGCCTTCATACCGCTCACGAAGGAGCGTGTTCTGTTCATCCTACAGATGAACATACTTTGGTGTGAAAAGTGCAAATCAATCCCAGAACAACAGCAAAGGACCTTGTGAAGATGCTGGAGGAAACAGATACAAAAGTATCTATATCCACAGTAAAATGAGTCGTATATCGAAATAACCTGAAAGGCCGCTCCTCAAGGAAGAAGCCACTGCTCCAAAACCACATAAAAAAGCCAGACTACGGTTTGCAACTGCACATGGGGACTAAGATTGTACTTTTTGTAGAAATGTCCTCTGGTCTGATGAAACAAAAATAGAACTGTTTGGCCATAATGGCCATCGTTATGTTTGGAGGAAAAAGGGGGAGGCTTGCAAGCTGAAGAACACCATCCAAACCGTGAAGGACGGGGGTGGCAGCATCATGTTGTGGGGGTGCTTTGCTGCAGGAGGATCTGGTGCACTTCACAAAATAGATGGCTTCATGAGGAAGGAAAAGTATGTGGCTATATTGAAGCAATATCTCAAGACATCAGTCAGAAAGTTACAGCTTGGTCGCAAATGGGTCTTCCAAATGGACAATGACCCCAAGCATACTTCCAAAGTTGTGGCAAAATGGCTTAAGGATAACAAAGTCAAGGTATTGGAGTGGCCATCACAAAGCCCTGACCTCAAACCTATAGAATATTTGTGGGCAGAACTGAAAAAGCGTGTGCGAGCAAGGTGGCCTGCAAACCTGACTCAGTTACACCAGCTCTGTCAGGAGGAATGGGCCAAAATTCACCCAACGTATTGTGGGAAGCTTGTGGAAGGCTACCCGTAACGTTTGACCCAAGATAAACAATTTAAAGGCACTGCTATCAAATACTAATTCAGTGTATGTAAACTTCTGACCCACTGGGAATGTGATGGAAGAAATAAAAGCTGAAAAATAAATCATTCTCTCTACTATTATTCTGACATTTCACATTCTTAAAATAAAGTGGTGACCCTAACTGACCTAAGACAGGGAATGTTTACTAGGATTAAATGTCAGGAATTGTGAAAAACTGAGTTTAAATGTATTTGGCTAAGGTGTATATAAACGTCCGATTTCAACTGTATTTTATGGAGCAGATAGGAAATTAAATCAATATGATTTGAAAAATATTGTAAACTGATATTTTTTTCTCTAAAACATGTATAGCTACAGTATACTAAGAGAACATAATCAGAGTGAAAAGCCATGTTAAAATTGTCAGCGTCTGTGGTAGAATTGGGAGCTAATGCACAATGCTTGCATAGTGATCATCTCCTGTTCATGTTTCTCTCCTCTGGCGTTGATATTCTATTCTTGTCTCTCCTCCCGCTGGTGTACATAAACACACAAACACTGACACGCATACACACACACACTTTCTCTCTCTCTCACTCTCTCACTCATCCCCACAAAGACACGCGTGGTGCTCCTGAACTGGTGCGCCTGGTTCCTACGTATGAAGCGGCCCGGCGAGGAGCGTGTGCGTCTGGCCTGCCACAACAAGCATCCGCGCAACAGCCTCTCCAGTGTGGAGCTCAGTATGAGCCAGGGGACCCTCCAGCCCACCAATGGCAACATGCTCTACATCGGCTTCCGGGGCATGGAGGGCATGCACTACACCACCACCCCCGACTCAGGCGTCATCTGCTCCAGGCTGATGGGGGCAGGGGACGAGGAGGTGCTGCTACCCGGGGCCGGGTTGCCCAACTTGGGCAACGTGGCAGGCAGCACCGGGGTGGGGGTGGCGAGCCCCGTGGACTCCGACATGTCCAAGATCCTAGAGGAGGTGCGCTACATCGCCAAGCGCTTCCGGGGCCAGGACGAGGACGAGTCGCTGTGCAACGAGTGGAAGTTTGCGGCATCTGTGATTGACCGGCTGTGCCTGATGGCGTTCTCTGTGTTCACCATCCTCTGCACAATCGGCATCCTCATGTCAGCGCCAAACTTCGTGGAGGCCATCTCCAAAGACTTCTTCACCTGAGCTTGTTGTGTTGGAGGATGGGAGGGATTGTTTGTTTGTGTGTGTGTGTGTGTGTGTGTGTGTGTGTGTGTGTGTGTGTGTGTGTGTGTGTGTGTGTGTGTGTGTGTGTGTGTGTGTGTGTGTGTGTGTGTGTGTGTGTGTGTGTGTGAGGGAGGGGGGGTGGGGGTGTACATATATACACACACAAAAGCTAAACAAAAGCACACACGTACAGTCTCACACACAATCTCACATATACACACACACACACTTGCACTCACACACATGTATTGTATACTGTTTATATCCCAAACACATCTTTACCTATGACTTATATAAGCTGACAACCCCACTCTTCAGTATTTTCACATATTTTTCACATATATTACTGTATTTAGAGTGGCTATTATAATGGCACAACTTATAGCAATACAAATGTGTTCGTCATATGTGGTGTGAATCTGTGATCAATTGAGGTCTTCATCAACAATGACTGTGTATATATTAAGTAGCACATTGGGGAGGTTCCAGAAAGCAGGATCATTGAGTTAACCAGCTAGCTAACTGAAATCCATATTTTTGAGAAATATACACTTGAAATTGGCATAGTATATATTAATCAACAATCAAAAACGCATATTCAAGCTGAGCTAAATTAACCAAAAATTCAAGAGATATATATGATTGTTAATATGTTAGCTCGATAACTTTAGGATTTATTTTATCACAGGCTATTGGAAGAATACATGGGTCAAAATGTTTGTTCCAAAAAAGATTGGTGTTTGTAATGTTCATTCATGTACAGTACATGTAAAATGGAAAAAGTAGTTTCCATTGTTTATACCTTTCAAAGGAAATCTCTGTAACATTCATGCTGAGTTTCTCTCAATCTAAAGCTCGTTTCATAGATTTGCTCGAGTGAATTGAAGAGCCTGCCCCAATTGCAAAATGTAGATCATTTCTGTTTTCTTTCCTTCTGCATTATAAGTTCAATTCCCAAGAGAACAGCCATGCCAATAGTAATTGTAACATAGTGTTTTGGACTTGTGATTTTTGTGCTATTTATTCTTTGTTTCACAATTACACTGCTTTGTGTCACTGACCCATTTGACATGCATGGAACCTATGACATTTGACGTAAGTGTTTGGACGAAAAGCGCATAATGAGGGAGTTCAGGTGCAGTGATCCCTAGTGTCACCATGGAATGAAGGACAAGTTCTGCTCGAATACTTCAGGTGTGTATTCACCAGGAACCAAACGGGAAAGATCTAACTAAATGTGTCCAATAGAAACTCTTGTTTTCATTGGTAACTGTTTTTCCATTGCCAAACGTTTTGCAGCAGTTTGCTACGTTGTGCAGTAATGAATACACCCCCAGGTGATAGCTCAATCTGTTTCAAAATGGTTTCATACCTTCTTAATATGACCCTGGCTTAGGTTTTCCATCGCCCTCTGTTCTCCTCAACTGTTCCTCTGTACTGTAAAAGCAATATAGGAGCCTACCGCTCTTCCCGTCCACCTTTATCATTTAACCCTTAACCTTTGTAATTTATGTGCACTTGCATCCATGCCCAGAATACCCTTTGATCCGTGCACAAAAATAAATGTATTTTTCTAGATGTGATGTGTATGAAGCCTGCATTCAATTATTAATGTTTCTATGGATGAAGTGTCACAGGATGGAAGATTACATTTTTTACATAGATTTTTAGGGTTTGTTTTTTATTGGACAGAGGAGAAATAGACGGAGAGTGTGTCACGAAGGCAGTGGGCCGGATTCTAAACCACGACGATACTGGCTGTAGGTGGTGGCACTAACCCACCGTTTTCCAAACTCGGTCCTCGGGACCCCAAGGGGTGCACGTTTTGTTTTTTGCCCTAGCACTACACAGCTCTATTTGATTATTTGAATCAGCTGTGTAGTGCTAGGGCAAAAACCCCCTGGGATCCCGAGGACCGAGTTTGGGAAACCCTGCATTAACCGCTAGACCACCCAGGCCACAGTATACTTTTCTAATTCAATCTATCTATATCTATCTATCTATCTATCTATCTATCTATCTATCTATCTATCTATCTATCTATCTATCTATCTATCTATCTATCTATCTGTGTGTGTGTGTGTGTGGGCGGGGGGGTCAGACAGTGGGGGGTACTACAGTCTTCTATAATGTCACCTCTTGAAACAGGGTCACTGCGAAACACTGCGCTCTCCTAATCCGCTCTTGTAAACCTGTTCCATTTTTTATTACAGCCATGAAGCCACACTAATGACTTGTTGGAGGAGACACTCCTGTGTAGCACACATTCTTACAGAGAACGCTTCTCTGCTGCTTAGACAGCCAGGTACAGTGAAGTACAAGTTTGTGGCCCAAATGTCACACTATATAATGCACTACCCTATGGGCCATGGTCAAAAGTAGTAAACAATATAGGGAATATGGTGGCATTTAGAACGTACAAGTTAATTCGCCGTGCTTGTTACTAACGCATTAGCGTTACTGTCATGATGTTCATGTGCATCTGGAAACAAGAATTATCATTAAGAAAACTGGTGCGATCCAGGAGAGCAGGAAACTGGAAACTAACATGACAAAAAAAAGAGAAAACCGTGGACTGAGAGAATAACTCGGTCAAGCACAGTACACAGACAGGCGAACAGTAAACATTGGTTTTAGCCCCACCAGCCAACTCACAGAATGGGTTGCAGTTGTAGCCTTCCCTTTTCACATTTAAAACCAACCCAAACCAAACTGCTGGCTCTGAACTTTTCTTTCCACATTGTCCTTTTGAGTTCCTGCAACTATGGTGGATGAGTAACCGACCCAGCCCAGTACAGGTTAGTTTGGCTCTCTAGTGTACAGTATCAGCCCTAAAAACAAGTGAAGAAATATCCCCTGTAATTCTATCCTTTGGTTTGTAAAGTAAAATTAACAGTCCATTGAACTTGAAAAATTCAAATTGAAACATATTCTTTTGAATAGAGGTGTCATAGGAATTATTCAACGCAGTGGCTTATCGCTTGTGAACATAACGAGCACACAAACACACACACTCTATACGAGGCCCCCTGAGGAGTGACTGTAAATTTAGAAAGAAAAGCAAAAGTGATAAGTCTTGGCCGTCGGACCCATCTACTCTCGGAGGCTGACATCACACAGATGTGTTGGTTATTAATAGCTTATTGTTAGTGAAAGAGAGCATGAATGGGCCAGATGGCAGAGCCTTGGGAGGAACCCTTAAGAGTAGAAAGGGAAAACACACTAAACAATACGAGAAGCTGGAGAAGCTGGTTCAAACATTGGCCATTCGCCCAGATGAGCAAGGCACTTCAACTGAATTGAACTCAGTGTGGAAAAAGTATTAAACCCATTGGCCCTAAAACATTTACGGTCAAAGCATCTTCCAATGCTTCCCTCACAAACAAATACTTTTATATTTAGTATGATAATGTTACTGTTCCAAAAATACTTATTTTTAACAACAAAAAATAGAACAAGGAATCAAAAAAAGGCAGATGTCCAAAAATGTTATCTTCCAATTAACACTGGATTTAAATCTTGGACCTAGACTTGAGAAAGCACTTAAAAAGGAAAACATCGATAGAGAGAACCCTGATTCTAATCAATGAGTTTTGGCCCTGGGTCATTATGGTACAAACCTCAGGGACCTTGTTGAAATTCCAGGATTAATAAGTAACTACTGGGGTGAGATGCCCCCTCGTTTGTTACCCCCTCTTCAGATCTGGATGTTTCCGCTCCTGGCAAGAAGAATAATTTGTCTTTAGATAGGTAATATATGTTCTCTCTTCTCTCTCTCTTCACTCCCCTGTATAATTAACAGAGCCCTGCTTAAGGAAATACATATTGCCCTCTCATCAATAGTTTTGTATTTGCTGCCATCTAGTGGGAGAGAAGTGCAATGTCAAGGTTGGTGCATACCACCCACTAGCACTCCGGAGTGAAGTTTCCCTCAGGTACAGATCAAGGATAAGCTTCCGCTCCCCCAATCCTAACCTTAACCATTAGTGCCCATGGGGAATATGCTAAACTTACCCAAGATGAGCATCTAGGGGCAACTTAGCACTACACCACCCACTAGCACACTAACTGACACAAAACATTTCTGCCATAGCACCTCTTTATTAAAACAGGAATTGATAGCATGAAAGAATACAACATCACAGACTTTTCATTAAAACTAAAAGTAATGCTTATTTCACTAGTTTTTTATCCACTTCATCATTAATTTAGAGTATCTTTGTTTTCTTCTGTTTCCTTTTTCTCTTCCTCCACCTCCTGGTCAGTGTTGGTGCCACTGTAGCTGTTGCTTTCTGAAGACTTCTCACTTTGTCCCGAGTCACTGCCCGCAAACTTCACCCTCTGCTTGGATTTCTACTTACAGAAGAAGTAAGGGGACACGAGAACAAAGAAATGCACGTCACTTCTTAGTTAGCCTGATGGTCCAGTCTGTTTGTACTTAAGTCAACCTCTCTGTGTTCCTTCATTGTCATGCCAAACATTGCATGGCATGACAATAGTTTGCTACAGCACGTACAGAATGGGACCTGGCTAGTTCTTAGCTACCAATCATTATTAGACATTCCAAAGACTTCTAAACAGCTTCTACCCCCAAGACATAAGACTCCTGAACATCTAGTCAAATGGCTACACAGACTATTCACATTGCTCCCCTCTCCACTGCCACTCTCTGTTGTCATCTATGCATAGTCACTTTAATTAACTCTACCTACATGTACATACTACCTCAACTAACCGGTGCCCCCGCACATTGACTCTGTACATGCACCCTCCTATATATATTGTTATTTTTTTACTGCTCCTCTTTAATTACTTGTTACTTTTATCTCTTATTCTTACCTGTATTTTCACTGTAAGGTAAGCATTTCACTGTAAGGTCTACCTACACCTGTTGTATTCGGTGCATGTGTGACTAATAACATTTCATTTGATTTGAAACTGCAGAGCTTTCATCTCCCAAGTAGCTAGCTAGCACATTTTAGATTCCAAAAAGTGTTCTAGACTGCCACCTGAAATGCTTGTAAATGAATTGGAGTGTGTAAAAAGGTCTCTGCAGCCATCTAAATGATATACACATTTTTATTCATTTTATCTTTATTTAACTAGGCAAGTCAGTTAAGAACAAATTCTTATTTTCAATGACGGCTTAGGAACAGTGGGTTAACTGCCTTGTTCAGGGGCAGAACGGCAGATTTTTACCTTGTCAGCTCATCTCATTCCTGACTGTTTGCACATTCGGATCGACATTTTTGTTAATTAGTATCATCACACCTTTTGAGATCCTTTTTCCATGACAGATAATTATTTCACCGCCCCATTCCTTTTCCCACGCAACTTCACCTAAAGATGTAGAGTGTTTCCTGTCAACAGTCAGGTTTGGGTAGGTTACTTTCTAAATGTAATTCGTTACAGTTACTAGTTATCTGTCCAAAATTGTAATCAGTAACGTAACTTTTGTACTACCAAAACTCAGTAACGTAATCTGATTACATTCTGTTACTTTTAGATTACTTTCCCTTTAAGAAGAAGACAAAAATGCATGTTACCAATTGAACATCTATTGCAGGATAAATCAATGTTAAAGTTTACATTGCTGGCCATATACAGTATGGATGTTAAATTTTACTTTATGGGTTGGTTATGTAGGCTTCTTTAATCCATCGCTTTCTACTACATATAATAATACAATTAAATTATATCTTAACATTTAATACCAAAGTCTATCAGAATTCCAGTCATTCCAATAAATGCTATACACCTTGATCTTCAAGAATAGAACTTGGAAATATAGATTAGTCAAATTGTTTTACCTGAGCATAACCCCTAAACTAAGGACTTATTAGCCAGCCCTACTCTGTTGTTTATGATTGTGTTGTCATGGAGGACTGATTGGGCTCATTGATTCTAGTTGAAAAATAAATGCTGCGCTCATGGAATGGCATGCTTTGAGCACTACTGAAAAGTGCTATTTACATGTGAAAAATGAATGCCATATGCTGCATTTGCTATAGGCCTATTGCTTACCTTATGTTGGTGACACTTTGATATCTTGATAATATGCAGCTGTTTAAAAGGCAAATCCATAGATGAAACAATAACAAAACGGTTGGCCAGCCTCTGTTTTGGTAAAATGCTAAGGGATGGGCCTAGAGAAATGTAACCACTCTCAGATTAATAGACAGAACTGTGGATGCAATTATTGTTTTAACCATGTTATGAGGCTATACAGTGTTTACATTTACAATGTTTACAAACATTGGAGTAAAACAAGCTTATATTTTGGGTTCTCATAGAGTGTGATAGTTGAACTATAACTTATATAACTTATAAATGCTTGATGAGCATAGTTCATTCAGATCTAGGATGTGTTGTTTAAGTGTTCCCTTTATTTTTTTGAGCAGTATATATATATACTGCTCAAAAAAATAAAGGGAACACTTAAACAACACATCCTAGATCTGAATGAAAGAAATAATCTTATTAAATACTTTTTTCTTTACATAGTTGAATGTGCTGACAACAAAATCACACAAAAATAATCAATGGAAATCCAATTTATCAACCCATGGAGGTCTGGATTTGGAGTCACACTCAAAATTAAAGTGGAAAACCACACTACAAGCTGATCCAACCTTGATGTAATGTCCTTAAAACAAGTCAAAATGAGGCTCAGTAGTGTGTGTGGCCTCCGCGTGCCTGTATGACCTCCCTACAGCGCCTGGGCATGCTCCTGATGAGGTGGCGGATGGTCTCCTGAGGGATCTCCTCCCAGACCTGGACTAAAGCATCCGCCAACTCCTGGACAGTCTGTGGTGCAACGTGGCGTTGGTGGATGGAGCGAGACATGATGTCCCAGATGTGCTCAATTGGATTCAGGTCTAGGGAACGGGTGGGCCAGTCCATAGCATCAATGCCTTCCTCTTGCAGGAACTGCTGACACACTCCAGCCACATGAGGTCTAGCATTGTCTTGCATTAGGAGGAACCCAGGGCCAACTGCACCAGCATATGGTCTCACAAGGGGTCTGAGGATCTCATCTCGGTACCTAATGGCAGTCAGGCTACCTCTGGCGAGCACATGGAGGGCTGTGCGGCCCCCCAAAGAAATGCTACCCCACACCATGACTGACCCACCACCAAACCGGTCATGCTGGAGGATGTTGCAGGCAGCAGAACGTTCTCCACGGCGTCTCCAGACTCTGTCACGTCTGTCACGTGCTCAGTGTGAACCTGCTTTCATCTGTGAAGAGCACAGGGCGCCAATGGTAATCTTGGTGTTCTCTGGCAAATGCCAAACGTCCTGCACGGTGTTGGACTGTAAGCACAACCCCCACCTGTGGACGTCGGGCCCTCATACCACCCTCATGGAGTCTGTTTCTGACCGTTTGAGCAGACACATGCACATTTGTGGCCTGCTGGAGGTCATTTTGCAGGGCTCTGGCAGTGCTTCTCCTGCTCCTCCTTGCACAAAGGCGGAGGTAGCGGTCCTGCTGCTGGGTTGTTGCACTCCTACGGCCTCCTCCACATCTCCTGATGTACTGGCCTGTCTCCTAGTAGCGCCTCCATGCTCTGGACACTGCGCTGACAGACACAGCAAACCTTCTTGCCACAGCTCGCATTGATGTGCCATCCTGGATGAGCTGCACTACCTGAGCCACTTGTGTGGGTTGTAGACTCCGTCTCATGCTACCACTAGAGTGAAAGCACCGCCAGCATTCAAAAGTGACCAAAACATCAGCCACGAAGCATAGGAACTGAGAAGTGGTCTGTGGTCCCCACCTGCAGAACCACTCCTTTATTGGGGGTGTCTTGCTAATTGCCTATACTTTCCACCTGTTGTCTATTCCATTTGCACAACAGCATGTGAAATTTGTCAATCAGTGTTGCTTCCTAAGTGGACAGTTTGATTTCACAGAAGTGTGATTGACTTGGAGTTACATTGGGTTGTTTAAGTGTTCCCTTTATTTTTTGGAGTAGTGTGTCTATATATATATATACAATGGGTTCTGATATCTTCCCATTGCTTGTTGTAAACATATACTGTGTAGACAAATACATACAAAAGATGGACAAACAAGAAACATTTTGAATTATAACAAGTTCTAGACAATAGAGGGAGAGAGAGAAGAGAGAGAAAGAGAGGGGAGAGCGATCAAGTGTGTATGTGTGTGTGTCCATGTTTGTAAGCGAGTGTGTAATTGTGTGTGTATCAACTTCATACTGTTCAGATATTTTACAGTCCCAAATTATTTTTTCCGTAACCTGGTGTCCCTGTAGAATTTAGTATAACCATGGTGTTATGGAGCTGTCTCGGAAAAAACTGTCCTTCTATAAAGAGTTTGTCCACAACGCTTACCCCTCTCCCTCTGTTGCTTCTGTACAGGATACAGTCTCTTGCCACATTCGTTTATCTCCTGGGAAAATTGGTAATTGAGACTGAATTTGTCCCTTTAAGTTCCCTTCTCCTATTTTGGGACGATAGGTTTGGGACCCTTGGTCTTGTCTCTCTGAGCTCCAAGCCTGTGCACTCTTTGGAAACCACCTTGTTTACAGTCTAGAGGAACTTTCAAGGTGGACTGCATGAACTGTCTTATTGCGCCCTCTGCATTTTTCGGAATCCAAGAAAAATAAAATAAAATCACGCATGCTTTGGGTTTGTATGTCTGGTAGCGAATCCGTCATCCCCCTGTTTTCCCTGAGTAGACAATCCATATTAGAATCGAGGGTTTTTACCTTGGCTGTGAGTGACTTATCTCCTAGGAGTGTGAGAATTTCACTGTTATATTTTATTTATTTTTATTTCACCTTTATTTAACCAGGTAAGCTAGTTGAGAACAAGTTCTCATTTGCAACTGTGACCTGGCCAAGATAAAGCATAGCAACTCGACACATACAACAACAGAGTTACACATGGAATAACGAAAACATACAGTCAATAATACAGTAGAAAAAAAGAAACAAAAAAAAAGTCTATATACAGTGAGTGCAAATGAGTTAAGATAAGGGAGTTAAGGCAATAAATAGGCCATGGTGGCAAAGTAATTACAATATAGCAATTAAACACTGGAATGGTAGATGTGCAGAAGATGAATGTGCAAGTAGAGATACTGGGGTGCAAAGGAGCAAGATAAAGAAATAAATACAGTATGGGGATGAGGTAGATACAGTGGGGGGGAAAAGTATTTGATCCCCTGCTGATTTTGTACGTTTGCCCACTGACAAAGAAAGGATCAGTCTATAATTTTAATGGTAGGTTCATTTGAACAGTGAGAGACAGAATAACAACAAAAATATCCAGAAAAACGCATGTGAAAAATGTTATAAAATGATTTGCATTTTAATGAGGGAAATAAGTATTTGACCCCTCTGCAAAACATGACTTAGTACTTGGTGGCAAAACCCTTGTTGGCAATCACAGAGGTCAGACGTTTCTTGTAGTTGGCCAATGCTCATCGGGCTATAGCGACTCGTTGTGGTGGGCCGGGTACCTGTGGGCTGACCCCGGTCGCCAGTTGAACAGTGTTTCCTCCGACACATTGGTGTGGCTGGCTTCTGGGTTAAGCTGGCGGATGTTAAGGAGCACGGTTAGGCGAGTAACATGTTTCGGAGGACATATGATTCCACCTTCACTTCTCCCGAGCCTGTTGGGGGAGTTGCAGCGATGAGACAAGATCGAAAGGGGGTAAAAAAAAATATTATTATTAAAACAATTGAGAATTATTTTTTACTTTTGTCACAATTCATGGTATCGCAACAAGAAATGCAAATGGAAAACATGAGACATTATTTGTAATTTAAGCGTTTACATTTTATTTTTAAATGTGTAAGTGTTGTTCTGGATAGTACCATGGAAATTAAATATCAAACTCACTTTGCTATTTCTTTTTCCATTTGGCAGACATACTGAATCATGAAAATGATAATGCGATATATTACTTTTTAACAGCGAATTTGAGCACAGCATAGGTAAAGTAAGTGCATAGCTATCTACAGCTAACTTTTGTCAGTGGAATAGGCCATGCAGCTACCGGTGAACTTTTGCTTGTTTGTTTGTTTATTATACCAGTATTAATCATTGCACTCTTCATAGACTTATCATATAGGTTGAAAATACTGTTGCACAAGTCCTACAATCTCACATTTGTGGGCTACATTTAATAATATACTCAGTTAATCAATTGTAGCCTAGATCGTTTATACACAGTTAGTTTTTTCCTTGACAACTGATAAAGCCCACTTTAATTGGTACATACACAAACTATAATTGTCCCGAGCAATACCAAAGTATTTGATGCAAGAACTGCAAACCCAAAGTGTGTCTCACAAAAGACCTCATCCAACATTAAGGGGCCCCTGACCAGTTTGACATTGCACAGAAAGTCAGCAGGACCATTGGAGAGCAGACAGACCTCACGCAACGATTTAATATAGACTGTGAGTTGAAGCCAGAGTCTGGAAAGCACTCAATCTCAAGTAGATCTGAGGACGTCAACCATATTGTGAGTGTGCTTCTTGATCAGAAAGTGTTTTCTTTGACACCTGGCAGGTTGTACCCAAGATTTCAGAACTTCCAAATAAACTATGAGGAACTAGTGTTGTGGATCAGCAACCACAAACTGAACTTACACCGTAGGAAGAACAAACTGTCTGCTTGCTTGGCATGCAGACAGAGGCACAAACGTTGACAGTTGATTACAGCTGTAGTGCTGAGACCTTAGAATGGAAATTGTTATCTTAAATGCCACAGTAGAGAAGTAATGTAAGAATAGGAAAGAAGACGTATTACTGAAACCAATCACAATGTAGACTCACAGAACATGAGAACACTCACAGAACACATCCAAAAGTGAGAGGTGCCGGATTCTGTTCCGGCAGGATCCAGCTCAAATTAAGCACTGGTCATGGCAGATAATATATATATTTTTTTGGTGACTTCAATATTTACATGGAAAAGTCCACACACCCACTCCAAAAGGCTTTCAGAGCCATCATCGATTCAGTGGGTTTTGTCCAACATGTCTCTGTAACCATGCATTACCACAGTCATACGCTGGATCTAGTTTTGTCTCATGGAATACATATTGTGAATCTAACTGTTTTTCCTAATATTCCTGGACTATCGGACCACCATCTTATTACGTTTGCAATCGCAACAAATAATCTTCTCAAACCCCAAGCAAGGATCATCAAAAGCCGTGCTATAAATTCTCGGACAACCCAAAGATTCCTAGATGCCCTTCCAGACTCCCTCCACCTACCCAAGGACATCAGAGTACAAAAATCGGTTAACCACCCGAGTGATCTAAATGTAACCTTGCGTAATACCCTAGATGCAGTCGCACCCCTAAAAACAAAAAACATTTGTCACAAGAAATTAGCTCCCTGGTATACAGAAAATACCCAAGCTCTGAAGCAAGCTTCCAGAAAATTGTCACGGAAATGGCACTCCCCCAAACTAGAAATCTTCCAACTAGCTTGAAAAGACAGTACCGAAGAGCCCTCACTGCTGCTCAATTATCCTATTTTTCCAACCTATTTGAGGAGATTAAGAACAATCCAAAATTGATTTTTGATACTGTTGCAAAGCTAACCAAAAAGCAGCATTCCCCAAGAGAGGATGGCTTTCACATTAGCAGTGATGAATTCATGAACCTCCTTGATGAAAAGATTATGATCACTAGAAAGCAAATTAAGGACTCCTCTTTGAATCTGCATATTTCTCCAAAGCTCAGTTGTCCTGAGTCTACACAGAACTGCCAGGACCTAGGATCAATGGAGACACTCAAGTTTTTTTTATCCTGCATCTCTTGACACATTCATGAAAATAGTAATGGGCCCTAAACCTTCCAGCTGCATTCTGGACCCTATTCCAACTAAACTTCTGAAAGAGCTACTTCCTGTGCTTGGCCATTCTATGTTGAACATAATAAACATCTCCCTGTCCTCCGGATGTGTACCAAACTCACTAAAAGTGGCAGTAATAAAGCCTTTCTTGAAAAAGACAAACCTTGACCCGGAAAATGTAAAAAACTATCGGCCTATATCGAATCTCCCATTCCTCTCAAAAATTGTAGAAGCTGTTGGACAGCAACTCACTGCCTTCCTGAAGACAAATAATGTGTACGAAACACTTCAGTCTGGTTTTAGAACCCATCATAGTACTGAGACTGTGAAGGTGGTAAATTACCTTTTATTCATTGGACTAAGGCTCTGCATCTGTTCTCATGCCCCTAGACCTTTGTGCTGCTTTTGACACCATCGATCACTTTATTATTTTTGAGAGATTGGAAACTCTAATTGGTCTACACAGATAAGTTCTTGCCTGGTTTAGATCTTACCTTTCTGAAAGATATCAGTTTGTCTCTGTGGATGGTTTGTCCTCTGACAAATCAATTGTAAGTTTCAGTGTTCCTCAAGGTTCCGTTTTAGGACCACTATTGTTTTCATTATATATTCTACCTCTTGGTGATGTCATTCGAAAACACAATGTCAACTTTCACTGTCATGCAGACGACACACAGCTGTACATTTCGATGAAACACGGTGAAGCTCCAAAATGGCCTACCCTGGAAGCCTGTGTTTCACACATAAGGAAATGGATGGTGGCAATAGTTTTTACTTTTAAACTCAGACAAAACAGAGATGTTAGTTCTAGGTCCCAAGAAACAAAGTGATCTGGTGTTGAATTCAAAATTCATCTTGATGGTTGCAGAGTTGTCTCAAATAAAACTGTGAAGGAGCTCGGCATTACTCTGGACACTGATCTCTCTTTTGGCGAACATATCAAGAATATATCAAGGACAGCTTTTTTCCATCTTCATAACATTGCAAAAATCTGAAACTTTTTGTCCAAAAATGATGCAGAAAATCTAATCCATGCTTTTGTCACTTCTAGATTACTGCAATGCTCTACTCTCCGGCTGCCCGGATAAAGCACTAAATAAACTTCAGTTAGTGCTAAACACGGCTGCTAGAATCTTGACTAGAACAAATGTTTTTTATCATATTACTTCAGCCTCTGGCTTCCTATTAAAGGCTAGGGCTGATTTCAAGGTTTTAGTGCTAACCTACAAAGCATTACATGGTCTTGCTCGTACATATCTCTCTGATTTGGTCCTGCCGTACATATCTACACGGTCACAAGACGCAGGCCTCCTTATTGTCCCTAGAATTTCTAAGCAAACAGCTGTAGGCAGGGCTTTCTCCTATAGATGTACATTTTTATGAAATGGTCTGTCTATCCATGTGAGAGACATTGACTCTGTCTCAACCTTTAACCCTTTCATGCGTGAGTTCCAAATATGCACGTGATGTTAGAATGTTCTCTCCATTCCAGAATGGGATTGTTACACAACAGTACATTTAATCCTCGCTACCATCAAACCAAGGCACGCTGCCTGTTTTTATTTATAGGCTGTTTTCAACTTGTCAATTTCAAATTATTTTCGAACAAGTTTTTTATTTTCTAAGAACAGTTTGAATTGAGGTGTGTTCCGCCTCATTCATTCACATAAAAATAGTCATTTTTACTTTTGTGGACTAATACATTTTTTTAACATTTCTGACCCGGACAAAATTCCCCAAGCACTTCCCAATTGTTTGTGCAGTTCAAGTCTGCAGACATTTGCTCATCTCCCGTCCTTAACACACGTGTTCACATTTTCCGTCTCTTGCCTGCATTACAGTCATAGTTGTTTCCGTTACCAATAATAACTTTGGAAATGTGTGCGTTTCTATCAAAGTAAGTGCCTTATAACGTTATAATAGTTTCTGCATGTCGTGTTATGTCGTTTCTACTGTAGCATAATATTTTTGTGTATATTCCTTACACCCGCGGATACGCGAGGTAACGTTACTCATTTCATAACCTTTATGCTGTTGTACTCAATGCTTAGGTAGCTAGCTACATTCTTCTATTAGCTCTGGAAAACAATGCTAATTGCGTCAGAGAAGTATTAGCATGTGTTGTATTTTGAAGCTACCCTAGCCTTCTGACTCCCAAGTGGCGCAGAGGTCTAAGGCACAGCATCTCAGTGCTAGAGGCGTCACTACAGACACCCAGGTTCAAATCCAGACTGAGTTTCTATCAAAGTAAGTGCCTTATTACATTAGAATAGTTTCTGTATGTCGTGTTATACCGTTTCTGCTGCAGCTCACTGTATGTATGGAGCATAATATATTTGTGCATATTCCTTATAACCGCGGACATGAAAGGTAACATTACTCATTTCGTAACCTTAATGGTGTTATATTCAATCATGCTTATGTAGCTAGCTATATTTTTCTATTAGCTCCGTAAAACAATGCTAATTGTGTCAAAGAAGGATTTGCTTGTGTTGTATTTTGAAACTACCCTGGCCTTTTGACTCTCAAGTGGCGCAGCGGTCTAAGGCACAGCATCTTAGTGCTAGAGGTGTCACTACAGACACCCTGGTTCAAATCCAGGCTGCATTTCTATCAAAGTAAGTGCCTTATTGAGTTAATAGTTTCTGTATGTGATTTGCATGTGAACTGTACATCCAATTACAAAAAATCCTTTGTTCAGTAATCATCTCACCTGTTAGCTGGCAGTGAACTATGTGGCCATTGAGGGCTGTGAACTATGTGGCCATTGAGGGCTGTGTCCGCCTTATCCACTGCCCCCCATTTTGAGGTTATAGTCAAGCACGCAGTCTGGTCTGATTTTTCTCTCTCCCGTCAGGGGGTTCACCCTCCCTGTGGCCGACATGGTTTCTGTATGGACAGTGGAGAGGGCATGGATGTCTCGTTTGTCATGCCAGCTGATGACTGTTCTCCTTGAACTCCGCCTCCACTCTCTGCATCTTCCTGCATCCGAATGCCGGCATCCCCTTCCTATTTGACCTGACTGTGCCACAGGCCCCTGTGCTGTTGTAGAGCAGATGCTGGAAGAGTGTGGGACTGCTACAACAATTGTCCACATACAAAGTGTGTCCTTGCTAAGATGAGGAGCCAGCATGGTCATCACCACGGACCCGGACACCCCAAGCCCCTCATACTCATCAGTGCATAGGTCCTTGTATGACACAAAGACTCAACCAAATGCTATGGTCAGGCTGGTAAGAACATTTCCTATTTTGTATAACGGGTCATTTAGGATGGCAGTAGCATTGTTGACAAAATGCAGTCATCGCAGCAGAACTAGGAAGAAGGGAGTTGCAAACATAGGATCTGTGCTCCAGTATTCTCTTAGGGAGTTCTTCTTTACTATCCCCATGAGAAGGACTGTCACCAGGAAGGTAAACATTTCACTAATTGTAGTTGCCCCCCCCCCCCCCCCCCACTCCTGGCTCTCTCTTCTCCTGTAGCTCCAGGGCATTCTGCCTTCCAGCTACCACAGAAGTCCCGCACTTCATCCACTGTCGGTCTGCCTCCATCACCACCAGCATCTTCAAAGGGAACTGGGACTTTGTCAGTGGACAAAGGGTCCTCAGATTCAAGGTTCTCAATGGCTGAGGGGCAGCTCCTCACTGTCAGAATTTGATTCCTAACTTTTACTCAGACTCATTGTCAGAATAAAAAAAATCTCCAGAATTTCCGCATTTGTGAGTTACTCCTTTTGAAAGACATTGCTAATGCTACAGGTTCGCTCACTGGCTACATACATAAACAACAACACTGAATGGCTCAGAGTGGGAGTGAGAGGTTACATTACAATAGATGCAATAATCGGAATGCATTATTTGTCACAAGTACTTGAAAACATGTGAATAAAACTGTAAATACATTATGCTCCATACATACATACATACATACATACATACATACATACATACATACATACATACATACATACATACATACGCGCCTACAGTACTGTAGAAACGACAGCACGATATACAGAAAATAAGGAACTTGCTATCAAAGTAACGCACACATGTCCAAAGTTATTATTTGTAAGGAAAACAACAAGGAAGACAAAATGAGCGCCAGCAAGAAAATGTTCAAATTCTTGTAAGACTGCGCAAATATATGCATACTTGATCTGCACAAACATCAGTGAAGTGTGGTGGGCTCTCGAAGAGAGAAGTTTATCCAGCTGAGTAAAGCCTCAAACTTAAATTGTCCGCAACGCTGAAATCGGCTACTTCTATGTGAATTAATGAGGAGGCGGAACACACCTCAATTCAAACTGTTGTTAGAAAATACAACTTGTTAGAAAATCATTTGAAATTGACAAGTTGAAACATAGCCTATAGATAATTAGCAGGCAGAGTGTGTTAACTGTTCTGTTGCGTAATAATCACATTTTGGAACGGTGAGAGCATTCTGACATCACGTGCATAAAACAACTCACGCTGGGGCGACCGTTAGAGATATTTGGAACTCACATGTGAAAAGGTTATGTATGCTCCCTCTAATTTAGAAAAGAATAATAGAATATAATAAAACTTTATTGTCCATCCAGGATGGCCATTTTCTTTGGCATCACCTTCCATTAAAAGAATCACATTCTCACATCATACACATTTAAACCAGTCAGTCCATCATGTTGCATACACTAACAACATAGACATTAATACATTCACTCACAAATGACCATTGTCCCAACTGCACTAGATAGATAAGTACATATACCGATACAATTTACTTACATTTAGTACTCCAACAGCACAAGGAACTAATTAATGTTTGAACACGTTCTTCTTGGCCATGGGCATTCTGAGGCGCCGGCCAGAGGGTGTAGAGGGTTCTCTCTCTCTCCCTCTCTCCCTCTCCATCCACTCCCGGAGGACCTGAGCCCTAGGACCATGCCTCAGGACTACCTGGCTTAATGACTCCTGGCTGTCCCCAGTCCACCTGGTTGTGCTGCTGCTCCAGTTTCAAATGTTCTGCCTGCGACTACAGAACCCTGACCTGTTCACCGGATATCCTACCTTGTTTTCGAATGTCTCGCTCCCTCACTCTCTCTCTCTACCACACCTGCTGTCTCAACCTCTGAATGCTTGGCTATGAAAAGCCAACTGACATTTATTCCTGAGGTACTGACATGTTGCACCCTCTACAACCACTGTGATTATTATATTACTCTGCTGGTCATCTATGAACATTTTAACATCTTGAAGAACAATCTGGCCTTAATGTACTCTTATAATGTTCACCCTGCACAGCCAGAAGAGGACTGGCCACCCCTCAGAGCCTGGTTCCTCTCTAGGTTTCTTCCTAGGTTCCTGCCTTTCTAGGGAGTTTTTCCTAGCCACTGTGCTTCTACATCTGTCACACCCTGATCTGTTTCACCTGTCTTTGTGATTGTCTCCACCCCCCTCCAGGTGTCGCCATTATCCCCTGTGTATTTATACCTGTGTTCTCTGTTTGTCTGTTGCCAGTTCGTTTTGTTCATTGATTTTTCCCTTGCTCCTGTCTTTGCTATAGTTCCTGTTTTCTTGTTTCCTGGTTTTGACCATTCCTGCCTGCCCTGACGCTGAGCCTGCCTGCCGTCCTGGACATTTGCCCCACCTTTCTGGATTACTGACCTCTGCCTGCTCTTGACCTGTCCTTTTGCCTGTCCCTGTTCGAATAGTACATTTTTGTTATTTCGAAACTGTCTACACCTGGGTCTTACCTTAAATGTGAAAACATCTCCATTGCTTGCTATTTGGAGTTTTAGGTTGGGTTTCTGTATAAATACATTTTATTCTATTTAATCTGTTCTGAACTACCATTTGAAAAACGGGGAGGGATTGGGTTGTGGGTTGGGGAACGCTGTCAGCATGGCCACTACCATCTAAAACATTATTCATTGCTTCAAGCCACACCTCGCCACACCCACCAAACAGGATCAAACGTAGCTCAAAGTCTGGTCAAGTAAGTTTTGGGGAAACATGTCGTTCAGTACAAACCAATCTGCAACGTAGAAAACGTTCAAGCGAACTGAACGCACCTCAGTTTTACAAACAGGAATTCAGGTCAAATCAGTTTTGCTTGAATCAATTAATGAATGAAAATTCTGCTTCCGGTTTCTCGCCTATCTCAGAGAGGAAAACAATGTTCCTATAATGGACTTGTATCACATTGATCGCACCTGTTTGTTGGCGACAGCACGAGGGTAACGAGCGATGTCATCACGTCTGCGCAGCACCCTCTCCCAGTCGTCCAACCAGAGCTGGCGACGGTAGTCAGATTCACGGGCCGTGATTCGCTGGTAGATGGCCTGGTTCTGATTAGTCACCTGCAGCAGCTCATCCCTCCTCTTCTCAGCGTTCAGACTACAGCACCGAGAGAGAGAGACCCAGAATGTTTAGTTCTGTCTTCCACACATCACTATGTATGCTCAGTGTAACCTACTGTACCATCATCCAAGGTACTATGACTTTAGCCAAAGGGTCTGGGCCTTTATGGCACAGGTAGTAGTGCACTAGTCCTTGACACTATTTCCCATATAGCATTTTGTATATGGCATTATAACACTTTGAAAGGTAGACTCAGCAGAATAGCGTGACCATGAGCAGCATCGCAGATATTGTGATAAGTGAGATGCAAGACTTCGCTCTCACACAGTCACACAGCATATCTGTGCATGTGCATGAGTTCATTTTACTCTGTGACAGAGTGGTAGCAACAGGACCAAAACAGAGGAGAAGTTTAGCCTCGAGCATCAACGCTCTTAGTTGTTGTGGAAATTAAACCACTATATTGTTTACTTTGTGCATCTATGTCATATAGTTGAGTCTACCTTTAACCAACTCAGTGGTTAGACTGTCCGCCGTGAAATTGAGGAAGGTTGTGGGTTCGATCCCTGGCCGAGTCATTCCAAAGACTCTAAAATTGGACTTGATGCCTCTGCTTGGCACTCCGAATTAAGGAAATGGATTGACTAGCTTCTTGGGGGTGTATTTGTACATCAAGCTACCTCACCCTATGGGCCGTTCTGTCTCAGACAAGCTTACTTGTTATAACACTTTGCTTCACACAGCATTAAGGCTTTTATAATTATAGATGTTTATGGGCAGCGATTAGTACTTATGGTGTTCATTATAGAGCATTATGCATAGATCATAAGGCATTATGAATGCGCTTATAATGCATTGTGAAAAGGGGATTCATAGGAAGTGTCAAGCAGGAAACATGTCTGTCCGAGGGAGTCAGCCAGGCCAATACCAGTACTGACAACAGACAGCCACATCTGCAGCTCAATAATTCAACAATGGGCCATATCAATATTGGTTACATAAATGATTTGATGAGTCAACAGAATGTGCGGTGACATAAACATTTTTCGAAAATCAAGTATGCTATAAATGCCAAGATTTTATATTCATTTCGGTTTGTCATCTAGTAGAATTCACTGCACACTTTTCGGGAATTTCTCCTTACAATGATTAAGTCTATTTACTTGTAACGTTACATATTTGAAAACAAATCTGCAGCTGCCTACATGCTTTAGTAGGACTAAAAGTTACTGTTTGAACAGTAACGTTAGCTACAGGTTTACTTGTTTGCTGTTGAGCCACAATTTAATATTTAACATTAGCCTAGTTAGCTAGCTAGATAGCTACTTGTTGTAAATACCAGGGCTTGTGTTCAAACTGCCCTAGCCAAACAAATCCTATAGGATTTCAATTAAAAAAAATCAAATAGAAAACCCTATTACATTTTGTAACGTATCCTTTAGGAAAGAATCCTATAGGTGTCACGTCCTGACCAGCAGATGGAGCTAGTGTTTTAGTTTTGGTCAGGACGTGGCATGTTTGTGTTGGGTATGTTTGTATTGTTGATTGGGACTTCCAATTGAAGGCAGGTGTGTTGAGTTGCCTTTGATTGTAAGTCCTATATAGGTGTGTGTGTTTTTCTTTGGGGTTGTGGGTGGTTGTACTTGCACTGCGTTTTGTATGCCTGTAAGACTGTCACTGTTGTGTTTATTGTTTATTCAGTGGATACTTTACTGGAGACCTCGGGCCGAGGTGCGTCTCTGCAGGCTCCGGACTGTGGGCCGTCTCTGCTGACTCCGGACTGTGGGCCGTCTCTGCTGGCTCCGGACTGTGGGCCGTCTCTGCTGGCTCCGGACTGTGGGCCGTCTCTGCTGGCTCCGGACTGTGGGCCGTCTCTGCTGGCTCCGGACTGTGTGCCGTCTCTGCTGGCTCCGGACTGTGGGCCGTCTCTGCTGGCTCCGGACTGTGGGCCGTCTCTGCTGGCTCCGGACTGTGGGCCGTCTCTGCAGCCTCCGGACTGTGGGCCGTCTCTGCAGCCTCCGGACTGTGGGCCGTCTCTGCTGGCTCCGGACTGTGGGCCGTCTCTGCTGGCTCCGGACTGTGGGCCGTCTCTGCTGGCTCCGGACTGTGGGCCGTCTCTGCTGGCTCCGGACTGTGGGCCGTCTCTGCAGGCTCCGGACTGTGGGCCGTCTCTGTCGGTTCCGGAATGTAGGCCGTCTCTGCCGGTTCCGGACTGTAGGCCATCTCTGTCGGTTCCGGACTGTAGGACGTCGCCAGAAGCTCTGGATGGGGAACTGTCGCCGGAAGCTCTGGACGGGGAACTATCGCCGGAAGCTCTGGACTGGGACTGCGCACTGAAGGCCTGATGCGTGGGGCTGGCTTAGGAGGCGCCAGACTAGTAACCCGCACCACAGGGCTAGTGCGAGGAGCAGGAACAGGACATACTGGACTGGGCAGGCACACTAGAGGCCTGATGCGTGGGGCTGGCTTTGGAGGCGCCAGAACAGTAACATGCACCACAGGGCTAGTGCGAGGAGCAGGAACAGGATACACTGGGTCTTGAAGACACACTGGAGCTCTGGAGCACACAGCCTGCACAACCCATCCTGGCTGAGTTGATACTGTAGCCCGGCACAGGTGGAGTGCTGGCACAGGGCGAACTGGGCTGTGCTGAGGAATGATGGCTGCCGTGCGTAGAGCAGGCGCAGGGTAGCCTGGGCCTAGGAGACGCACTGGTGGCCAGATGTGCTGAGCAGGCATACTCCTTCCTGGCTGGATACCCACTCTTGCACGCCACTTGCAGGGGGCTGGTATCGACCGCACCGGACTGTGCGTGAGGATGGGCGAGACCGTGCGAACTTCCGCATAGCACGGTGCTCTCCACGCCAAACGCTCCCCATAATAAGCACGAGGAGTTGGCTCAGGTCTATTGCCTGACTTACCCCAACTCCCCGTGTGCCCCCCCAATTTTTTTTGGGGGGGCTGCCTCTCAGGCTTCCTTGCCAGTCGTGTCCTTCCTCCGCTGCTTGGTCCTTCTTTGGTGGGTGGTTCTGTCATGGTCGTCGTAAGGAGTGGACCAAAATGCAGCGGGTAAAGTGCTTATCTTCTTAGTTATTAAAGGAAAAAACACTTAAACAAAACAAATGACGAAAACAGTCAGGTGCAGAGACTATACCGGAAACAACCACCCACAAACACAAGTGAAAAACGAACACACTTAACTATGGCCTTCAATTAGAGACAACGACAACCAGCTGCCTCTAATTGGAGGTCATTGAAAAACACAACATAGAAATAGAAAACTAGAATAAACATAGAAATAGAAAATATAGAACATAAATCAAAAACCCCGAAAGACAAAAAACAAACACCCCCTGCCATGCCCTGACCAAACTACAATAACAAATAACTCCTTTTACTGGTCAGGACGTGTTTTGGTCACTTTTGAATGCTGGCGGTGCTTTCACTCTAGTGGTAGCATGAGACGGAGTCTACAACCCACACAAGTGGCTCAGGTAGTGTAGCTCATCCAGGATGGCACGTCAATGTGAGCTGTGGCAAGAAGGTTTGCTGTGTCTGTCAGCGTAGTGTCCAGAGCATGGAGGCGCTACCAGGAGACAGGCCAGTACATCAGGAGACGTGGAGGAGGCCGTAGGAGGGCAACAACCCAGCAGCAGCACCGCTACCTCCGCCTTTGTGCAAGGAGGAGCAGGAGGAGCACTGCCAGAGCCCTGCAAAATGACCTCCAGCAGGCCACAAATGTGCATGTGTCTGCTCAAACGGTCAGAAACAGACTCCATGAGGGTGGTATGAGGGCCTGACGTCCACAGGTGGGGGTTGTGCTTACAGCCCAACACCGTGCAGGACGTTTGGCATTTGCCAGAGAACACCAAGATTGGCAAATTCGCCACTGGCGCCCTGTGCTCTTCACAGATGAAAGCAGCTTCACACTGAGCACATGTGACAGACGTAACAGAGTCTGGAGACGCCATGGAGAATGTTCTGCTGCCTGCAACATCCTCCAGCATGACCGGTTTGGCGGTGGGTCAGTCATGGTGTGGGGTGGCATTTCTTTGGGGGGCCGCACAGCCCTCCATGTGCTCACCAGATGCAGCCTGACTGCCATTAGGTACCGAGATGAGATCCTCAGACCCCTTGTGAGACCATATGCTGGTGCGGTTGGCCCTGGGTTCCTCCTAATGCAAGACAATGCTAGACCTCATGTGGCTGGAGTGTGTCAGCAGTTCCTGCAAGAGGAAGGCATTGATGCTATGGACTGGCCCGCCCGTTCTCCAGACCTGAATCCAATTGAGCACATCTGGGACATCATGTCTCGCTCCATCCACCAACGCCACGTTGCACCACAGACTGTCCAGGAGTTGGCGGATGCTTTAGTCCAGGTCTGGGAGGAGATCCCTCAGGAGACCATCCGCCACCTCATCAGGAGCATGCCCAGGCATTGTAGGGAGGTCATACAGGCACGTGGAGGCCACACACACTACTGAGCCTCATTTTGACTTGTTTTAAGGACATTACATCAAAGTTGGATCAGCTTGTAGTGTGGTTTTCCACTTTAATTTTGAGTGTGACTCCAAATCCAGACCTCCATGGGTTGATAAATTGGATTTCCATTGATTATTTTTGTGTGATTTTGTTGTCAGCACATTCAACTATGTAAAGAAAAAAGTATTTAATAAGATTATTTCATTCATTCAGATCTAGGATGTGTTATTTTAGTGTTCCCTTTATTTTTTTGTGCAGTGTATATATGGAGACTGTTTAGTGCCAGCAATAAGGGGTTAAGTCTCAGATATAGGACAGAAACTTCAGAGCAAACTTCCTTTTGAATATTTGGGGAGTTGCCTATCTGTTCCATGTTGTGAATCTGTTATTCAATGTGTTTGTATGGGTTAATAGCAGAAGGCCAAAAATAATTTTACAGCAAACAATTACAGCAAAAAATACAGTATCAGTCAAAAGTTTGGACACACCTACTCATTCAAGGGTTTTTCTTTTTTTTTTACTATTTTCTACATTGTAGAATAATAGTGAAGACGTTACAACTATGAAATAACACATATGGAATCGTGTAGTAACCAAAAAGGTGTTAAACAAATCAAAATAGATTTTATATTTGAGATTCTTCAAAAATGCCACTGTAACGGTCGTCGTACATCATGGACCAAGACGCAGTGGGTTGAGTGCTCATCTTAACTTTTTATTTGAACACATACGTAACAAAACAAGAAAACGATCGAATGAACAGTGTTGTAGGCTAACACACAGCAGTACAACAACAACTTCCCACAAAGGGACAGGTGAAACAAAGCTACCTAAGTATGACTCTCAATCAGCAACAACGATGTACAGCTGTTCCTGATTGAGAGCCATACCAGACCAACACAAAGAAATACACAACATAGAAAACCATAGAAATACAAAACAAGAACATTACCCAAAAACCCCAGAACACATAAACCAAACATCCCTCTTACATAAATACATATCCCATAAAACCCCAAACCACTTAAAACAAATACCACCTGCCACGTCCTGACCAAACTACAATAACCAATAACCCCTTATACTGGTCAGGACGTGACAGCCACGCTTTGCTTTGATGACAGCTTTGCACACGCATGACATTCTCTCAACCAGATTCATGAGGTATTCACCTGGAATGAATTGCAATTACCGGTGTGCCTTGTTAAAAGTTAATTTGTGGAATTCCTTTCCTTCTTAATGCGTTTGAGCCAATCAGTTGTGTGGTGAAAGGTAGGGGTGGTATACAGAAGACATCCCTATCTGGTAAAAGTCCATATTTTGGCAAGAACAGCTCAAATAAGCAAAGAGAACAACAGTAAATCATTACTTTAAGACATGGTCAGTCAATGCGTAATATTTCAAGGACTTTGAAAGTGGGGGTGCCATAATCCTACAAGACTAGCCCAACAGGAAAAACTCCAGGATCCAGAAAAGACACACAAATTTTGCCTCACCACTTTTGAACCTGTGGTTCTACCTCTGCCGTTTGTTAATAAAATACTTTTTCTGCTAACAGATCCCTCTGTGCATTAAATTATAGTTTTTTGTCCCGGTGCTGAGTTAATGGGAGTTAATGTGTAGCGACTAATTGTATAGCTAATAGGCTATGTGTTTTTAGAGCGACTGAGGTGAATGAAGCTACAGTAACCAATGTACTTAAATCTCTCTTTGCTCTTTTAACTTCTGTCTTGAATCTTAAAAGCCCTTAAAATATCTTAAAATCTCATCTAGGGACTGGTGCAGTAATTCAGTGTAAAGTAGGCCTAGTGGTGCAGTTTACGTTTATCAAGTTCCTTGGTGTCCACATCACCAACAAGCTATAAGGCTCCAAACACACTAAGATGTGAAGAAGGCACGACAAAGCCTATTCCCAGTCAGGATACTGAAAAGATTTGGCATGGGTCCTCAGATACTCATAAGGTTCTACAGCTGCACCATCGAGAGCATCCTGATTGGTTGCATCACTGCCTGGTATGGCAACTGCTTGGCCTCCAACCGTAAGGCACTACAGAGGGTATGGCCCAGTACATCACTGGGGCCAAGCTTCCTGACATCTAGGACCTCTATACCAGGCGGTATCAGAGGAAGGCCCTAAAAATTGTCAGAGTCCAGCCACCCTAGTCATAGACTGTTCTCTCTGCTACCACAAGACAAGCGGTACCGGAGCGCCAAGTCGAGCTCCAAAAGGCTTCTTAACAGCTTCTACCCCCCAAGCCATAAGTCTCCTGAATAGCTAATCAAAGGGCTACACAGACCCCTCTTTTACGCTGCTGCTAGTCTCTGTTTAGAATCTATGCATAGTCACTTTAACTCGACCTACATGTACATATTACCTCAATTACCTCAACTAACCGGTGCCCCCGCATATTGACTCTGTACCGGTTCCCCCTGTATATAGCCTCGCTTGTTATTTTACTGCTGCTGTTTAATTATTTGTTACTTTTATTTTCTATTTTTTACCTAACACTTATTTTTATATGTTTTCTTACCTTCTTAAATCATTATTGGTTAGAGCCTATAAGTAAGCATTTCACTGTAAGGTCTGCACCTGTTGTATTCGGCGCACGTGACAAATAAACATTGATTTGATTTGACCTGTTGTATTCAGCTCATGTGACGAATAACATTTCATTTGATTTGACAGTTTATTATATGCGTCAGTATTGTAATTACAACTCTCCCAATCCAATAAACAATTGAGAAATAAATGCAGAACTGAGTATCAGTACACCATTCTGTGAGGCATTTGATGGATGGACAAGCCTTAAAAATCATTTAATATTCTACCACGTTTTCTTTTGACAAAGAATGTCCACAGTTAGTCGTCAAATACTTATTGATCCTATGAATAATGGACTCAACGTTATATAATATCACTGCAAAACACAAGAGTATTACATTTCCTATGGAGAGTATTGCCGTGACACAGTGCTGAGAGGTTAAACGTGAAACTTGAGTAGCCCTTACCTTCTCTCGGGATAATGGTTCCTGTGGTCGACCAGACCTTTGGACCGCACGATGTCAGACAGCTTGGAGGACAGGAGACGGTTATCTCTCTCGATGGTGACCAGCCTCTCATCTTGTAACTGATCGATAAAAATAGACGTTGTAATGGCAGACATATCTCATTTAAAAAATGTCCGATATTGACATTTAACCAGTTATATGCCACTTCAGGTGACAGGTTATATTTCACTATATTTTGATACTCAAACCTTGTTGGTAATGACTGTGCTATCAGTAGACATTTATGACTGATATAGGCATACACTCTAATGTTTCAGATATTGAATGCCTATGTGAGACACATACACATTGTAGTTGTAAGGATACAGTAGCAGTTTTACAATTATCTTATACCCTTGTCTATGGCCATTTGTATGGCTATGCTAGATGGAAATATCTGTTTGTCTGTATACATGATTTCACTTTATCTACTGTATTTCTTTCATATACAGTCTGCAATGTAACTAAATGTCCTACCGCATACTTTTTAACCTATAGTAACAATAATGGTGTGATAGCACACGGAGTATACAAAACATTGCTCTTTCCACGACATAGACTGCAGGTGAATCCAGGAGAACGCTATGATCTCTTATTGATGCCACTATGTTATATCCACTTCAAACAGTGTAGATGAAGGGGAGGAGACAGGTTAAAGAAGGATTTTTAAGCCTTGAGAAAATTGAGATATGGATTGTGTGTGTGCCATTCAGAGTGTGAATGGGCAAGACAAAAGATGTAACTGCCTTTGAACGGGGTATAGTAGTAGGTTCCAGGCGCACTGGTTTGTTTCAAGAACTGCAACGCTGCACAGTTTCCCTTGTGTATCAAGAATGGTCCACCAACTAAAGGACATCCAGCCAACTTAACACAACATTGGGAAGCATTGGAGTCAACATGGGCCAGCATCCCTGTGGAATGCTTTCGACATGCTCCATGCTCCGATGAATCAAGTCTGTTCTGAGGGCAAAAGGTTTTCCTAATGTTTGGTATACTCAGTGTATGTTTATTTCATTTTTCCAGATCCCAAGGGCACTTTCTTTTATTAACAAATATATATATTTTCAACCACCACTGTAAGGTAACATCATCAGGCCATTTGTCCCGTCTGCTCCTGCTCCTCCCCTCTGGTATACGCCATTGCCAGAGTACTAACCACCGGTCCTGGGATTCATCATTACGCACACCTGTGAATCATTATGATTCCCACCTGGAGTCCATTACCTTCATCATTTCCTCCCCTTTATATGTCACTCTCCCAGGTTCACTGACCAGTTGGTGTTGTTCTTGTGTCTCGGTGTACTGCCTTATGTTAGTGTCGTGTTCTTGGTGTTGATGTTTTACTGAAACGTTTCACCTGCTTCCGACTCACCGCCCCATCATTACACCATCGTAACCAGTGTGTGTGTGTCCACTGACCTGGAGTTTCTTGAGTTTCAGCTGAACATGTGCAGGTGTTCTAATGCCTTTAGTGTCCACAATGGGCCTGGCCGTACTCAGCTGGAGGAGATGTTAAGTTAATGTTAGGTTGTTATGGAAGTTAATTATGTAACCCATTGTTGATTTACTTCATTCATTTGGTGTGTGTAAGTAATGCTTCTCAAGAACATCCAGGAGGAAAATAAAATGCCTGATGATCAGGCATGTGATCATATGCTTAAATGAATGAACACCTTAATAAATATGCACATGCACGCAAATGTATCCACTTGTGTACTTGCCTACATAAATATGTATGTGCGCACGTATAAATACACAGGCACAAGCAGACACACACTTATCTCATACCTTATTCCTATGCTCCTCATATCTGGTCTGGTCCCATTTCTTCTGCAGGTACTTGTTCGTTGCAGGTTTCAGTGGTTGGTATGACTTGTGCATGTTTCAATTGTGTAGCTCTGTGCTTTCTGGCACTTCAGGGCACCTGCCAATAAACCCCCCCACTGCCCCTCCTCCTCCTCCCCACACACATACACGCCCCACTCTCCAAGCAGGAGGTCCGGCTAAGGCTCGCTCGGCCTAAGGCAGTTACCATGGCGCCATGACTCACCTGTATCTCCCTCACTAATGCTACTGTTTCTAATGTGGGCAGATTGGATGTCAATGAATTATTAGTGGACTGACTTACTCCCCAGTGGCTTCAATAAAGAGCTGCTCTACTCCAAACACAGGCCCTGAAGGCAAATGCTGCCACTAACATCAATGTCTGTTTACGAAAAAAACAATGCACTCACTACTGTAAGTTGCTTTGGAGAACAGCGTCTGCTAAATGATTGAACATTTAAATGTTTTACAAACTGGAGTCTAATTAATCAAAAACCTCAGTTAGAGAACTTAACACTTGACACATCCACATGACTATGGATGCTATATTTTGTTTAAAAAAATAGATGTATCACAAAATGCCAAACGGTGACAGTAATTCCCAATCTAAATTGTTTGAGCACATTTTCCCGAATCATTATTCTCTTTTTCAAAATCATTTCTGTAAGAAAATAGATTATGTTGGAGTTTTCAGTTGTTGAAAGAACCAGATCTTAAACATTAGTACATTTTTATAGCTACGAATCGCTGTGCAACCATTTGTACACATATTGCATTAATATGAAAGCTGTACAGTTATACTGTATGATGAGACTAGTATAGAAGTCCCATCAACCAACTCAGCCTCATCATATGCAGAGATGTTATTTTCAGTGTTATTAGGTTGTTCATGTACAGTTTTAGGAAAAGGTAAGTGTTGTAGGCCAAAGTCAGACATTCAACTTCCACTATATACATCCCACCCCTAGGTGGGAACCACGCTACATATATACATCCCACCCCTAGGTGGGAACCACGCTACATATATACATCCCACCCCTAGGTGGGAACCACGCTACATATATACATCCCACCCCTAGGTGGGAACCGCGCTACATATATACATCCCACCCCTAGGTGGGAACCACGCTACATATATACATCCCACCCCTAGGTGGCGGCAGCCGGCGCCAACAGGTGCTTGGAGACCATCAGCAAGGCTTGAGAAGAAGTGAGTAATTACCATATGTACAGAAGCCGCTGCAGTGTTACAATTGGAAAAAGTTTGGACAAGTGGCAATATTTAGCAGCTGAAGAGTCAGATAAAGCATGTTGTGATGATGGGAATCATGTTCCCGAGTTCCTGGAGAACCCTGTAAGGATGAAGGAGGTCGCAGTAGCTAGGATCAGGGCTATCCAGCAGGTCTCCTATGTGGAGGCAGTGAAAATAGCTGAAGGAGTGAGTAGAGATGAGATGGAAGTGAATGTCCCACAGTCTGCAGTGAATGCCATGCAGGAGAAGGATCCCGACACACTAACAGTGAAAAAGGTGGACTTTGTTGCGTTTATATAAATTGCACTAGTCAAACTAATAAAAAATCTAAGAAGTTAGACATCATTGTGAAGGCGGCAAATAGATACCTGGATCTCCAGGACTTTACAGCCAAAATGTTACAGGGAGTACTGAATGAAGAGGTTCCCCCCTCCCTGGTGTCTGAGCCTGTGTAGGGATCTGAATAGACATTTAAAACCTGACTGAAGGAGTATGTATTCTTTTTTTATTCAGGGTAGTAGCGTGAATTTGTTCATCCAAAACACATTATGTTTTTGGGGTATTTTTTACTACCCCGAACAGTAGGTGGCGGCAAAACACCTAATGAGTGTAGTCTGCCTATAAACCTCAAAGAAGAAGAAGTGAGTAATTGCTCACAGGTGTGAGTGATATAGCGTCACGTGACAGTGTTTTAGTAAATACAATTACTTATGTGTGGGGTGAAGGGAAGATGGTGGAAGTGGATGCTGAGTTCGAATTAAGCAGCTTGTCAGGCAAATTTGGTGAAGAGAAATGTTCTGAATAGAGAACACTAGTATCGAAAACTGGAACAAAAAAGGAAATGTCTAAAATTGGAGTGGAAGATACGAGTGGGTACTGGCGCCTGTGTAGGGATCAGATCTGTTTTATTAATTCATTTTTAACAGTAAAATTGTTTGATTTAGTTTATTTTATAAATGTTTTGGTAGTTCAGTTTTTGGGGGGAATTGTGTTTCCATCCCACATAGTAGGTGGCGTAATTTACATTAAAAGGTGTGATCGCCAATATACCATAGAATAAGATGTGAGTGATTGGCAGGTTATTGAAGAGTGAGCGGTGAACCAAGTAGTTTCTCTTCCTGGTGGGGGTCATCTGCGTTTGTTTGAAACCGTTTTGTTATGGGTGCATTCGAACCAAAACCCACAGCGGGGCAGGTGGCTTCGTCGCATCATTCTCTGATTGTCATCAAGTACAAAACGCAAAAACCGTACTCCAGTAGTTCAGAAATTAAACCTGACGAGACTGAGAATGAATTACCTGCAGTGGCAGGTGCAGTGAAGACCGCCAAGTTCGAGCCTCACCCCGTTGATGACAAAGACGATTCTGATCCTGTAGGAGTGAGATTTTTGGAGCGAATGGATCCTTGCCTTTTGGCTGATCCATATGTGGTGTCAGGTTGGGTGGAGAAGTGTCTGGGGACTGTTGAATCAGTGAAAGTAACTTAAAGTGGACTTGTGGTGATTTTTGTCGTTTCCTCCGCCCAGGGGGAACGGGCATTCCGCACCACGCTCGTCTGGACAAGACCTGTGTCTTGCTTTACTCTCCAGAGCTAGGTGCTGTTGAAAGAAGTGAGAAATGGGGTGGCATTAAGTGTTGAGTAGGATCAACTGAAATTCAATATTCCCGGTATCTGTGACGCCCGCCGTTTGACGCAACACAGACCCGGTGGAGAGCATGGTGAAACAGAGAAGACACTGTCTGTCCTGCTGAGTTTTGAATCAGAGTCTTCACCTGACAAAGTCAAGTCAGGATGTGTCAGTTATCCTGTGAGAGCTTGTCTCGAACCCATTACGGTGTTTTAGGTGTCAAGCTTATGTTCATGTTGCAGCAATTTGAAGGAGGAAGATTCCTAGATGTGAGTGTGCAGGAGGGCATGAGACAAAGGAATGTGTAGTATAGGTGGTAAAAGCTGTGTGTATTAAAGGCCCAAAGCAGCTGTTTTTATATCGATATGATTTCTGGGTAATAAAGAAGTGCCATTCTGTAATAGATTTATTAAAATGGCAAAAATAGTTATTTATTAAGCAAGAATTTTGCTGGTATTGTGTATACGTGGAGAGGGGAAAACTAGCTGTTTTTGCCAGAGGTTTGAAACCCTCTTTGTTATTGGTCTATTGACCAATTTGCTGCATGGTGATGTCAGCATGGAAAGCCGAACTCCCGCCCATGCAAACCAGCTGATTAGAAGATCCTGAGTAGATAATATTTTTTTACCAACACGTTGACAGTATTAGTTTCAGCAGCTGTTGTACAATATGATACAAAACACAGGAAATACTGAATTTGGACTGCATTGGGCCTTTATCTGTAGGGGTACTCATGTTGCTGGAGATCAAATGTGCCCAGTGAGAGAGAGGCAGGTTGATGTTGCCAGGGTCAGAGTAGTAAAGAAGGTTTTGTATGCTGAGGCAGTGAAGAAAGTAGAAGAGGACGATGGTTCAAGGATCCAAGAGGATCCCTGTGAGTAGGCAAAGGCCAATAGCATGATAGGAATAATGCACTTCAGTAAGGTGGCTATCAATTGTACCACAGAAAAGAAACTTAAATCACCGAAAATAGATGTTGTGGTGGCATCTGCAGAGAAGTACTTGGGTGTACGTGATTTACTGCAGAAGAATTACAAGGTGTGTTACAGAGCGATTACATTATACAAGCGGCTCTTGCCTAGCCAAGCTAGCCTCGCCCTCATGTGGGTTCTAACAAGCAACCTAGGTAGTGCTATGTTCAGCTCCCTCACACATGCTCGCATCGCTCAATGGCAGTGGTGGAAAAAGTACCCAATTGTCATACTTGAATAAAAGCAAAGATACCTTCATAGAAAATGACTCAAGTAAAAGTTAAGTCACCCAGTAAAATACTACTTGAGTAAAAGTCTAAAGTATTTGGTTTTAAATATACTTAAGTATCAAAAGTAAATGTAACTGCTAAAATATATTAAAAGTAAAAGTATAAATCGTTTCAAATTCCTTATATTAAGCAAACCAGACGGCACCATTTTATTTTTTATTTACGGATAGCCAGGGGCACACCAACTCTCAGACATCATTTACAAATGAAGCATGTGTTTAGTGAGTCCGCCAGATCAGAGGCAGTAGGGATGACCAGGAATATTATCTTGATAAGTGTGTGAATTAGACAGTTGTCCTGTCCTGCTAAGCATTCAAAATGTAACGAGTACTTTTGGGTGTCAGGGAAAATGTACGGAGTAAAACGTACATTATTTTCTTTAGCAATGTAGTGAAGTAAAACTAAAAGTTGTAAAAAATATAAATATTAAAGTACAGATTTTTTATTTAACTAGGCAAGTCATTTAAGAACAAATTCTTGTTTACAAAGACAGCCTAGGAACAGGGGGTTAACTGCCTTGTTCAGGGGCAGAACGAGGAGATTTTTACCTTGTCAGCTCGGGGATTCAATCTAGCAACCTTTTGGTTACTGGCCCAACACTCTAACCACTAGGCTACCTGCTACCAGATACCCTAAATAACTACTTAAGTAGTACTTTCAAGTATTTTACACCACTGCTCAACGGTCTTCCCACCCGATGTTTCACTACACGTTGTGTCTGTATCGTGGGAACGCAATGTAAATGCACACGTTCCTCCAATTCTAATGTTTTGGTCATCTGACAATGACTTGACAGTGTGCGTGAAGGTACCATTGAAAGTGTGTTCCCTCAGTCACATTTGAGATTAACTTAACTATGTATAACGGTAATAAATATTTCAGCTGAAGGTGATGCTGATAGAGTGTTTTCTGTAATCGCATCTGACAAATTATCATCAGCTAGCAACACCCGCACAGCGACGTGTGTGTTTACAGTAGATCCCAGCTGACAGGCAATGGAAAATCTCTCAGCAGGCAGCTGTCTGAGGAAGTCTCAGGACAAATAATTCTTCTACTTCAGACACCTCGCAGTTAAGGGTGTGTGTGTGTGTGTGTGTGTGTGTGTGTGTGTGTGTGTGTGTGTGTGTGTGTGTGTGTGTGTGTGTGTGTGTGTGTGTGTGTGTGTGTGTGTGTGTGTGTGTGTTTGTTTGTTTTCTCACAAAACAGCAGCAGTGAAGCGGTAAATTAGTTTTGGCTCATGCTTAGATGGAAACTGGTTCATATATTTCAGTCAGATTTTGACAGATGTCGACTATGTTTCGCTGTGTTTTTGCCTTGCGGTTTAGGGCGGAGCAGTTGCCACACCAGGCTGTGATACAACCTGACAGGATGCTCTCGTTTGTGGGTCTGTAAAAGTTAGTCAGGGTTTTGGGTGACAAGCCAAATTTCTTCAGCCTGTTGCGCCTTCTTCACCAGACTGTCTGTGTGGGTGGACCATTTCAGTTTGTCGTTGATGTGTACGCCGAGGAACTTAAAACGTTCCACTTTCTCCTCTGCTGTCCCTTTGATGTGGATAGGCGGGTGCTCCCTCTGCTGTTTCCTGAAGTCCACGATCATCTCCTTTGTTTTGTTGATGTAGAGTGAGCGGTAGTTTTCCTGACACCACACTCCGAGTGCCCTCACCTACTCCCTGTAGGCTGTCTCATCGTTGTTGATGATCAGGCCCACTACTGTTGTGCCGTCAGAAAACTTGATGATTGAGTTAGAGGCGTGCATGCCACGCAATCGAGGGTGAACAGGGAGTACAGGAGGGGGCTCAGCACGCACCCTTGTGGGGCCCCAGTGTTGAGGGTCAGTGAGGTGGAGATGTTGTTTCCTACCTTCACCACCTGGGGGTGGCTCGTCAGAAAGTCCAGGACCCAATTGCACAGCGCAGGGTTGAGGCCCAGGGCCTCCAGCTTGATGAACAGCATTCTTACAATAGGCATTCCTCTTGTCCAGATGGGATAAGGCAGTGTGCAGTGTGATGGCGATTGCGTCATCTGTGGACCTGTTAGGGTGGTATGCAAACTGAAGTGCGTCTAGGGTGGCCGGTAAGGTGGAGGTGATATGATCCTTGACTAGCCTCTCAAAGCACTTCATGACGACAGAAGTGAGTGCTATGGGGCGGTAGTCATTTAGTTCAGTTATCTTTGCCTTCTTGGGTACAGGAACAATGGTGGCCATCTTGAAGCATGTGGGGATAGCAGACTGGGATAGGGGGCGATTGAATATGTCCGTAAAAACACACTAGCCAGCTGGTCTGCACGTGCGCTGAGGACGCGGCTAGGGATGCAGTCTGGGCCAGCAGCCTTGCGAGGTTTAACACGTTTAAATGTTTTACTCACGTCAGCCACAGAGAAGGAGAGGGGGGCGCAGTGGTTGTTAGCGGGCCGCAACGGTGGCACTGTATTATCATCAATGCAAGATGTCGACGTGGTCGGATTTGCCCGAAGGGAGGGCGGAGGAGGGCTTTGTATGCATCGTGGAAGTTAGAGTAGCAGTGGTCGATTGTAATACCCCCGTGCGTAGTGCAATCAATATGCTGATAGAATTTAGGTAGCCTTGTTATCAAATTGCTTTGTTAAAATCCCCAGCTACAATCAATGCAGCCTCAAGATATATGGTTTCCAGTTTACATAGAGTCCAGTGAAGTTCCTTTAGGGCCATCTTGGTGTCTGCTTGAGGGGGAATGTACACAGCTGTGATGATAAATGATGACAATTGTCTTGGAAGGTAATATGGCCGTCATTTGATTGTGAGGAATTCTAGGTCGGGTGAGCAGAAGGACTTGAGTTCCTGTAATCATAACAACATATGCCATGAGTCGTTAATCATGAAGCATACACCCTCGCCCTTCGT
Organism: Salmo salar; assembly: GCF_965601325.2. Classification (NCBI taxonomy): domain Eukaryota; kingdom Metazoa; phylum Chordata; class Actinopteri; order Salmoniformes; family Salmonidae; genus Salmo; species Salmo salar. The sequence continues at coordinate 74,309,263 of NC_138300.1, forward strand.
CTTCCCAGAGAGATGTTTATCTCTGTCAGCGTGATGCATGGAGAAGCCCGTTGGTTGAACCGATTCCGACAACATATCCCGAGAGAACCATGATGTTACATTCTCTGACGTCTCTCTGGAAGGCAACCCTTGCTCGAATTTCGTCTACCATGTTGTCAAGAGACTAGACATTTGCGAGTAGTATACTCGGGAGCGGTGGGCGATGTGCATGTCTACAGAGCCTGCTCAGGAGGCCGCTCCATCAGCCCCTTCTGCGGCATCTTTGTCTTGGGTCGGCTTCTGGGATTAGATCTATTGTCCTGGGTTGGGTGGTGGTCCAAACAGAGGATCCACTTCGGGAAAGTCGTATTCCTGGTCGTAATGTTGGTAAATTGAGGTCACTCTTATATCCAATAGTTTTTCCCGGCTGTATGTAATAAGACTTAAGATTTCCTGGGGTAACGATGTAAGAAATAATACATAAAAAAATTAAATAAATACTGCATAGTTACCTAAGGACTCGCGAGGCGACTATCTCTGTCGACGCCATCTTCCAATGCCTTGATGTCTTCACTATTATTCTACAATGTAGAAAATAGTAAAAATAAAGAAAAACCCTTGAATGAGTAGGTGTGTCCAAACTTTTGACTGGTACTGTATGTAAGTATTTTGTCTGTAATGTATTTTTCGCTATGTGTCGGACCCCAGTAAGACTAGCTGTTGCCATTGGTGTCAGCTAATGGGAATCCCAGTAAATTTAGTCAGATCAAGATTGGACTTCCCGAATTTAGTATTTGGACTGTTACAGAAGTCTACATTTTTCGTAGGTTTGTGTTATTCCACAAAGATCTAAATAGTGCTGCAGTGAGTTGGGGGCTGTATAACTCTGACGTAGCTCTAGCTCACTCTCCCTGAGTGAGAGAGGTGCGCACTTTGACAGACAGTCCAACAACGAGTCAGAGGGGAACAGACACATTTTCCAAATTTGCCATTATTCCCCTTTAACACGCTTGTAAATCTTCCTCAAGTTGACCACGGAGATCGAGAGCCCATCTTATGTGTAATTTTGGCATAATCAACAAACCTTTTAAAGTAATTATAGATTGGACATTTCACAAAGGAATCTTTAGTCAATCAACATCCATATTCCTAATTGTGGGCACATTACAGTATACCTCTTGCAATTATTTTCATGGCCCATAGAGGGTGTACTCCACCATCACTTTCAGTTGAAGCACAAGGCAGCCATGTTTTGCAGCTGAGTGAATAGGAAAGCCTTTGGCATATTCTCCCAGTGCAAACCAACCACTAAACAACACTAACAAACTATCACTCAATGCTCTGGTGCTGCTTCTGTTCTTTAAGGTTTTTCCTCTAGACTCGTCTTGTCTCTAGGTATCTACTTATGTTATTCTGGACTTAGCAGATAAAATAGCAAGGCTTAACCATAGCATCTGAGAGAGAGAAAGAGACAGAGCAAGAGTACTGATGTCAGTCCTTGATTCCTTATTAATCAATGAGGTTAAGCTCACTGTGGCTTCAATCTGTGTTTGGTTCTTTCTGCTATAGAACACCTGCACATACACAAAAGCTTTTCCCAACATATCTCATACAGCTACTGTACATCTCCAATAAGTCGTAAATCTTTAATAAGGATGAATGTTTTATTGGCTCATTTCCTGTCTCATTTCCTTCTCGGTTTGCCTTGAAAAAGAGAGAGGAGAAAATGTGGTCATCATGACAGTTCAGACATCTGCTACAATCACATAAAACCCTGCCCATCCCCAAGCCACCCACATCCTCTCCCTACATATTTCGCTCTTTCCCTACAGCTCTCTTTTTGCCTACCCTCTCTCTGTCTTTCTCTACCCTCTCGCTACCTCTCCACCGCTTCACTCTCTCAATAAATAAAATAAAATAAATGCTTTATTAGCATGAATGACTGGTTGCCACTGTTGCCAAAGCAATCTACACTGAGTGTACAAAACATTAGGAACACCTTCCTAATATTGAGTTGCACCCCCTTTTGCCCTCGGAACAGCCTCAATTCGTTGGGATATGGACTATACAAGGTGTCGAAAGCATTCCACAGGGATGCTGGCGCCAATGCTTCCCACAGTTGTGTCAAGTTGGCTGGATGTCCTTTTGGGTGGTGGACCATTCTTGATACACACAGGAAACTGTGCAGCACTGCAGTTCTTGAATAAAACCGGTGTGCTTGGCACCTACTACCATATCCCAGTTCAAAGGCACTTAAATATGTTTGTCTTACCCATTCACCCTATGAATAACACAAATAAAAAATCCATGTCTCAAGGCTTAAAAATAATTTTTTAACCTGTCTCCTCCGGGTCATCAATATTGATTTAAGTGGATAGAACAGGTGACCTCAATAACAAATCATAGCTTTCACCTGGTCAGTCTATGTCATGGAAAGAAAATGTTTTGTACACTCAGTATATATGAAGAATTACTTAACAGATTTTCATGCGAATATTCACATATCTGCCGAAAACAATATGCGCATTTTCCCAGCTAGGATGTCTCCATCAAACTGACTGTTTGTGAATAAAAGGCTGTGCGTGATCACGTAGTACACATACAAATAACTTTGCTGTTAAAATCCCATGTAACAGATGAAAAATACAAGTTAAATGTGTTTCCATTGCGTTTTCAACTCTACTGATGGTTTTGTCACATAAACTTGTGTTGTGTTATATTGCAAATTTGCCCACTCTGGTCTAGGCACATGCGCTCAAGCCAACAGCTCACAGATACAGTGCAGGTAGGCTATCTACATTATGAGATTATTATGGATAAGAGAGATTTTATTTGTATTTGTCAAAGGCAGCCAAGCATTGATCATCATGTCACCAGAATAAGACCCTCGATATTTAATGGAAAGGTGCATCAAGCTCATTAACTAGCACATTCACCATCCTGTGAAGTTCATCATCATTTATTTCATCTGTAGCCTAATAAGCTGCATGGTTTCTCAAGTCGTAGTGGGAGGACCACACAACATATCATCGCGTGACTCAAAGTTTACTTCAATATGGTGGTTATTATATCAATATTTGCGCATGAAGGCGTGGTTATTGAGTAGTATTTAGAGCAAGGGAGTAGGAAGGGATGCTCATTCTCTACTTCAACCGACCCACAGTGCTTAGATAGTCTTTGTTCTCTGGCCTTTCATGTTTTTCTCTGGCCTTTCATGTTTTTCTCTGGCCTTTCATGTTTTTCTATGGCGTCCTGTCTCTATTGCCAGGCTGTACATTGTTAATGTCTTCCTTTGTTTGAATTCTGTGATTTTGACAAGGTGTTGTGCTAATCTCTATTTAGAATTTGGTAACATTGAAGTTTGATTAAATAGAATTTAATTTCAGCAATAATTAGGGTATGTACAGTTGAAGTCGGAAGTTTACATACACCTTAGCCAAATACATTTAAACTCAGTTTTTCACAATTCCTGACATTTAATCCTAGTAAAAATTCCCTGTCTTAGGTCAGTTAGGATGACCACTTTATTTTAAGAATGTGAAATGTCAGAATAATAGTAGAGAGAATGATTTATTTTTCAGCTTTTATTTCTTTCATCACATTCCCATTGGGTCAGAAGTTTACATACACTGAATTAGTATTTGATAGCATTGACTTTAAATTGTTTAACTTGGGTCAAACATTTCGGGTAGCCTTCCACAAGCTTCCCACAATAAGTTGGGTGAATTTTGGCCCATTCCTCCTGACAGAGCTGGTGTAACTGAGTCAGGTTTGTAGGCCTCCTTGCTCGCACATGCTTTTTCAGTTCTGCCCACAAAATGTCTATGGGATTGAGGTCAGAGCTTTGTGATGGCCACTCCAATACCTTGACTTTGTTGTCCTTAAGCCATTTTGCCACAACTTTGGAAGTATGCTTGGGGTCATTGTCCATTAGGAAGACCCATTTGCGACCAAGCTTTAACTTCCTGAGAGATGTCTTGAGATGTTGCTTCAGTATATCCACGTACTTTTCCTTCCTCATGATGCCATCTATTTTGTGAAGTGCACCAGTCCCTCCTGCAGCAAAGCACCCCCACAGCATGATGCTGCACCCCCGTGCTTCGCCGTTGGGATGGTGTTCTTCGGCTTGCAAGCCTCCCCCTTTTTCGTCCAAACATAATGATTTACATTTACATTTAAGTCATTTAGCAGACGCTCTTATCCAGAGCGACTTACAAATTGGTGCATTCACCTTATGATATCCAGTGGAACAACCACTTTACAATAGTGCATCTAAATCTTTTAAGGGGGGGGGGGGGGGGTTAGAAGGATTACTTTATCCTATCCTAGGTATTCCTTAAAGAGGTGGGGTTTCAGGTGTCTCCGGAAGGTGGTGATTGACTCCGCTGTCCTGGCGTCGTGAGGGAGCTTGTTCCACCATTGGGGTGCCAGAGCAGCGAACAGTTTTGACTAGGCTGAGCGGGAACTGTGCTTCCTCAGAGGTAGGGGGGCCAGCAGGCCAGAGGTGGATGAACGCAGTGCCCTTGTTTGGGTGTAGGGCCTGATCAGAGCCTGAAGGTATGGAGGTGCCGTTCCCTTCACAGCTCCGTAGGCAATCACCATGGTCTTGTAGCGGATGCGAGCTTCAACTGGAAGCCAGTGGAGAGAGCGGAGGAGCGGGGTGACGTGAGAGAACTTGGGAAGGTTGAACACCAGACGGGCTGCGGCGTTCTGGATGAGTTGTAGGGGTTTAATGGCACAGGCAGGGAGCCCAGCCAACAGCGAGTTGCAGTAATCCAGACGGGAGATGACAAGTGCCTGGATTAGGACCTGCGCCGCTTCCTGTGTGAGGCAGGGTCGTACTCTGCGAATGTTGTAGAGCATGAACCTGCAGGATCGGGTCACCGCCTTGATGTTAGTGGAGAACGACAGGGTGTTGTCCAGGATCACGCCAAGGTTCTTAGCACTCTGGGAGGAGGACACAAGGGAGTTGTCAACCATGATGGCGAGATCATGGAACGGGCAGTCCTTCCCCGGGAGGAAGAGCAGCTCCGTCTTGCCGAGGTTCAGCTTGAGGTGGTGATCCGTCATCCACACTGATATGTCTGACAGACATGCAGAGATGCGATTCGCCGCCTGGTTATCAGAAGGGGGAAAGGAGAAGATTAATTGTGTGTCGTCTGCATAGCAATGATAGGAGAGACCATGTGAGGATATGACAGAGCCAAGTGACTTGGTGTATAGCGAGAATAGGAGAGGGCCTAGAACAGAGCCCTGGGGGACACCAGTGGTGAGAGCGCATGGTGCGGAGACAGATTCTCGCCACGCCACCTGGTAGGAGCGACCTGTCAGGTAGGACGCAATCCAAGCGTGGGCCGCGCCGGAGATGCCCAACTCGGAGAGGGTGGAGAGGAGGATCTGATGGTTCACAGTATCAAAGGCAGCAGATAGGTCTAGAAGGATGAGAGCAGAGGAGAGAGAGTTAGCTTTAGCAGTGCGGAGAGCCTCCGTGACACAGAGAAGAGCAGTCTCAGTTGAATGCCCAGTCTTGAAACCTGACTGATTAGGATCAAGAAGGTCATTCTGAGAGAGATAGCAGGAGAGCTGGCCAAGGACGGCACGTTCAAGAGTTTTGGAGAGAAAAGAAAGAAGGGATACTGGTCTGTAGTTGTTGACATCGGAGGGATCGAGTGTAGGTTTTTTCAGAAGGGGTGCAACTCTCGCTCTCTTGAAGACGGAAGGGACGTAGCCAGCGGTCAAGGATGAGTTGATGAGCGAGGTGAGGTAGGGGAGAAGGTCTCCCGAAATGGTCTGGAGAAGAGACGAGGGGATAGGGTCAAGTGGGCAGGTTGTTGGGCGGCCGGCCGTCACAAGACGCGAGATTTCATCTGGAGAGAGAGGGGAGAAAGAGGTCAAAGCACAGGGTAGGGCAGTGTGAGCAGGACCAGCAGTGTCGTTTGACTTAGCAAACGAGGATCGGATATCGTCAACCTTCTTTTCAAAATGGTTGACGAAGTCATCCGCAGAGAGGGAGGAGGGGGGGGGGAGGGGGAGGAGGATTCAGGAGGGAGGAGAAGGTAGCAAAGAGCTTCCTAGGGTTAGAGGCAGATGCTTGGAATTTAGAGTGGTAGAAAGTGGCTTTAGCAGCAGAGACAGAAGAGGAGAATGTAGAGAGGAGGGAGTGAAAGGATGCCAGGTCCGCAGGGAGGCGAGTTTTCCTCCATTTCCGCTCGGCTGCCCGGAGCCCTGTTCTGTGAGCTCGTAGTGAGTCGTCGAGCCACGGAGCAGGAGGGGAGGACCGAGCCGGCCTGGAGGATAGGGGACAGAGAAAATCAAAGGATGCAGAAAGGGAGGAGAGGAGGGTTGAGGAGGCAGAATCAGGAGATAGGTTGGAGAAGGTTTGAGCAGAGGGAAGAGATGATAGGATGGAAGAGGAGAGAGTAGCGGGAGAGAGAGAGAGCGAAGGTTGGGACGGCGCAATACCATCCGAGTAGGGGCAGAGTGAGAAGTGTTGGATGAGAGCAAGAGGGAAAAGGATACAAGGTAGTGGTCGGAGATTTGGAGGGGAGTTGCAATGAGATTAGTGGAAGAACAGCATCTAGTAAAGATGAGGTCAAGCGTATTGCCTGCCTTGTGAGTAGGGGGGGAAGGTGAGAGGGTGAGGTCAAAAGAGGAGAGGAGTGGAAAGAAGGAGGCAGAGAGGAATGAGTCAAAGGTAGACGTGGGGAGGTTAAAGTCACCCAGAACTGTGAGAGGTGAGCCATCTTCAGGAAAGGAACTTATCAAGGCGTCAAGCTCATTGATGAACTCTCCAAGGGAACCTGGAGGGCGATAAATGATAAGGATGTTAAGCTTGAAAGGGCTGGTAACTGTGACAGCATGGAATTCAAATGAGGAGATAGACAGATGGGTCAGGGGAGAAAGAGAGAATGTCCACTTGGGAGAGATGAGGATTCCAGTGCCACCACCCCGCTGGCTCGATGCTCTAGGGGTATGCGAGAACACGTGGGCAGACGAAGAGAGAGCAGTAGGAGTAGCAGTGTTATCTGTGGTAATCCATGTTTCCGTCAGCGCCAGGAAGTCTAGGGACTGGAGGGTAGCATAGGCTGAGATGAACTCAGCCTTGTTGGCTGCAGACCGGCAGTTCCAGCGGCTGCCAGAGACCTGGAACTCCACGTGGGTCGTGCGCGCTGGGACCACCAGGTTAGAGTGGCAGCGGCCACGCGGTGTGAAGCGTTTGTATGGCCTGTGCAGAGGGGAGAGAACAGGGATAGACAGACACATAGTTGACAAGCTACATAAGTAATACATACATACATAATGATGGTCATGATGGTCAAACAGTTCTATTTTTGTTTCATCAGACCAGAGGACATTACTCCAAAAAGTACAATCTTTGTCCCCATGTGCAGTTGCAAACCGTAGTCTGGCGTTTTTATGGTGGTTTTGGAGCAGTGGCTTCTTCCTTGCTGAGCGGCCTTTCAGGTTGTGTCGATATAGGACTCGTTTTACTGTGGATATAGATACTTTTGTACCTGTTTCTTCCAGCATCTTCACAAGGTCCTTTGCTATTGTTCTGGGATTGATTTGCACTTTTCACACCAAACTATGTTCATCTCTAGGAAACAGAACGTGTCTCCTTCCTGAGCGGTATGAAGGCTGCGTGGTCGCATGGTGTTTATGCTTCGTACTGTTGTTTGTACAGATGAACGTGGTACCTACAGGCGTTTGGAAATTGCTCCCAAGGATGAACCAGACTTGTGGAGGTCTATAATTTTTTTTTCTGAGGTCTTGGCTGATTTCTTTTGATTTTCCCATGATGTCAAGCAAAGAGGCAGTGAGTAGGCTTTGAAATACATCCACAGGTACACCTCCAATTGACTCAAATTATGTCAATTAGCCTATCAGAAGCTTCTAAAGCCATGACATAATTTTCTGGAATTTTCAAAGCTGTTTAAAGGCACAGTCAACTTAGTGTATGTAAACTTCTGACCCACTGGAATTGTGATACAGTGAATTATAAGTGAAATAATCAGTCTGTAAACAATTGTTGGAAAAATTACTTACTTATGTCATGCACAAGGAAGATTAACAAGAAATGTGTTGAGTGGTTGGAAAACGAGTTTTAATGACTCCAACCTAAGTGTATGTAAACTTCCGACTTCAACTGTATATTGGTTAAAGATTTTTATTTGTTAGAATTTTGTTACTCGTGGTTGCATGGTTGAGTTTCTCTCTCTCTAGCTCTCGCTCTCTACATATTGACCCAGACTAAGGTATTTAAATACTGCACAGTGATATTCTGCCTGGGGTAAATAGGTCCTGTTTCAGTGTAATTACTCTTCTTTACATAGCGGCCACAATGATTCAGAGGGTGGAAAGACATCTCACTCTCTCAAGCTAGCATAATGCCGCTCATACGTAGTTACTGCCCATCAGGCAAAACTGCATGCAACATCCTTATGACGTCTTTTATGACACCGTGGTCACATTGATACTGATTATAGAGCGATGTTTTGTTAATGTCTTTTTAGCAACAAGAATGGTTGTGGTTTTTTTTTATTCACAGGCATAAAATCAATTGTTCAGATATAACTCCAGCTGTTCTTTTATTGTGTGTGTGTGTGTGTGTGTGTGTGTGTGTGTGTGACATATGTGATCGCTTTCATGTTCTTTGTTTTTCATTGTATCGTGCATATTTATAATCATTTTGGTAGCCTACAGTATGTGTTGATTGTGGTCGGACGTAGAGTATTTGAATGGGCTTTCTGGCCATGCTTTCAATGTGTATAAGTGTGTATTCAATATGCACATTCCTGCTCCAAAGTACAAGCACAAATGTGTATTTATTTATTTATTTATTTTTTCTATTTATTTAACCAGGTGAACTGACTGAGAATACATTCTCATTTAGAGCAACGACCTGGGGAAAATTACAAAATATAGTTAACATACAAAAATATTAGCAATCAAAAAACACAAACACACACACAAAAAATTACAAAAATAGAACAATCATAGAATCCTAAAAACAAAAACAATATTCCCTAAAAAGGACCTAACATAGCTGTCTGAACTGCTTTAGAGCCACCAATCAATTCAGCTTCAGCTCATTCTGACTTGCCTAGTTAAATAAAGGTTAAATGAAAAAAATCTGTAGACCATTCCACAAGCAAGGTGCAAAATAGCTAAAGGCAGATTTACCTAAATCTGTCGAGATCAAAGGGAACTTTAGAATGAGCCATTCCTGAGATTGTGTCTGATAGCTCATAGTATTTCTGTTGGTTAATAGAGAAGTGAGTGAGTGGTAATTTATGTAAGAGGGCTTTATAAACAAAAAGCATGGAATGCATTGATCTACGAGATGCCAAAGAGGACCAGCCTACTTTCGGATACAGAGTGCAGTGATGTGTGCCGAAACTATCACCCAAAACAAAGTGTAATGCACTATGTGATGTGTGCCGAAACTATCACCCAAAACAAAGTGTAATGCACTATAAACTGCGTCCAGAGGCTTCAATACCAGTGGCAGATGCATTCATGTATGTATATGATATTGTCTAAAACTGTTAAGTAATCTAACAAATTCACAACAACTACCTTATACACACAAATATAAAGGGATGAATAATAATATGTACATATAAATATATGGATGAGCGATGGCCGTGCGGCATAGGCAAGATGCAGTAGATGGTATAGAATACAGTACCGTAATTTCCGGACTATTGAGTGCACCTGAATATAAGCCACACCCACTGAATTAATTTTTTTTATTTATTTTCAACATAAATAAGCTGCACATGTCTATAAGCCGCAGGTGCCTACCGGTACATTGAAACAAAGAACTTTACACAGGCTTTAACGAAACACGGCTTGTAACAAAAATAAATAGGCTTTAACGAAACACGGCTTGTAACAAAAATAAATAGGCTTTAACGAAACACGGCTTGTAACAAAAAATAAAGAATTAGCAGTAAACAGTAGCCTACCAAGAAAGTCATTGGTCGCTATCTTCCTCCTCCTGTGCACTGAAACCACTGAAGTCATCTCCTTCGGTGTCGGAGTTGAATAGCCTCAGAATTGCTTCATCCGATATTGGATCGTTTTCATTGTCGCTCTCGTCACTTTCATCCGGAGGCAAATCCCCCGCTGAGCCCTCTTCAACACGCAGCAGTCCAGCCTTTCGAAACCCATTGATGATAGTGGATTTTTTGACAATGCTCCACGCTGTCAGGACCCATTTATTTATTTATTTTTTAAATTTGAAAGCAGGAAAAATCCATATATTAGCCGCGTCATTGTTTAAGCCGCGAGGTTCAAAGCGTGGGAAAAAAGTTGCGGCTTATAGTCCGGAAATTACGGTATATACATATATGATGTGTAATGTAGGATATGTAAACATTATTAAAGTGCCATTATTTAAAGTGACTAGTGATACCTTAAGTCCATTTATTTATTAAGTTGCCAGAGATTTGAGTCTGTATGTTGGCAGCAGCCTCTCCATGTTAGTGATGGCTGTGTAACAGTCTGATGGCCTTGAGATAGAAGCTGTTTTCAGTCTCTCGGTCCCAGCTTTGATGCACCTATACTGACCTCGCCTTCTGGATGATAGCGGGGTGAACAGGCAGTGGCTCGGGTGGTTGTTGTCCTTGATGATCTTTTTGGTCTTCCTGTGACATCGGGTGCTGTAGGTGTCCTGGAGGGCAGGTAGTTTGCCCTCGGTGATGCGTTGTGCAGACCGCACTACCCACTGGAGAGCCTTGCGGTTGAGGGCGGTGCAGTTGCTGTACCAGACGGTGATACAGCCCGACAGGATGCTCTCGATTGAGCATCTGTAAAAGTTTGTGTGTTTTAGGTGACAAGCCAAATTTCTTCAGCCTTCTGAGGTTGTACCATCCAATTAAATGTCGTGTCTTTGGGTCACCATTAAACTGAAGACATGTTTATCAAAATAACTCCCTGTAATTATTATCACGTGATTAAACTGATTAATCGTTTAACTATAATTAACTAGGAGATCGGGGCACCAAGGAAAATATTCAGATTACAAAGTTATAATTTTCCTAATATAACTTTCCTATATTATAATATTATATTATAATATAGGCCGATTATCTTCTGGTTTAAATGGTGTATTTTACCTCGCGTCCAGTCTCATTCCAAACGTCGTAAATTGTTGTATCTGCACGAACCCAGCCTTTACTAAGAGTCATCCATACATCAATTGTCTTAAAATAATTTATTTACTAAACTAAGTAATTCACAGAAAGCATACAAACAGTAATTATCGTCACAAAGAATTGGTAGAGTAATGTGCCCTAGTGGGCTAAACAGGCATGGCGGCCTGTTAAACAAAGGGTCATAAAAGGTCAGCTGAGGAGGCACACAGGGTTCATTAATATTAACAATTGATATGCTAATCCTTTGCACATGAACGCTCACTCATTCGGGAACAATTGCAATCAATATATATTTACGCTCAGTGTGTCGTCGGGATCCTTGTTGGAGAGTCGTTCTGTTGGAGAGTTCTCTCTCTCTCGGTTAGAATGGATCTTTCAAAGCGACATTCATTAATGTCGTCATAGAATGGATGTTTCGTCGGTCTTCGCGTTCAATGATATAATTTCTAGCTGCAGACTATTAATTAATATCAAAGACTTGTTCTTATTTTGTCGGTATCGATAGTCTAAAAGTTAACCACGTGGTATAGTTCACTTTCAGTAGAGGAATTGGATGGTCAAACCTATTGGCCAACTCGCAATGGAGTGGAGGCCTGGTCTGCTCAATGTAAATCAGGGTAGGGGTTTTATAGGTGAACCTAGAACAGGCTTTTCACATGACGCCTGGTCCTGTCCGTGTCCCTGTGGGCGTGCCGATGACTGATTTAATCTTTGAACATAAATACATTCTATCACATTAACATCAGTACACAGCATCTCAATGTATTACAAAATAGCTTTATCCTTATTAATACATTCTATACAACCATTTGGATGCAAGTCCCATAGCTGAGGCTATTATATAAACAGTTTTATGGTAATATGGCTATATTGTCTCTTCTGAGTATCACAAAATTGTACCAAGCGGACCAGTTCGTAGCTGGATTCTTCACCAATCTTTTATACCTTCTCCAGAACATAAATGTCATTTGGTTCCCCAATTCTGTGAGTTGGAAGAATGTCCTGTATCTCTCTATGAAACCCCTCTGTGTCTCAACTGGGCCATATGGCAAGAGATTCTCCTCTAGAATTTTACAACCCCTTCACACAGGGCCTGGGTGGGGGGAGGTAGGTTGGGGGATGGTGCAAGGGGGAGGGGGTCAACTGTCCTCCCTGTACTCAAAGAGGGCAACGTCATGACAGTACCATCCAATGTACGTATGAATAAAATCTTCAGATAAAGTTTTACAAGATATAGATAATAACTTATACTTGGTTTTACCTGCATTAAGTACTAATTCAAGTTCAACAAAGGCTTTCTGCAAGGCTCCAAAATGGTCTGATCAGACATGGGCAGTAGCATATACAGTGAGGGAAAAAAGTATTTGATCCCCTACTGATTTTGTACGTTTGCCCACTGACAAAGAAATGATCAGTCTATAATTTTAACCTCTTGACGGTCGCCTAGGATAGGGGGCGCCACAGCGCGTTTTGAAAAAAATTTGTGCCCATTTTAAACGGCCTACTACTCAAACTCAGAAGCTAGGATATGCATATAATTAATACTTGTGGATAGAAAACACCCTAACGTTTCTAAAACTGTTCGAATGGTGTCTGTGAGTATAACAGAACTCATATGGCAGTCAAAACCCCGAGACAGATCGAAACAGGAAGTGGAATTCTGAATTGCGGACTCAACTTCATCACGTTGCCTATTAATCACACCGTGAGCTATGGTTCATTGAGCACTTCCTATTGCTTCCACTAGATGTCCCCAGTCTTTACAAAGTGATTTGAGTCTCCTACTGTGAAAACTGACAGAATGACCCGCTGTGGAACATGGTCACATGGAGAGGGCCATCACCATTATGACGCCGGCGCCCCTGGCTACCCTCCCCTTTCGAAACGTTTTGAAACACAATGCAATCGTCCCCCTTGAATCTTATTGGAGCTCTGGTTGAAAAAGGCCCTAAAGATTTATGTTATACAACGTTTGACATGTTTGAACGAACGTAAATAAGAAAAAAATGCATTTTGTTGAAAGAGTAGCCCCGCGCACGTCGAAACTTTTGGTGCAGCCTTCAGAACGCGCTAACAACAACAAGCTAATGGAACATAAAGGAAAATACATTTGTTGTGGACCTGGGATTCCTGGAAGTGCCTAAGAATGAAGATAATCAAAGGTAAGGGATTATTGACAATAGTATACAAGACTAGATTTGATATGCGATTGTTCCAAGATGGCGCTGACCTGTATTGCTAGCCTATTGTTCTGAGTATCGCATCCCCTTTTATCGCAAAGTGTGATTACCCAGTAAAGTTATTTTTAAATCTGGCATTACAGGTGCTTTCAAGAGATATTCATCTATAAATCTTAGAATGACAATATTACATCTTAAAAATGTTTTAGAATAGTAATTTAGTAAATTGTAGCGCTGTTTCATCGGATGCATTTGAGGGAAAATAGTTAGTCAACGTTACGCACCGATGTAAAATGCTGTTTTTATATATAAATATGAACTTTATCGAACAAAAGAATGCATGTATTGTGTAACATGATGTCCTAGGTGTGTCATCTGATGAAGATTGTCAAAGGTTAGTACTGCATTTAGCTGTTTTTTGGTTATTTGTGATGCATGTGGTTGGTCGGAAAATGGCAATGTGGCTACTTTTACGATATACTCCTCTAACATAATCTAATGTTTTGCTTTTGCTGTAAAGCCTTTTTGAAATCGGACAACGTGGTTCGATTCAGGAGAAAACGATTTAATTTGAAAAAAAAATTGAAAAAAAAAAATGTATTACATTTTGTTATGCTAATGGCGATAGGATTTTTCGCTGGATGTCCGTCCCGAGGCCGCACAGGGGTTAATGGTAGGTTTATTTGAACAGTGAGAGACAGAATAACAACAAAAAAATCCAGAAAAATGCATGTCAAAAATGTTATAAATTGATTTGCATTTTAATGAGGGAAATAAGTATTTGACCCCCTCTCAATCAGAAAGATTTCTGGCTCCCAGGTGTCTTTTATACAGGTAACGAGCTGAGATTAGGAGCACACTCTTAAAGGGAGTGCTCCTAATCTCAGTTTGTTACCTGTATAAAAGACACCTGTCCAGAGAAGCAATCAATCAATCAGATTTCAAACTCTCCATCATGGCCAAGACCAAAGAGCTCTCCAAGGATGTCAGGGACAAGATTGTAGACCTACACAAGGCTGGAATGGGCTACAAGACCATCGCCAAACAGCTTGGTGAGAAGGTGACAACAGTTGGTGCGATTATTCACAAATGGAAGAAACACAAAAGAACTGTCAGTCTCCCTCGGCCTGGGGCTCCATGCAAGATCTCACCTCGTGGAGTTGCAATGATCATGAGAACGGTAAAGAATCAGCCCAGAACTATACGGGAGGATCTTGTCAATGATCTCAAGGCAGCTGGGACCATAGTCACCAAGAAAACTATTGGTAACACACTACGCCGTGAAGGACTGAAATCCTGCAGCGCCCGCAAGGTCCCCCTGCTCAAGAAAGCACATATACATGCCCGTCTGAAGTTTGCCAATGAAAATCTGAATGATTCAGAGGACAACTGGGTGAAAGTGTTGTGGTCAGATGAGACCAAAATGGAGCTCTTTGGCATCAACTCAACTTGCCGTGTTTGGAGGAGGAGGAATGCTGCCTATGACCCCAGGGGCGAAAATCTGATATCAACTTTGGAGGGGACAATTACATGACATTTTCTCAAAAGCAATTCCTGAGGGGGACACCAAAAGTTGTGCTGTAACACATAGCCTACATTGTAATATGGTAAATGTATATTGAGGAACCAAAGAAATAAGGTGTTTGCCGTACTCCTAACTACCGGTACCCAAAACTACACAACTAATCACAACAGCAATACCATTGCCTTTAACAAATATTAGTTCAGTCACCAGTTTGAGAGTGGGGGTATCCATGGCATTTTCCAATTATGTTCCTATTTTACAAGTCAAAAAAATTGAGAACCTTTCATAATGTTGCCAAACAAAGACTCAACAAACTTACCTGAGACTCCCTGTCTCTGCCAGTCTGTCCCTGCATATCTGTCCCCAACTCTGCTGTCTGTGTGCCATCTGTTGCCTGCTCTGTCTAATGACATCATTGTGAAACATTTCCATTAGAATTTCATTTCTTTCTTATGAACATTTTATCAACTAGTCTTTGAGATATTAGGCTACTAGGGTTCTTACTTTGCGTTTTGGTGTACTGAAAAATACTCTGATGTCCGTCTTTTATTTTTCTGCCATTTTCTACCTGGCTGGCTGGCAGTAGGAGATGGGCTTCTATCATCTTCAATCATTCTATTTGGGCTTCGATCTAAAAGGTAGCTAGCAAATGTGAAATGGATTAAAATGACAAGAGTTGACAGCTGTATGAGTTCACCATTTACACAACATATGCTGCAACCTTTTGTAATTTTAATAGTTTGTTTCATATTGGCTGGCTTCCAACAATAGCTGAATTTGCAAAGCTAGCGAGCACCAATTCAGCTCCAGTGGTGTTTGCTATAATCTTTGCTACCCGGGTTAAATAAAGGTGAAATAAAATAAATAAATAAAAGTTCACTTGCGACAATTTAGCTTTTGCAACGAGACCATTAAATATATTTAAGACAATGGTAGAAGAGAGTGTAGTTCTGTTCAGTTTGGATTTCAGTTTATCGCTAACCTTATCACAGGGACTTTGAAGCACTAACTTACATCATCTGCATGCTGATTCCATCTTTGACGACGCCACATAAATGGAATAGGTACTAGCTAGCTTAATAGTTAATATTTGCGCGCTAGCTCTGCATATTCAGCTAGTGTGTGTGCGCGATTGACTGGATGAACCTCCCGTCAGTTACGTGCATTGAGTGCCTTTCAGACAATAGACACGACCCCTCTGTTACCTAGCAAGCTAAGGAACTGGCAGTGGATCAAACCATTGTGAGGCAAAGGGTGGGGGAGGTTGCAATCTTTTGAAACTTAAAAACGCGCTATTAAGTGTCTATAATCAGCACAATTGTTTTCATTGCGTATTATTAATATTATTTAAATTACATAGTTATGTTTCAGTGATATATTGGGGGGGACAAATCATATTTTTCCCAGGATGGGGGGGTCATGTCCCCCCCGTCCCCCCCGGGATTTCCGCCCCTGTATGACTCCAAGAACACCATCCTCACCGTCAAACATGGAGGTGGAAACATTATGCTTTGGGGGTGTTTTTCTGCTAAGGGGACAGGACAACTTCACCGCATCAAAGGGACGATGGACGGGGCCATGCACCGTCAAATCTTGGGTGAGAACCTCCTTCCCTCAGCCAGGGCATTGAAAATGGGTCGTGGATGGGTATTCCAGCATGACAATGACCCAAAACACATGACCAAGGCAACAAAGGAGTGGCTCAAGAAGAAGCACATTAACCTGTTGGGGCTACAGGTTAGCAATGAACCCCGAGCCGGGATTGCTAACAAGGCTGGAAATTCAAAACATCAAAAATCTAATAATTTCAATTTCTCAAACAATCAACTATTTTACACAATTTAAATGATAAACATCTCCTTAATCTAACCACATTGTTCGATTTTCAAAGAGGCTTTACGGCAAAAGCATAAAGTTAGATTATGTTAGGACAGTACATAGCCACAAAAGTACAAACATCCATTTTCAATTCAAGGTCAGGCGTCACCAAAAGCAGAAACCAGCTTGAATTATGCACTAACTTTTGTCAATCTCCATCAGATGACACTCCTAGGACATTATGTTATACAATACATGCATTTTTTGTTCCATCAAGTTCATATTTATATCCAAAAACAGCATTTTACAGTAGCGTGAAATTCAGATTTTTTTCTTCTCTGAAATGCTTCCGGTGAACATAACAAAATTACTATTCGAAAACATTGGTAAATTATAATATTGTCATTCAAAGAATAATATATTATCATCTCGTAATTGCTACCGAATGGCCAGATCTCAAAATAACTTTACTGGGAAATCACATTTTGCAATAAACGGGGTGCTATGCTAAGAACAACAGGCTATGCTATACAGTTAGCATCATCTAAAATCGATAATAACATTGTAAATACCCCCTTACCTTTGATTATCTCCATCAGAAGGCAGGATCCCAGGTCCGGAAGGCATTCCAGGTCCGGAACAAATGTGGTTTCTTTTGACAAAGTTCATAATTTATGTCCAAATAACACCAAGTACTTAGCGTTCATTATGCTCCCACAAAACGTGGTGTGGGGCTGGTAAAATCACGCCGAAAAGCTAAAAAAACCTAGTAAATAATCTATTTATGTTCGTTCAAACATGTCAAATGTTGTTTAGCATTAATCTTTTGGTCCATTTTTAACGTTAAACATCAGTAATATTTTCACACAACCTATCCTATGTCTAGATAAAAAATGATGACAAACTCACGTTTCTCAGATTTATGCGCAGGCGCAAAAAAATGAAGTGATGACATGTCAACTTCCTTGGATTCTAATTTGCTCTCTGTTTATCATAGACGCTTCAAACAACTTTATAAAGATCGTTGACATCTAGTGGAAGCCGTAGGTGTTGCGAAATGAATCCTTTCTCACTATGGTATCTATAAAACAATGACACTAAATAGTACAGTCACAAAATTCACATTTTTTTGGATCTATTTTTCACAGGTTTTTGCCTGCAATATGAGTTTTGTTATACTTACAGACACCATTCAAACTGTTTTAGAAAATTCAGAGTGTTTTCTATCCGAATGTGTTAATAATATGCATATCCTAGCTTCTGAGTTGGTGTAGGAGGCAGTTAAAAATGGGCACATATTTTTTTCAAAATGTCTCAATACTGCCCCCGAGCCCCAACAGGTCCAAGAGTGGCCTAGCCAGTCTCCAGACCTTAATCCCATAGAAAATCTGTGGAGGGAGCTGAAGGTTTGAGTTGCCAAACGTCAGCCTCGAAACCTTAATGACTTGGAGAATATCTGCAAAGAGGAGTGGGACAAAATCCCTCCTGAGATGTATGCAAACCTGGTGGCCAACTACAAGAAACGTCTAACCTCTGTGATTGCCAACAAGGGTTTTGCCACCAAGTACTAAGTCATGTTTTGCAGAGGGGGTCAAATACTTATTTCCCTCATTAAAATGCTAATCATTTTCTAACATTTTCGACATGCGTTTTTCTGGATTTTTTTGTTGTTATTCTGTCTCTCACTGTTCAAATAAACCTACCATTAAAATTATAGACTGATCATTTCTTAGACAGTGGGCAAACGTACAAAATCAGCAGGGGATCAAACACTTTTTTCCCTCACTGTAAGTGTCATCTGCATACTGGTGAATTTGTATTATTTTTTGACAGATAAACCAATATTGCTCATGTAAAAGGAACCGGACCAAGAATCGATCCCTGTGTGACACTCTTTGTTACAGTGCATTCGGAAACTATTCAGACCACTTGAATTTTTCCACATTTTGTAACGTTACAGCCTTATTCTAAAATTTATTAAATCATTTTTTTCCCTCAATCTACATACAATATCCTATAATGACAAAGCGAAAACAGGTTTAGAAATGTTTGCAAATTTATTAAAAATAAAAAAGATACCTTATTTACATAAGTATTCAGATCCTTTGCTATGAGACTCAAAATTGACTTGAGATGTTTCTACAACTTGATTGGAGTCCACGTGTGGTAAATTCAATTGATTGGACATGATTTGGAAAAACACACACCTGTCTATATTAGGTCCCACAGTTGATAGTGCGTGTCAGAGCAAAAACCAAGCCATGAGGTCTAAGGAATTGTCCGTAGAGCTACGAGATTTTAGAAATGAGAACAAAGATTCACTAGAAGTTGACGGTCTTCCTTCGAGCCTGAGAGAGGGAAAAGCTGTCAACTGCCTGACCAGGGTCAATTAAAGCAGGCGCATGCGGAGTGAGTAATTCCGTTTTGTACCGACAAAACTGTGGTTATACAGTTCCTTCGGAAAGTATTCAGACCCCTTCATTTTTTCCACATTTTGTTATGTTACAGACTTATTCTAAAATTGATTACATTTATTTTTTTCCTCATCAATTTACACACAATACCCAATAATGAGAAAGCAAGAACAGGTTTTTAGAAATTAATTTTATAAAAAATAAAAAATGAAAGATCACATTTACATAAGTATTCAGACCCTTTACTCAGTACTTTGTTGAAGCACCTTTGGCAGTGATTACAGCTAGTCTCACAGTCCCTGCCGCTGAAAAACATCCCACAGCATGATGCTGCCACCACAATGCTTCACCGTAGGGATGGTGCCAGGTTTCCTCCAGACATGACGCTTAGCATTCAGGCCAAATCTTGGTTTCATCAGATTTTCATGGTCTGAGTTCTTTAGGTGGCTTTTTGCACACTCCAAGCAGACTGTCATGTCCCTTTTACTGAGGAGGGGCTTCCGTCTGGCCACTCTACCATAAAGGCCTGATTGGTAGAGTGCTGCAGAGATGGTTGTCCTTCTGGAAGGTTCTCCCATCTCCACAGAGGAACTCTGGAGCTCTGTCAGATTGGCAATTGAGTTCTTGGTCACCTCCCTGACCAATGCCCTTCTCCCTCGATTGCTCAGTTTGGCCACACGGCCAGCTCGAGGAAGAGTCTTGTTGGTTCCAAACTTCTTCCATTTAAGAATGAGGCCACTGTGCTCTTGGGGACCTTCAATGCTGCATAATTGTTTAGGTACCCTTTCCCAGATCTGTGTCTCGACACAATCCTGTCTCGGAGCTCTACGGACAATTCCTTAGACCTCATGGCTTGGTTTTTGCTATAACATGCACTGTTAACTCTGGGACCTTATATAGACGGGTGTGTGCCTTTCCAAATCATGTCCAATCAATTTGAATTTACCACAGGTGGACTCCAATCAAGTTGTAGAAACATCAAGGATGATCAATGGAAACAGGATGCACCTGAGCTCAATTTCGAGTTTCATAGCAAAGGGTCTGAATACTTATATAAATAAGATTTGATCTGTTTTTCATTTTTAGTAAATTTGCAAAAATGTCTAAAAACCTGTGTTGGATTTGTCATTATGGGGTATTGTGTGTAAAATAATGTAATCAATTTTAGAATAAGCCTGTAACGTAACAAAAAGTGGAAAAAGTCAAGGGGGCTCAATACTTTCTGAATTCACTGTATATAAAAGTATGTGGATTCGGCTACTGCAGCCACACCCATTGCTGACAGGTGTATAATATTCAGCACACAGCCATGCAATCTCCATAGACAAACATTGGCAGTAGAATGGCCTTACTGAAGAGCTCAGTGACTTTCAACGTGGCACTGTCTTAGGATGTCACCTTTCAAACAAGTCAGTTCGTAAAATTTCTGCCATGCTCGAGCTGCCTCGGTCAACTGTAAGTGCTGCTATTGTGAAGTGGAAACGTCTAGAAGCAACAACGTCTCAGCCGCGAAATGGTAGGCCTCACAAGCTCACAGAATGGAACCACAGAGTGCTGAAGCACGTTGTGTGAGAAAATCATCTGTCCTCAGTTGCAACACTCACTACCGAGTTCCAAACTGTCTCTGCAAGCAAAGTCAGGGCAAGAATTGTTTGTCGCGATCTTCATGAATTGGGTTTCCATTGCCGAGCTGCCACACACAAGCCTAAAATCACCTTGTGCAATGCCAAGCGTCGGCTGGAGCGGTGTAAAGTTCACCACCACTTGACTCTGGAGCAGTGGAAACGTCTTCTCTGGAGTGATGAATCACGCTTCACCATATAGCAGTCAAAATCTGAGCTTGGAGGATGCCAGGAGAACGCTACCTGCCCGAATGGATAGTGCCAACTGTAAAGTTTTTTGTTGTGAAGTTAAAACTGATGGTATCGCATTACTTCTCAGCTGTCATCGAAATGGATTCTCCATCAGTCAGGAAATTCCTCTGGTAAACCTTCTTAGGGCTGTGTCCGGTGAAACTGGAGGGCGTGCAATTCAAATAAATAATCATAAATCATAAAGCTTACATTCTTGTTAATCTAACTGAACTGTCCAATTTACAGTAGCTATTACAGCGAAAACATGCCATGCAATTGTTTGAGGACGGCGCCCCACATCAAAATATTTTTCCACCGGCACAGGTTCCATACATTCACATATGAAGATTAAATATTCACTTACTTTTAAAAAATCTTCCATTGATTTGTCATCCAAAGGGTCCCAGCTATAACATGTAGTGTCATTTTGTTAGATAAAATCTTTCTTTATATCCCAAAACGTCTGTTAGTTGGCGCCATCGATTTGAGTAATCCACTCGTTCAACTTGCAGAGAAAGAAATCCGAAAATCTACCCATAAACTTTGTTTCAACAAGTGAAAATACGTTTCTATTTACTCCTCAGATACTCTAATATATAATCAAACTATTATATTTATTTCGGAAAGGAGTATGTTCAATAGGAAACCGATTTTAGCAGGTGCGTAATGTCTTCATGGCCCGTGTAAACACGAATTTCCAAGACTGTGTCCGTCTACTAAAACTGATACTTCTTATTCATTTTTGAAGTTACAAGCCTGAAACATTGAACATAGACTGCTGACACCCTGTGGAAGCCATAAGAATTTCATCCAGAGAGCTAATTTTCAATATGACCTTTTACTTGCATTTCTAAGAGGATGGTCTCTCAAAAATAAAATCTGGTTGGTTTTTCTTTGGATGTTTTCCTACCATATCTATTGTGTTATATTCTCCTACATTATTTGAACAGTTCTACAAACTTCAAATTGTTTTCTTTCCAATGGTACCAATTATATGTATATCCTGGCTTCAGGGCCTGAGCTACAAGCAGTTTACTTTTGGCACGTCATTCAGACAGGAAGTGGAGAAAAAAGGGGCCTAGCCCTAAGAAGCTTTGGTCACCGTAAGCATCATTCTTGATATCCACAAGCTATCATTTTCGTACTTATTTGTAATTAGCACAGCCTTCACAGAACACCACACGGGCATGATGACGAATGTTAATGAAAAACGTTTTCAAATAAATCTTGCCTATAGAATTCCTGAGATGACTCTGTGTTGGTTGTTCCAAGTTAACAACGTCATCAAGTTTGTGGGCACACCCCATCTACCTAACGAGGCGGTATCTGCATTCACTGTGAATTCTGGTCTTTGTGTTTGACTGTGAGCAGACCAATACACAGGAAGTCGAAACTTCCCGATTTCTACCAGTGAAATGAAAACGCGCTTGTGATTTGGATAATTCTGATGTTTATGACAAAAACGTAATGTTAATATAGCAGTGGCAGAGCCAGGGTGAAATCTCCCTTAAAACCTTTTAATTGTTTTTGTTTTGTTTAATTTGATTTGTTATCATTTTGTTTTCTTGTTTTTTTTCTCACTTGCTTTGGCAATGTAAACACGTCTCCCATGCCAATAAAGCCCCGTTGAATTGAGAAAGAGAGGGAGAGAGAGAGATCCCCCATCTGTTTTTGGTGAATTGAACAATCCCGCTACTCATATGGCCTGCCGAGTTATCGATCCAAATACCCTGCATCAGCAGATTAATGAGAAAGAGCCCATTACACACACACACACACACACACACACACACACACACACACACACACACACACATCACAGATGAAGATAAGATACTTAACCAAGATAGAGTTGGAGAGCAAAGAGGGTGTTAAATAAAAAAAGCAACTAGAAAGAGAGAAGGGATAGTAGATAGGGGAGGACAAATTAAAAGAGGCATGAGAAAAGAGATAAATTAGGAAAATGACACAGATCAGAGAAGAAAACCTATACCATTCCCAGACCTCACTGTGGGACCTGCATAGAATAAGAGCTGAGATCTTACATTGAGAAAATCACTGATCTCAAATCAGTTTCAGGAATTGCTGGTTAAAAGTTTGTATCCAGATCACACTACTTATGTTTGAATTCAGTCATGGCCGCTAGAGTTTCTTAATGAACCAAATCTAAAACGAGTCCAAATCAGGAAGCGCAGTCGCTCTTTAACAACCGTAGGCTTCCTAAACAGGGAGAATCACTGATCTTGGATTAGTTTTAACAGTAGGAATCCAGATCACCCCTCTCTACCTGCACTAACCATTCAGTCCCAATCACCATCTCCATGTTTCCCTGCACATTGTACACAGCTCACCCACAGTGAAGAACATGACAGAGTCGCAACCATTTCCATTTGGACTCTTATTGCAGTACTGGAGTTTCATTCATAATGACTTTCTCCACGATAAAGAAAAATTTAATTATAGCCCATAGCTCCGGCACACTGTGCGGCAACTGATAATTAACACTAATAATTATGGGGGGAAATAAATATATTTGAGCTCTGGGAGAGAGGATGGCTTCTACAGCTACTGTAATGTATGTTTGTTTCAGTGTGTGTTTATTGGAATAAACTACCTCAGATGTATAGATAATATACATAAGTGTGTATACATTTATGTATACTGTATATTCTCTATACATCTGAGGTACTCCAACACACGCATACACGCATGCATGCAGTCCGTTGCAGTGGGAGGCTTCCATTGATCCAAGCAAGGCTGAATGCAGGCCAATGCCCCTGAGAGTTACAAGAGAACTGGTATTCACTCACAGTCTCACAGAAGGCTGCACACAAGGCTAAGTCACCCTCTATAGCTGGGAGAATGCTCATGTGCCTCTATGGCTCTGTCTCTCGTTCTCTTTCCGTCTCTCTCTCTCTCTGTCTCTCTCTCTCTGTCTCTCTCTCTCTGTCTCTCTCTTTCTCTTTTCACCAAAGATCATTAAAGATTTGTCTATAATTCAATGAATTGAAAATGTAATGTTGAAAAAACAATAAGAGGAAACTAATATGTAATTGTTGGTAGCAAGTAAAACTTGTAGACTATTGGTATATCTTCATTGTTACTTTATATGGACAGGTTTTAATGCTAGACACCTAATTAACTTAATATTCTCACCTGTCGTCAGCCACATGTGATCTAGAACAACCACTCAGAAACACATATTTGGACCATTAACAGTGAGGTTAATACTAAAGGTTATTGACAATTAGTGCCAGTTGGATCAAATACAGACAAATATGATCTACTATTTGTACATGAAAATATGTTTTTGAAAGATTTTGATTTATCAATCAATGTGTTTTCAGGTAATTCAGTAGGATAAGGTTTCACCACTCCCTGTATTTGTGACCTACACACCAACCCTCTCTCTCTGGTCATTGTTTTCACAGAGCTGGAGGCATATGCTGCAGACAAAGCGGGGAACCTCCTCTCCCCCTCCCTCTCAGTGTGCTGTCCCTGTGTTGATCAGCAGAGAGAGACTAATGATGGGCAGGTTATCCCCCCACGTGTGCAGACCCAGGATTCAAAGGTCATATCACCCCCACCCCCCAAGCCACCGAACTCCGCCATACCTCTGCCGATATTGAAAACCAATCAGGGCCTTCCTTCAGGCAATTTGTCGTGGTGGTCAGAAGGGGTGGAAGGGGGAGTATAAGTGGGATAGGAAGGGATAGGAGGGGGAAGGTGTTTGTGTGAAGGGGGGATTTGGGTGGTGGGTGGCAGTGGGGAGGGGGACACTGATGATTCTCCATCTGTCTGACGAGGACCTTAGGGGGGCAGTCTGTTATTTTTGAAAAGCCCTTGTCGATGGTGAGAAGTTATAGAGGCTCTTTCCGGCCATTTACTGCTTGATGTTGTTCATTTATAAACATGAAAAGTCCCCTTTCCTTGGGTAAACAGTTTGACCCTGAGGACGGCAGGTCACTGTTATTATGTGATAAAGATTTGAGAAGGTGATGTGTAGTCTACCTCTCTCAGCAGTTTGGTGTCAGTGCTGGATCATGCTACGGCAGGGCTTTTTTTCCACGTAACGAAGAAAAAAAAGCATTTTTGCTTACTGTTTTAAAACATTTGCCATTGCGTTCCCTAACATGAACCAGGCATCACATCCTTCTCAATCTAAGGCAGTGATTCCCAAACCTCTCCTTGAGTACACCCAGCCTTTCCACTTATTTCAATGTATTCCAGTTCTAGCACACCTCATTAAATTGATCAACTAAACACCAAGCCCTTCATTAGTTGAAATCAGGTATGCTAGCGCTGGAACACATCAAATACGTGGAACGTGGGGGAGGTTTGGGAAACACTGATCTACAGAATGACCTTTGATGATGTGTTTGACACTACTAACGAGTCACCTTTTGCATAATATTAGCTCGCTGTTGTGTGGTACACTATGCGATTGATACTGACACAGTTTTGAGGCATCGGTAGAGATTGTGATAAACAGTTAAAATTAGATGACAATGGTATGTACGTATCTCTGTAGCACAAGACACACACACTGAAAAGTAGAGTCCTCCGTGTGATCTGTTACCTCACAGCATCTATTTGTGTGAAGGGTCTGGCTGTCATCGTCTCTCGCTGATGACTCTGTTATTTCCTTATGTGGATATGGAGAGAGAGAGAGAGAGAGAGGAGAGAGGAGAGAGAGAGAGGAGAGAGAGAGAGAGGAGAGAGAGAGAGAGAGAGGAGAGAGAGAGAGAGAGAGAGAGAGAGAGACTACTGCCTCTACAGGTTTGAGGCCACAGACAACGCTGTTTCCTCTCGTTCCTCTATCCCCGGCCTTGCTTCATCCTTCTCTCCTCGCTCTCGTAGACATTAGCTAGGTTTCCATGACCTTTTCCAGCAATTTTTTTTTTTTGGGGGGGTGGACATTTAGAAAGTTCACATAGAAAACAGATGAGACAATTGCCTGCTACAATGTGCTTCCATTGAACTATCTTGTGTCGATAAAACAGCTGGATGTAATGAAGTCACACCTAAAAATAAAATAACTTTCTTTCGCATAAACCTACAGTGTCGACTAAAAATGAATTTGAAGTGTTTCCATTACCCATTTAGGCAAATTGCGCATTAATAAATTGGCGACAGCCTATATGCCCTCCCACCTTTCTGTTTCATGTCTCAGGTAGCCCGCACAGATACAATGCAAGAATTTACTAATATTTGCCATATTCTAATCATTCTCATGTGCCAACATATCGCCACAGTCTGTGTCATGGTGACTTATTTTTGATTTTTTTTAGGGGTGGATCAGCTTTAATATTGAGAATAAATTGTTGCTTCCATCAATGTAATTGTCTGCATCATTTCCAATCCCACATACATTTTTTGGTTAAATATATATGTCTTGATGCAAATTAATTACTTAAAGATCATACAATGTGATTTTCTGGATTTTTGTTTTAGATTCCGTCTCTCACAGTTGAAGTGTACCTATGATAAAAATTACAGACCTCTACATGCTTTGTAAGAAGGAAAACCTGCAAAATCGGCAGTGTATCAAATACTTGTTCTCCCCACTGTATATATACCGCTTGGATCCTGTTTCAGTAATAATTAAATCAGACCTTCTTGTTGCGTGTCCGATAATCTACCATTTATATCGGAGTGGTGAAAACAAGCTAATAATGGTCCTCTGAGTATATAAAAAAAAGTTTTGTATACTTCCACTGGTTTGCCATCCAGCCCTGTAGTTTTCCCGGACTTAGAGGCTTTAATTGCATCAAGAAGTTCCAATACATTTTTTTGGTAGCATTTCTATGTTGAAGATTGAAAAATAATTTGGTGCATTTTTCCCCATATTCCATCCAGTTCGCATAATTTTTTACTGGATCTTTCTTGAATAAGTTTCTCCATTACTTTTTGTTCTTCCTCTAACTTACTCTGAGCCTCTACGGTACCGTTTGCTATCAATCTGTACTGTTAGTCCTTCAATTTCCTTTGTTATTATGGACTCTTTTGACCTAAATTGCTTTTGTTTTATAGATGAGTACTGAATTGCATGGCCTCCAAAGGCACATTTAAAAGTGTTCCATAAAATAAGGGGATCTGCTGTACCTATGTTATGTCGTAAAAAGTCAGTTATAAATTCTTCTGTCCTAGTTAAAAAACAAGTTATCATCCAATAGGCTTTGATTCAATTTCCATTATCCTCGCTCACGTGGAAATTCTGTAAGAGTAATATATATGCCAATTATGTGATGGTTCGATGGCATTCTGTCCCCTATCAACACTTTTTAAACTTTTGGTGCCAGAGAGAATGACGTAAGAAAGTAATCAAGACGACTTGCACTCATGTAGATCTGAAATAATTGGATGGTGGAAACTTTCATCCAGCCAACCAGAAAAGCAAGGCGAAGCGATAGCCATAATTTATTCAAAAAAAATAAGTTTCCATCATCATTCGCAATAAAGAAAGTTAGACAAAAGGAAAATCCACCCCAGTCGAACGGATAAAAATGTTGTCTGTCTCCTATATCTGCTGTTTCCATTACACGTCACAAAGATTTTTGTTTCAACGTTACTTTTGTCAAATAAACCTGGGGCAATGGAAACCTGCCTAGTGTTTCTCCTCCTGCCGTTCCAGTGCTGTGCGGCCCAGATGCCATTTTCAGAGGAATTGATTTCCCCTTCGGTTGGCTTCATTATCTGCTGTGTGCAGCAGCAAACCCCCTCCTTCTCCTTCCCTCCGTCGTTTTTTTCCATGCCAGGCATCCTGCCATCAAGGAGAGGTCACCCAGCTTGTGACTGCAGCACAGGGGAGGGTACAGTGAGCCATGGCTGCAGAGCTCCAAGGCTCCAGGGCTGCAGGCTGGAGAGGGAGAGGGACAGGCTGAGCCCAACTGCAGACTCATAGAGCGTGAAATAAGGAGATAGAGAGCCTATCTGCCACTACCAATGACTCAATCCCTTCTTTCATGCAGCCCCCTATAATCTACAGTAACTGCCGTTTTATGAAACGGCCATGGCCCCTGTTGTAAATTCTCATGTCCTTGTTTCACAGGCTTCATTGTCTTTAGTAGCTGTGGTTCTGGGGATACACTGGTTTTAATGTAAGGGATAGGTGTGTGTGTGTGTGTGTGTGTGTGTGTGTGTGTGTGTGTGTGTGTGTGTGTGTGTGTGTGTGTGTGTGTGTGTGTGTGTGTGTGTGTGTGTGTGTGTGTGTGTGTGTGTGTGTGTGTGTGCCATATTGTCCCAAATGCCATCCTATTCCCTATATAGTGCAGCATTTTTGACCAGGGCCTATAGGGCATTGGGGACACTTAATCTGAAACACTACAACACTGAATAATAATTAACCTAGACTGCGTATAGCAACATAAATGCATCAACTTTTAAGTAGCTCATTTCTCTAACATTTCTCTGTCCACCATTTCTTTCTCCTCTCTTTCTCCTCTCAGAGTACAGAGTTGTATATTGTGTCCCAAATTGCACCCTATTTCATATAGTGCGCTACTATCAACCAGGGCCTGTCATGCCAAATAATGTCCCCCAGCCAAATAGTGTCCCCCTCTAGGTTACAATTGGATTTGATCAACTATTAGCGTCCGTTACTACATCAACGGTGTGATGACCTAATGATTCAAATTTTGGAGATCATTACAGTCTAAATTATGTTATTTTCATCATCGCTATGCAAACAAGGCTGATTTCCACGACAATTTCGCTGTTTAAACAAGTTTTGTTTAGCGAATAGCTAATTCATTCAAAACTACTTTTGGGTACCTTGTTAATATTACAACATGAAATCCATGTCTTAAACATTTCGGTTTCAGAAATGTCAAAGAAAACGTGTAATCTGCTTGACACATTAAAGTTACTTACCTTACAGATCACGAAGTCAGCTAATTTTCATTCCATTCATATGCAAATCCGTTGCAGTGTTATAAATGGGAGATATGTACTTTTCAACACTTTTGGAAGGTATGGCCTACCTCAAGCTGGTCCCCTTCCGACTCAGAGTACAGAGAATCAGACTGATCTGAACTCACTGGTTCTGGTGGATGGGATACCTCCTGGGGGGCCCGGACAGTTAATGGTCCTAAAGTCATTTGGAGATAGAAATTGAAGTGGTACATTTTTATAAGCTTAGTATAACTACCATTTTCTTGCTTTCTTAAATGTCAACCAAAGCTTAACATACTTTGTCTATTGGGCTTCACTGAAGTGTAGGGCATCAGTGCTTCCAGTGGTCGACCGTCCAACTGCTCCAACTGTAGAAGATTGTTGGCTTCCACTGAGGTAACCCTTGGAAGACAAAGACATTTTTTATATTCGCTTCAACAGATGGTGACCCCAGCTAGGAACAAAAGAGCAGCGAGGTTTCCCAGGTCTCGCTTCCTTTCGTCCTTCTTCCAAACCAAGTAATTCGCCCGGATATCATAGCACTTGTTCCCCTTCTTGATTCTGCTCCGGTAGCTCTCCTTCTGTTTCTCCTGCACCTTGTCCATGTTCAGTCTCACCTTGATTGATGACAGGAATGCATGCATTTATAGTTCATATTACAAATACATTTCTTACATATCTCTTGGAGGGCCACAAAATAAATTAACAACTGACAATCGTTTTTACCTGGTCAAAAAAGGTAGTACTCAAAGGCATTCTGATCTGGTTCGACAACTTCCAGCACATCAGGTGAGGTTTCAGTGATCTGAAAGTACGTTATACCTTGTTCCAGCGTTCATGACCTCGATCACTCAAGATAACCTCCTTATTAAAAATCACCCTCCTGTGTGGCTGGCCATCCTTCCCCCGTAGTTAGATATGATTGCCTAACAAGTTGGAAGAGAAGAGTTGTTGAAATACTCAAGTCCAAGTCACCTAGTTAAGGGCGTTTGGAATTACCATAATTGCTTACACCTATCCATTTGATTGATCAGGTTTAACTTATGGCTAGACTCCTCAATATGACAGACATATCCCAGCTAGCACAGTGAATCTGGGGCGATTCCAGCTGAGCGTCGGGGCACTCGGCTGAGAGTCAGACTCGGCCGGCATCATGTGTCCCGAGTATGGGCCGCCTTCGGCAAGGATGCGGGAATTGGCAAGGATGCGAGAATTGGGCTCGGGCCGATTCCGGTGCGAGTTATCTGGCCCAAATGTTTTACTTGGGGATCGGGCCGATAGGGGCTACTCTCTGGCAGATGATTACACAGGCTGCTTTATATAATTAACATTTCATAATTTTTTTCCTCTCCATATTTTCTCAGTGTTTCTGTGATCAAAATATACAATTAACATTTAAATGAAATACTTTAAGAGTCCTGTGTAGTATTTTAGTATTTTGATACTTTGTGCAAGCCAATTGTTAAGCATTAAAAACTTTGTTGATGGAGCCTCCCGAGTGGCGCAGCGGTATAAGACACTGCATCGTAGTGCAAACTGTGTTGCTACAGA
Organism: Salmo salar; assembly: GCF_965601325.2. NCBI lineage: Eukaryota > Metazoa > Chordata > Actinopteri > Salmoniformes > Salmonidae > Salmo > Salmo salar. Next base: position 74,339,638 of record NC_138300.1, read on the forward strand.
TGCTGGTTTGAGACCTGTGCCGGCCACGCCCGGGAGACCCATGAGGCAACGCACAATTGGCCTAGCGTCGTCTGAGTTAGGGGAGGGTTTGGCCGGGATGTCCTTGTCCCATCGCGCTGGAGCGACTCCTGTGGCGGGCCAGGCGCATGCACACTGACATGGTCACCAGGTGTATGGTGTTTCCTCCGACACAAAATGTTTTTTTGTGGATGGGTATAATTTGTATGTATAAAATGTATAATAGTAATATTTAAAATGACTAAATAGGGGAATTTTGTATACATTTATTTAAATTTGCATCTGGCCGCTTCTGGGGGGATTCTGCTAAGATGCCGGGAAAGTCGGCTGAATTCCGGTAGACGGAAAAGGCCCGATATACTTGGGCCGATTCTGGGCAGTCATTCATTTTGATTCCGGGCCGATTCAATCAGTTCCTGCCCCCCGGAAGAGGGCTGCTTCTGGGCCGATTCCTCATTGCTAGCTGGGATAACTATATGTATAGCTAGCAACTAGCTAACGTTTGACGGAGAAATTTTGGAGGGAAAATGGTTGTACATAGCTAAATCCGTCCAGTTATCTAACGGAAGTTAACTGCTTAAGGTTACCATGAATTGTGAATTTTTCTGAATGTTGCGCGTCTTGTTGAGATCAGTGGTGTCTTCATAGAACTTCTTCTGGTTGGAAAGATAAAAGAACCTCTCCTAAAGGGATGCCATTGAAATGCAAGCTACATACAAACAGAAAGCTGCAATAACAGTTACAGTAGCTTGCTTGCTAACTAGCTAATGTTAGTTTTATTTAGCTCTCTGGCTAGCTAGCTGGCTAGCTGACTAGGCAGGCTGAGGTATTTAAGTACAGTAGCTAGCAATATCAATCTAAAAACAGCTTAAATGATTTATTCCTATTTAACAATATGTACTTATATAAAGACAAATACATGGTAAAGAAAGGGTTCTCTTTCCAGTATTTTCGGTCCTTTGAAGCAGCAGGTTTTCGCCGTCAAAAACATTGTCCTTGGAGTGCAATTCTGAGGTAATTTGCACGGGCTGAGCGAGCATTTATGCGGTGAAATAGAACTAGAACTGCCCGCATCTTCCTTCCTTTGTGACCGCTATGAGGTAAAATAGAACCAAGCAAACAGCATAGCAACGGACGCTTTGGTTCGTAATCCAAGGCCTAGCAACAGAAGCTAGAACTCATAAAATTCCATTGTGACGTAGAGGGGGATACTATTTGGCCGGGGGACACTATTTGGCATGACAGGCCCATATGGCTCTGATCAAAAGTAGTGCACAATTTAGAGATTATGGCGCCATTTGGGACGCAGTCACAGCGAGGGTCAGAGATGACAAAACTGTAACCCCATCTTGTTTCTCGTATAGACAGAGGGGAGACCCAGTCAGATTCGACCCTCCCTTCTCACTCTGTGACGGATGACTGGAAGTGTTTTCCTCTGCATTGTATAGACAGAGGGGACACCCAGTCAGATTCAGCCCTCCTTCTCCCTCTGTGACGGATGACTGGAAGTGTTTTCCTCTGCATTGTTCTCTCCATCTCTCCACTGGTGTCAGCAGGGGTCCACTGAGGGACTGACTGTGTGGCTGGATGGTTATTGATGGCCACAACTCAGCCTCTGAGGTCTAAACAAGAACAGCTAGCAGCCATTGGGGACATAGATCAAAGTATTTTTTTGCCTTCGGAAAGTATTCAGACCCCTTGACTTTTTCCACATTTTGTTACGTTACAGCCTTATTCTAAAATTGTTGACAAAAAGTACAATTTAATCCATCTACACACAATAACCCATAATGACAAAGTAAAAACTGTTTTTTAGAAAAAACTGAAATCACATTTACATAAGTATTCAGACCCTTTCCCCAGCACTTTGTTGAAGCACCTTTGGCAGTGATTACAGCCTTGATTCTTCTTGGGTATGACACTACAAGCTTGGCACACCTGTATTTGGGGAGTTTCTCCCATTCTTTTCTGAAGATCCTCTCAAGCTCTGTCAGGTTGGATGGGGAGTGTGACTGCACAGCTATTTTCAGGTCTCTCCAGAGATGTTTGATCAGGGTTCAAGTCTGGGCTCTGGCTGGGCCTCTTAAGGACATTCGGAGACTTGTCCTGAAGCCACTCATGTGTTGTCTTAGCTGAATGCTTAAGGTCGTTGTCCTGTTGGAAGGTGAACCTTCGCCCCAGTCTGAGGTCCTGAGTACTCTGGAGCAGGTTTTTATCTAGAATCTCTCTGTACTTTGCTCCGTTCATCTTTCCCTCAATCCTGACTAGTCTACCAGTCCCTTCCGCTGAAAAACATCCCCACAGCATGATGCTGCCACCACCATGCTTCATCGCAGGGAAGGTGCCAGGTTTCTTCCAGACGGGATGCTTGGCATTCAGGCCAAAGAGTTCAATCTTGGTTTCATCAGACCAGAGAATCTTGTTTCTCATGATCTGAGAGTCTTTAGGTGCCTTTTGGCAAAGTCCAGCAAGCTATCATGTCCCTTTTCTGAAGAGTGGTTTCTGTCTGGCCACTCTACCATAAAGGTCTGATTGGTGGAGTGCTGCAGAGATTGTTGTCCTTCTGGAAAGTTCTCCCATCTCCACAGAGGAACTCTAGAGCTCTATCAGAGTGACCATCAAGTTCTTGGTCGTTGACCAAAGCCCTTCTCCCCCGTTTGGCTGGGCGGTCAGCTCTAGGAAGAGTCTTGGTGGTTCCAAACTTCTTCCATTTTAAGAATGATGGAGCCCACTGTGTTCCTGGGGACCGTTAATGCTGAAGATTTTTTTTTTGTACCCTTCCCCAGATCTGTGCCTCGACACAGTCCTGCACTGGAGCTCAGTGAACAATTTGTTCGACCTCATGGCTTGGTTTTTGCTCTGACATGCACTGTCAACTGTGGGACCTTATATAGACAGGTGTGTGCCGTTCCAAATAATGTCCACTCCATTGAATTTACCACAGGTGGACTCCAATCAGGTTGTAGAAACATCTCAAGGATGATCAATGGAAACAGGATGCTCCTGAGCTCAACTTCGAGTATCATATCAAAGTGTCTGAATACTTATGTAAACAAAGTATTTCTGTTTTCTATTTTTAATACATTTCAAAAAACCTATTTTTGCTTTGTCATTATGGTGTATTGTGTATAGATGATTATTTTTAAAAAAAAACTATTTAATCCATTTTAGAATAAGGCTGTAACATAACAAAATGTGGAAAAAGTCAAGGGTATTTTATTGGTACTCCCGTTGAGGTGGTGTATGTGTGCTGCATGCTCCAGTGTTACCCACTAGACCATATTCAGGCATGCAGAGTGCATGGTTTACTGCATTCAAATAATATGGGAGCCACATTTTGTTACCCAAATATGGATGAACATGTAATGTTAACCTCTATGGGCTAGGCGGGACATATTCGTCCCACCTACGTAACAGCCACTTGAAGCCTGTGGCGCGATTTTCAAAACCTTAAAAATCCTATTACTTCAATTTCTCAAACATATGACTATTTTACATCTATTTAAAGACAAGACTCTCGTTAATCTAACCACACTGTCCGATTTCAAAAAGGCTTTACAACGAAAGCAAAACATTAGATTATGTCAGCAGAGTACCAAGCCAGAAATAATCAGACACCCATTTTTCCAGCTACATTTTACATTTACATTTTAGTCATTTAGCAGACGCTCTTATCCAGAGCGACTTACATGCATACATTTCATACAATTTCATACATTTTTTTTTTTTTCCCCCCGTGGGAATCGAACCCACAACCCTGGTGTTGCAAACACCATGCTCTACCAACTGAGCTACAGGGAAGGCTAGCATATAATGTCACATAAACCCAGAAGACAGCTAAATGCAGTACTAACCTTTGATGATCTTCATCAGATGACAACCCTAGGACATTATGTTATACAATACATGCATGTTTTGTTCAATCAAGTTCATATTTATATCAAAAACCAGCTTTTTACATTAGCATGTGACGTTCAGAACTAGCAAACCCCCCGCAAACTTCCGGAGGAATTCGCTAACATTTTACTAAATTACTCACGATAAACGTTCACAAAAAGCATAACAATTATTTTAAGAATTATAGATACAGACCTCCTCTATGCACTCGATATGTCCGATTTTAATATAGCTTTTTGGTGAAAGCACATTTTGCAATATTCTAAGTACATAGCCCAGGCATCACGGGCTAGCTATTTAGACACCCGGCAAGTTTAGCACTCACCATAATCATATTTACTATTATAAAAGTTTGATTACCTTTTGTTGTCTTCGTCAGAATGCACTCCCAGGACTGCTACTTCAATAACAAATGTTGGTTTGGTCCAAAATAATCCATCGTTATATCCGAATAGCGGCGTTTTGTTCGTGCGTCCCAGACACTATCTGAAATGGTAAATCAGGGTCGCGCGCATGGCGCAATTCGTGACAAAAAAAATCTAAATATTCCATTACCGTACTTCGAGGCATGTCAACCGCTGTTTAAAATCAATTTTTATGCCATTTTTCTCGTAAAAAAGCGATAATATTCCGACCGGGAATGTCCATTTAGCTAAACTGAGGAAAGTAAACAAAGCTTTCGGTCGACGCGGGCACGCGCCTGAGTCTCACAGTACTGTAACCAGCCACTACCCAAACGCGCTACTTTGTTTCAGCCAGAGCCTGCAAAGCCACGATTCAGCTTTTTGCCGCCTTCTGAGACCCTATGGCAGCCGTAGGAAGTGTCACGGGACAGCTAAGATCCTCACTCTTCAATAAACAGAGACAAGAAGAACGACACCTTGTCAGACAGGCCACTTCCTGCCTGAAACCTTGTCAGGTTTTTGCCTGCCAAATGAGTTCTGTTATACTCACAGACACCATTCAAACAGTTTTAGAAACTTTAGGGTGTTTTCTATCCATATGTAATAAGTATATGCATATTCTAGTTACTGGGTAGGAGTGGTAACCAGATTAAATCGGGTACGTTTTTTATCCAGCCGTGTCAATACTGCCCCCTATCCTAAACAGTTTAATGTGTTTGGTAACAGTAGTGTAAATGTCTATACCTGCAATGTATCTACATTTGTAAAGTGGAATGGAATATGGAATCTGCAAGGGGACAAGATTTTGTCCTGCTGACAATGCCAGATGTAACGGTGTAGGGTGATGTTGCCCCTAGACACTGATCTTGGGTCAGTTTTGCATTTCCCCTACTAATGGTTAAGGTTAGGATTGGGGGAGGGGAAGCTGATTCTAGATCTTTACCTCAGGGAAACTTCACCCATGGGCAGATGTAATGGACCACTGGTCCAGTAAAACTCCAATAAAACCGTTAACTTGGTTCAATATAATTTAAGAACTTACAAGAAGGCATGTCACTGTACTTGTGCATGTGACATTAACACTTGAAACTTAACTGTAAACCATTCAAAACACACATTGTAGGCAGGAGGTTGCCTGACACAATAATCTTTACATGTTACACATGCTGTTTGAAATCCTAATTGAAGTTGTTGGAGACAATGATTATTCTATGCAACACTGCTGAGGTTTTTGGACATTTTAAAGGGCATAGAGATATACCACAAGGAACTCACTTGTCTGTCTGCGTCCCAAAGGGCCTGTTCAAAAGTCTAAATAGGAAATAGGGTGCCATTTGGGATGCATCCCATGTAACTCCAACAAGTATAATATCCAAGGGTAATAAATCAACATCCACTCCGTGTTCTGGCCCTGTGGCCTCTATCGAAGAGTTATTTTATTATACTTACTACCTACAGACTATTGAAGTTGTTGAACAAGGTACTGATGGTGCAGAACAGCAATCGGACTTGTGGAACACTTTATAAGGCAACAGTGAACTGTGAAATAAAGTACTGAAGGTTTGACTTCCACACAATCTTCTCTTGCCAAGAAACACAGCGTGTCTTGATTCTCTATGGTGGAAGACATGTGGCGGTTTGCCATTCGCTGCAGCAGAGAGAGATAGAAAGAGACAGGAAAAGAGAAAGATAGAGGGAGCAATTTCCTCCTCAAGTCTGCTTTCAAATTAATTCGACCTGATGGCTTAAAAAGAAGAATGTGAATTCTCGGCGAGCTCCTCTTTAGCTTGATATAACTTACTGCTGAAAGGCCTCATCTAGGTCCAGATATGCTTTCTAATTGTCTGCAGACTCCAGATGGTGGAGCTCAGGCCAGCACTGAAAGGTTTTGGGAAGGTTGCCATAAGGTTTTGGGAGGTTTGCCATGGGCAAAAGCTTTCACAAGCAATCAGAATGATACTCTCCGAGCATGACCCGTTAGTTGCTTTTATCTTTCCCCTCAGGCTTTCTGCGCCCATTTGGTGGTAAATTTGAGTAAAAGTATGTGGGTGTTTCTGATAAAAACCTGTTTTAAACATGTCTGTAGCAAATTGAGTTACAAAACCATGATGCATCTGCAAAAATCAACTATCTTTCTGAAGACTAAGATGTCTAGATTTTGTGTGTCTACTTTTAATTAATGTTAAATTTTCACCAGAATTTGCTACATTTTCACCCCAAATTCTCATTACCGAAATGCATCCGGATTAAATTCTTGGGTCATTATATTGTAGAAAAACATAACTCTTTTGAAGAAAACACAAAATATGTTGCTTTAGTTTTTCCATAAATCATTAAAATGGTATACTAGTTGACGTTTATATTAAACTATAATATTTGTTATGTAATATTTATGCCTGTGGACATGTCTCTTTACGTAACACTTTTTCAAGTTTCTGAAAAAACTCCAATCAGTTATCAAATAAGTTTTATTCATCCATGATGCATCTAGAGGAGTAGTCCTTAGATGAGCACAAGTTAAGTTAACTTATTTGCTTATATGCCTTCAGAATGAGGTTCTTATTCTAAAATAACCCCTTTACACCACTTGGCCTACTCAATACCGGAAGGCAAGAAATCTAAAATTGGGAAGAAGGCTGAAAACCATTACTTTACCAACATGGAGTAATGAATGAATACAGTTTTAGTGATGTGGTAAATTGTTTTCTGACTCAATAATCTGTTTCCTATTATTTGCAGATTGAGCATTTAGGTCCATTTCGGTAAAAAGAACCTTAACTTTGGTAATGACAATAAGCTAATTCTAATGTATAGTAAATGGGTGTGCTGTGCTGGTAACTTTATTAGCTTACTAGGACCACTCTTTAAACCTATTGTATGGATCTTTAAAAACAACAGTTTTTTTTATTAAGAAGAGGGCGCCGACAGACATGGCAGCTATACTTCTAGCTCCTAAGCAACTTTGCAGATTTTTGTTTTTTTGTGTGTTATTTCTTACATTATTAGCCCAGAATGTTTTTGTTGTTGTTATGTTATTACATACAACCGGTACTAACTTTTGGATATCAGAGCGGCGGTAACTCACCTGCATTACGACCAGGAATACGACATTCCCAATTTGGATCCTTTGTTCGTACCCTCCAGGGCAATTTAACTTCCATAAGTTGCTCCAAGACGCATCCGGGGACAGTGGACGTCTAGTCCAACTAAGGAGGCTTGCACACAATGCACCGCTTTCGAGTATATTACTCGCTAATGTTCAGTCTCTGGACAATAAAATAGACGATCTCAGGGCAAGGATCTCTTTCCAGAGATACATCAGGGACTGTAACATTCTCTTTCGCAGAAACATGTCTCTCTCCAGATATACTGTCCCCGTCCATACAGCCAGCTGGGTTCTCGGTATATCATGCAGACAGGTGTAAAGAACTCTCCGGGAAGAAGAAAGGCGGTGGTGTATGTTTCATGATTAGCTCATGGTGTGATTGTGATAACGTAATAGAAACTCAAGTCCTTTGTTCACCTGACCTAGAATACCTCAATCAAATGCCGACCGTATTACCTCCCAAGATAATTATCTTTGGTTATAGTCACAGCCGTGTATATTCCCCCGCAAGCCAATACCATGGCAGCCCTCAAAGAACTACACTGGACTTTATGCAAACTGGAAACCACATACCCTAAGGCCACATTTATTGAAGCTGGGGATTTTAACAAAGCAAATTTGAAGAAAATCCTACCGAAGTTCTATGAACATATTGACTGTAGTACTCATGCTGGAAAAACACTCGACCACTGCTACTCCCCCTTCTGGGATGACTACAAGGCCCTCCCCCACCCTCCCTTTGGAAAATCAGATCACAAATCCATTTTTCTCCTCCCTTCCTATAGGCAGAAACTCAAACAGGAAGTACCCGTGCTAAGGTCTATTCAATGCTGGTCTGACCAATTGGAATCCATGCTTCAAGATTTTTTGATCACGGGGACTGGGATATGTTCCGGATAGCCTCTAAGAATAACATTGATGTATACACGGACACGGTGACTGAGTTAATAAGGAAGTGTATAGGGGATGTTGTTCTGACCGTGACTATTAAAACCTACTCAAACCAGAAACTGTGTATAGATGGCAGCATTCAAACCAAACTAAAAGCGCGAACCACCACATTTGACCATGGAAATATGACTGGGAATATGGTTGAATACAAACAGTGTAGTTATTCCCTCTGTAAGGCAATCAAACAGGCAAAACGCCAGGACAGAGACAAAGTGGAGTCACAATTCAACGGCTCAGACACAAGACGTATGTGTCAGGGTCTACAGACAATCATGTGTTACAAAGGGAAAACCAGCCATGTCGCGGACACCGACGGCTTGCTCCCCGGACAAGCAAAACACCTTCTTCGCCTGCTTTGAGGATAACACAGTGCCACTGACGCGGCCCGCTCCCAAGGACTGTGGGCTCTTGTTCTCCGTGGCCGACGTGAGTAAGACATTTTAAGCGTGTTTACCCTTGCTAGGCTGTCGGCCCAGACGGCATCCCTAGCCGCGTCCTCAGAGCATGCACAGACCAGCTGGCTAGTGTGTTGACGGATATATATTTAATCTCTCCATATTCCAGTCTGCTGTCCCAACATGCTTCAAGATGGCCACTATTGTTCCTGTACCCAAGAAAGCAAAGGTAAATTAACTAAATTACTATCGCCCCATAGCACTCACTTCTGTCATCATGAAGTGCTTTGAGAGGCTAGTTAACCTCTATGGGACCGGCGGGACGAATTCGTCCCACCTACGTAACATCCACTGCCAGCCTGTGGCGCGATTTTCAAAATCTTCAAAATCCTATTACTTCAATTTCTCAAACATATGACTATTTTACAGCCATTTAAAGATAAGACTCTCGTTAATCTAACCACACTGTCCGATTTCAAAAAGGCTTTACAACGAAAGCAAAACATTAGATTATGTCAGCAGAGTACCAAGCCAGAAATAATCAGACACCCATTTTTCAAGCCAGCATATAATGTCACCAAAACCCAGAAGACAGCTAAATGCAGCACTCACCTTTGATGATCTTCATCAGATGACAACCCTAGGACATTATGTTATACAATACATGCATGTTTTGTTCAATCAAGTTCATATTTATATCAAAAACCAGCTTTTTACATTAGCATGTGACGTTCAGAACTAGCATACCCCCCGCAAACTTACGGGGAATTCGCTAACATTTTACTAAATTACTCACGATAAACGTTCACAAAAAGCATAACAATTATTTTAAGAATTATAGATACAGACCTCCTCTATGCACTCGATATGTCCGATTTTAAAATAGCTTTTTGGTGAAAGCACATTTTGCAATATTCTAAGTACATAGCCCAGGCATCACGGGCTCGCTATTTAGACACCCGGCAAGTTTAGCACTCACCATAATCATATTTACTATTATAAAAATGTCATTACCTTTTGTTGTCTTCGTCAGAATGCACACCCAGGACGTCTACTTCAATAACAAATGTTGGTTTGGTCCAAAATAATCCATCGTTATATCCGAATAGCGGCGTTTTGTTCGTGCGTTCCAGACACTATCCGAAATAGTAAAGAAGTGTCGCGCGCTTGGCGCAATTCCTGACAATAAAATTCAAAGTATTCCATTGCCGTACGTCGAAGCATGTCAACCGCTGTTTAAAATCAATTTTTACGTCATTTTTCTCGTAGAAAAGCGATAATATTCCGACAGGGAATCTCCTTTTCGGCAAACAGAGGAAAAAATCCCAAAGGCGGGGGCGGTCGGGGTCACGCGCATAAGCTAGTGTCTCTTGATGGGCCACTTGAGAAAGGCGATAATGTGTTTCAGCCTGGGGCTGGAATGACGACATTCTCTTTTTTCCCGGGCTATGAGAGCCTATGGAAGACGTGGGAAGTGTCACGTTAGAGCAGAGATCCTTAGTAAATGATAGAGATGGCAAAGAAGTTCCAGAAATGGTCAGACAGGCCACTTCCTGTAAAGGAATCTCTCAGGTTTTGACCTGCCATTTGAGTTCTGTTATACTCACAGACACCATTCAAACAGTTTTAGAAAATTTAGGGTGTTTTCTATCCATATGTAATAAGTATATGCATATTCTAGTTACTGAGTAGGAGTGGTAACCAGATTAAATCGGGTATGTTTTTTATCCAGCCGTGTCAATGCTGCCCCCTAGCCCTAACAGGTTAAGGATCATATCACCTCTACCTCCCCTGACACCCTAGACCCACTTCAATTTGCTTACCGCCCCAATAGATCCACAGATGAAGCAATCGCCATCGCACTGCACACTGCCCTATCCCATCTGGACAAGAGGAATACCTATGTAAGAATGCTGTTCATTGACTATAGCTCAGCGTTCAATACCATAGTACCCTCCAAGTTCATCATTAAGCTTGGGCCTTAGGTCTGAACCCCACCCTGTGGAACTGAGTCCTAGACTTCCTGACGGGCCGCCCCCAGGTGGTGAAGGTAGGAAACAACGCCTCCACTTCGCTGATCTTCAAAACAGGGGCCCCACAAGGGTGTGTGCTCAGCCCCCTCCTGTCCTCCCTCTTTGCTTATGACTGCATGGCCACGCACGCCTCCAACTCAATCATCAAGTTTGCAGATGACACAAGAGTAGTAGGCATGATTACCAACAATGACGAGACAGCCTACAGGGAGGAGGTGAGGGCCCTGGCGAGTGGTGCCAGGAAAATAACCTCACACTCAACATCAACAAAACGAAGGAGCTGATCGTGGACTTCAGGAAACATCAGAAGGAGCATGCCCCTATCCACATCGACGGGACCACCGTGGAGAAGGTGAAAAGCTTCAAGTTCATTGGCATACACATCACTGACAATCTGAAATGGTCCACCCACACAGACAGTGTGGTGAAGAAGGCGCAACAGCGCCTCTTCAACCTCAGGAGGCTGAAGAAATTTGGCTTGGCCCTTAAGACCCTCACAAACTTTTACAGATTCACCATTGAAAGCATACTGTTGGGCTGTATCACCGCCTGGTATTGCAACTTCACCGCCCGCAATCGCAGAGCTCTCCAGAGGGTGGTGCAGGCTGCCCAACGTATCACCGGGGGCACACTGCTTGCCCTCCAGGATACCTACAGCACCCGATGTCACAGGAAGGCCAAAAAGATCATCAAGGATATCAACTACCCGCTATCATCCAGAAGGCTAGGTCAGTACAGGTGCATCAAAGCTGGGACGAGAGACTGAAAAACAGCTTTTATCTCAAGGCCATCAGACTATTAAAATAGCCATCCCTAGCCGGCTACCACCCGGTTACTCAATTCTGCACCTCAGAGAATGCTGCCCTATATACATAGACATGGAATCACTGGTCACTTTAATAATGGAAGACTAGTCACTTTAATAATGTTTACATGCTGCTTTACTCATTTAATATATATATACTGTATTCTATTCTACTGTATTTTAGTCAATGCCACTCTGACATTGCTCATCCTAATATTTATATATTTCTTAATTCCATTATTTTACTTTTAGATGTGTGTTTTGTTGTGAATTGTTTGTTACTACTATGACCAATAAAATTTGATTTGATGTACGGTTTGTCAAGAAATATGGGATGTATAAACCCCATTTAACTTTCTTGAAGCCACAATTGACTGTTTGTGTTTCAGCGAAGATCAACCCCACCAGTTAAAAGAGGATATCCTCAATTTTGACATATTTACTTGTTTTCACACTTACCTACTGTCTTGATTGATATCCCAAGACAGTTTTTGGTCCATATCTCACATATTTAGATATTTTATAGGCATATTATGTTATGCCGTTTGCCCATGGTATCCCATTCAACCTAGAAATACACCAATATTACATTTAAAATTTGATAAATGATGTTTACGTCCACTTTTGACTTTTGAAAATACATGTATGTAACTACAGTATTTATTTAAAGGGTTAATGCCCAAGAAGCCGGTATTTGGGGGATATATTGGTGCGGGTGTTGTTAGGCCTGAGGCCGTGTCAATATATCCTCCAAACACCGGCTTTGAGGGCATCATCACTTGGGGGTTACCAACATATTCAAATAATGTTCGACATATTTTCATTAAAAAATATATTTTGATGAATTTATTCATACTATTTCATGCTTCCACAATATATAGTCCCGACAAAAATCTAGGGTTGCTACCCAAGTCGATTGGTCGTTCGTTCGTTCTATTGGTTCGGTTGCCAGAGACGCGACCCAGTCGTTCAGTCTTTTTGTTCTGTATCTATGGACAGGACCCAGTTGTTCGTTCTAAATGTTCCATTGCCATACTGGCTGGCAACGTTCTTATCCCTTGCTTGCTAGCTAGCCAACTACAGCTAACTTAGTAATGTCAAAAAGTTTAGCCAGAATAAGAGCAAAGTAGCTGCATTTGTTTAAGTTGTTTTCTAGTGACATTTATTTGAATGCATCCGTAACAACAAGCTAATGAGGCACGATTTCGCCTGGCATAGAAAATGTGCTCACTCGTCAGGACACTGTTGTTCAGAGGAGCTAGCCAACAACACAGCTACAGTAACACAATCACTTCAAACTGAAGCTGCAAAGACTGCAAACTATCTGCACTTCGTTTCGATTTACCTTTAAAAAAAAACATGTTTTTGTTTATATCCATAAAAATGATACCAGCTCACTCATGATTTCGACTGGCTGAGAAACGCTGCCTGTCTGTCTTTCTTGTCCCGACTCACTCCGCTGTTGAAAACTAAATGTTAGTCCAAAAAAAATTTGAGATAATGTCTAGATGCTTTTTATAGTGGAGATCAAGTTTATAAATTGCCTGGCTGGGCTGATGAGACAGTGGATTGCGCAGTCAGATGGAACAGAGTAAATAGGCATTTTAACATCATAGATTTAGCCGGTGGTAACTTATGGAATAGACACCGACTGGAAGGGGGTTTTAACCAATCAGCATTCAGGATTAGACCCACCTGTTGTATAAACTGAAATAAGGGTTATTTTAGTAAATTGCATTAAAATCTGTGATTTTAGTATTATGCAAGTCATTTGGGATTAACAAATGACACACTTTGATGATATGTTGCGTTACTGAATCTCTGATAGAGATCAATACAGTTTTTTAATGGAAAACTATGCACACTCATTACCGAAAAATGCAATGTCATCTCCGAAACCTGCTCATCATTACCGTAATGGGAAAAATAAAACATATGCTTTAGCAATTTTGGTTAATCTGATAGTGTCACTTTTGATCTTTGTCCAAATATGTCCACATAAATCAAAAAAAAAAATTACGTTTACATACACAAGTGATTATGACAAAGAAAAAAAAAGGTTATGTATTACAGCAATGAGAAATTACAAAATACATTTTAATAATTTGAATTTAAATATTTAAATGTTCAGTGTCATGTTTAACTCAGGCCTTTTCATTAGGGAAGCAATGTACAAAAACATTATACATCTATTTTTTTATAACTTTTTTGAACTTAGAGAACATTCGGGGTAATAATTTTTGCAAAGGTAGTTGTAGAAATGGTGGTAAAATGCATAATATCTGATTGGGCTCCCGAGTGGCACAGTGGTCTAAGGCACTGCATCTCAGTGCTTGAGGCATCACTACAGATACCCTGGTTCGATTCCAGGCTGTATTACAACCGGCTGCGATTGGGAGTCCCATAGCGCGGCGCACAATTGGCTCAGCGTCGTCAGGGTTTGGCCAGTGTAGGTCGTCATTGTAAATAAGAATTTGTTCTTAACTGACTTGCCTTGTTAAATAAAGGTTAAAAAAATTTTTTAATAAAAAACATAATAATTGTTATTATGAAATAGATATGTACAGATCCTAATCTCAGTGATCCAAGAGGACATTTCAGGAAGAATTACGCTTGAGAATTGCTTGTTCAAATGTCAGTTTTGGGAGAATGATCCGTGTGTCTTTGTGCCAATGTGTATTTAAATGTCTCTGCATTTTTTTGCTCTCCCCTGGTGCCTCTGTGTGTGCTGGTGGTGATGCGCTACAGTAAAAGCATTCCTCTGAGGAAATAGAGCCAGAAGCTGAAATGTCTCCATTCACTGGACATTCAGAAAGGCAGACAAACTTTTTTATATCCTCCCTCCTCATCACTATCCAACAGCATCTATCTATCTATCTATCTATCTATCTATCTATCTATCTATCTATCTATCTATCTATCTATCTATCTATCTATCTATCTATCTATCTATCTATCTATCTATCTGACTGAATGAGATAGTGGGTCTACAGCCTCAATAATACATTACAATTCACCTCCTCTTCCACATAGAGTAACATCTCCCTTCTTCCATCAGATGCAGATACAGATGACTAATAGTCCCTCCATTTTGTGTCCTTGACCCAGATGGAGGGGAATAAGTAATTGTGTCTTTTCTTGAGGCAGTTCCAGATAAGTGATTCCAGGGGGAAGAACTGGTTGAAATGATGTTGTTTCAACCAGTTTACAACCAAAACTGGTTGATATCTGGTTGTAACAACCCCTCCCAACCCGTTTTGTCTGCTGGGTTGCTGGGCACTTTCAGATGAGTGTTTTTTCCAGTGGGCGAAACTCGTCGAAATGACGTCATCACAACCAGTTTACAACCAGGTAACAGTTATCTGGTTGCAACAACGTAATTTTAAACCAGTTTGGTCAGGTTACTGGGCAGCTTCAGATGTTGACTTGAGTTTAGCATGTCTCTCCAGTGTGTTTGCTTTCTGTGAAAACATCCTGAAGATTAATCATAGATGCTGTTGAATAAAGGGATCGCAGCTTTACAAAGCCGCTGGCACGCGCCTCGCCTCACTAATCAACTTGTCTTGTATTTCCCTGCGCTGTGACCATTAATTATGTACAGGCATGTACGTGAGCCTCTTAAAAACTGCACCGTGCCATGGATACACTGCACTCACTTTTGACACTGGTTGATATTATGCGTGACGGAGAGCAGTTGAAATATTAATGACCTCCGGACGTGAGGGAGAGTGGAATATGGCCTGCCCATGTTTGA